>NC_133660.1:64214501-64548251 GCF_037893015.1 Macrotis lagotis | reverse complement strand
AACTTATGGTTTTCCAATAAGGAGGAAACAACTATTCATCCTGATGGATCCCATTCTCATCTACAAAATAAACAATTTTTGAATATTTTCTTTTTAATTTATAGCCATTGAATTTTTGTATGCTGACCCTTTTAATTATTTCTATTTTGACCACTGGGTCCAAACACTTTCATACCCTCTCATACATACCAACCTTTCAAATCACATTAAAAAGATTGTCACATATTCTCCTAGTTCCATTCTAGAATCAATTTTGAGGTCCTTTGACCTGTCACTTACATCCTCATGGACCTCTTTCCATTTTCCTCTGCCAGAGAGTCTTCAGCTTCTCAACATCCTTTGTAAATATTCTTCTTAAAACTCAACTCAGTTATGTGCCAGGGCTCTAAACAGAAAGGGGCAAAGGAGAGTGGATTGGAATAAGGAGTTCCAAAGCTCCTCTATTACAACCACTGAATGTTCAACGAGTTACATTCGTGCTTTGATGATCTTCATCTTACAGGACAAACAGCATTTAGGTAACTTCCTGTGGGTCACTCAGTGTCTGAATCTGAACTCAGGTGTTCTAACTCCAAACCCATTGCTCTATCCACTGCTCCTGAGCATGCTCAACAGCTTATTCCAGAAATAATGCTCCTAAAACAAGCCCCAATCAATATTATTAATGTCTGCGGTAGTGAAACCTTGTTGACTGAAACTGAGCTTTTAGGCCTAACCATAGACATCTTCATCAGAATGATGGCTATCCATCATGAATAGGCTCTTCAAATGAACTTTCCCTGAAAACCAGGACTTCTTAGGCTTCTTCTCTATTCAGAGGTAATCTCTCTCAAGTCTCTGTCTCTTTTGATCATTCCCTAGAAATGTTACCAACAAACTAAAGGCTCTTCAAACTAAAGGCCTGGTTTCTTCTCTCTCTTAACTCCCACTCCTCATGGATCAATTCTCTCTCCTAGGCAGCCTTAGCCTTAAATTTAGTGACTCTGCTCTTGAACTCACTTTTTTCCTTCCCTTCATTTAGTATAACTGGCAAACTGGACACCACTAGACATCACTGGATCAGGGAATATAGAGAAAAACTACAAGTCCATCTGGTCAACCACTTTGTTAGACAAGGAAATGATTCCTGATTAGGTCATATAACATTCACAAACAAACCTTTCCATTCTAAAGACATGGCCTTTCTGATTCCACCTTAAAATGGGAAAAAACCTTGTGCTATTGAATACAAAGAGGATGTTGAGACTGAGTTGAATGAGAAAGATGGGAAAAATAGTAAGTTTGTGGATGAAGATAAGTGGTGTGAAGGACGTGGGAGATAAGACTAGACTGAAGGGGCTTATGTCAATTCATCCTCACAATGGGTTACCCTGACCAGCAGATCAAACATTCCATTATTGAAACTAAGTATGTCAGTCCCAGTTAATCATCAGACAATATTGTTGTTACTGTGGACAGTGTTCTCCTGGATTTGCTCACTCAATTTTTTAATAATTCAAGTCTTTACGTGTTTCTCTGAAATCATCTTCTGCATATTCTTTCTTCTAGCATAATGTTCTCTCTCATTCATATGCCACAATTCCTTAAACCTTGCCACAATGAAGCGATTTACCTGTAACAAGCAATCTAAGTCACCACTACAAGAACTGTTAAAACTATTGTTGTACAAATAAGTTTATTTCCTTTTTTAAAAAAACCCTATCTGATTCTTCCCTATGGTGTTGACATATCCTCTGAAACACTCCATTTTTTTCAGCTCTTCTACTCTCTTCACATTTATTTCTTGGAAGAACCTTGTTTCACATCTTCTCACATCTCAATTTTTATCCATGAAAAATAACACGCTCTCCTACCTTGCATTATCCTGTCTAATTCATCCACCCTGGTTCCTTTAGCTCATTCTACTGCATTTCTTATTTTTCCTCTACTACCTTTCTTCTAATGCTGAGCATCTCCATTTTTTTTTCTCTTGGGGAAAACACAATAATCTCTCCATTTCTGCCTTTCCCAAATTCCATTTTGAATCTTAGCTCAGATCCCTGTTTGATCCTGATGAAAAATAATGGTGAACTCGTGATCATCTCAGGCAAAGAGGAAAAGTTACACCTCCATTTTTCATTGTATATACCTTTGAATCGATGAAGCAGAGACAAGTTAAAGGGCTTGGTAAATTAAATCCTCAGAGTGGAATGCACAAGGAGAAAGGGAAAGGAGAAGTAGCATGGGGAAAGGTATTTCACATATAAAAACTAGAAAATATTTTGTAGTGTAAAGGAAAAGGATTAAGGGGAGGGGGAGTGAGTGAGCTATACTTTTATCAGAAATGGATCAGAAAGGGAATAACATGAACAGTCAGTTGAGTACAGAAATCTATCTGACACTAGGAGAGATAAGGGATGGAAGACAGGGGAGTTGGGGAATAGTTGAGATTTTAGATAATAAAAAGTAGGGAAGATCTTGGAAGAGAATACTCAGATGAACCCCAATTTTGAAGAAGGACAGGGTGAAAGGAGACATAAAATAGAATCAATGGAAATACAGATAGCTATAGCCACAATGGGGGAAAATTTTTATCAAGTTTGTTTGAAAAAGACTCCATTCCTCAAATTTCTCATATTTTTAAAACAGAAGTTATTCTCAATTGATCATTGGTGAAGAAATAAGAACAGTTTTTAGATGAGATTATCAATACAATCTATTTAATTATTTTTAAATGTGCTATCTGACTATTAATGGAAGACATGCAATTGGAACAATTCTGAGGTGTTACCTTATTGGATTGGCTAATACAACAGGAGGAGGAAATGAGAAATTTTGGAAGGGATGAATGGAAATTGAGACACTGATGCATTTCTGGAGGAATGTTGAAAGGATTCAACAATTCTGTTGAACATTTCGGGAACTACACCCAAAGGGCTGTAAAACCAGGCCTATTCTTCTGCCTAATAGTTCCACTGATAGGACAGCCTCCCAGAAGTGATGAAATAAGGAAAGAAAAGAATCTATATGTATGGGGATATTTATAGCAGCCCTCTTCTGGTGATGAGTAGCTAGAGATTGAGGGTAGGGGTGTTGGGGAGGTAGGGTTCCCCAGGAGTTGGGGAATGGCTGAAAAATGTATGGCATAAGATTGAGTTGAAATGCTGTTCCATTATGGGAAAAAATGAACAGGATACTGTCAGTAAAAAACTTACATGAGCAGAATGATCAGAAATGCGCCCTATACAACATACAACAACATTGCAGGATGATCAGCTGTGAAGGACCTATCTTTGCTCAGCAAAAGGACTGATGTTAAAGAATCTTACCTGTCACAAAGTGAGAACTGATGCTGTCTGAATATAGACTGAAGCCACTTTTTTTCCTTCTTTCTTTCACTTTATTTTTCTTCAGGTTTCTCAAGTTAGAAAAAGGAAGCTGGAGTCCCTTACTGCCAACTTAGGTGCCTTTGAAGGTCCCAGTCATGAAGACATCATCATTTCTCTTTGTCAAGGAAATCCCTTTCCATGCAGCCTTCATCACAGGATGTCCAGTTTTGTTGAGCAGATTGTCCCAATCATTCCCATCTTTTTTCTAGTCTTCATTTTCTCCCTATCAACGAGCTCCTTCTCTTCTGTCCACCCATCCTAAATCCTCAAACGTTTCTCTCTTCATTCCACCATCCCTTACATCTCTCACCTAAATATCTTAAGAAAACTATGCCACTTTTCCTGTCACTCAGGTATGAAGCTTCTGCATTCTAGTTTCTGATTTCATCATTTGATTCAAAATACTTTCCGCAAAGTGATGAAGGATACTGTTCAAGTCTAAATGCTTTTTCTCAAACCTCAGCCTCATGGACCTCTCAGTATTTGGCACTGTGTTCCCCTGGATATTGTATCTACTCCAGGTTTTCTTGATACTGCTCTCCTTTGCCTCTCTATTCCTTCCTTCCTTCCTAACCATTCTTTCTGCAACTCTTTCACTGAATCTTCATCCAGGCCACATATACAAACCATGAATGTTCCCTAAAAGTCTGTCCTTTATTATCTCTTCTCTGTATTAGCTCACTTAGAGATCTCATCATCTTCTACTGTAGTGAAGATTCAATCATCATCTCTATATGGATGATTCTCAGATAGATAGATAGATAGATAGATAGATAGATAGATAGATAGATAGATGGATAGATAGATAGATAGATAGATAGATAGCCAATCCTGAATCCCTCTTCATCTCTGCCTACTGTCTTCTCTGACATCCTTCAAGTTTCAGCTGAAATATGCAAAAAGTCTTTCCTGCCACCTCACCCCTTCCCCCATCATGGCCTTTTACTTCCTTCTAAGATTCTCTAATTCTCTTCTATGTACACACCATTTTGAATATTCACTCCCCCCCTCCAATGAGAATTAGGTACCTGTTCCTAACAGCAGAAATCATCGGTCATGTATTTCTTGACATTCCTAACCCTTAAATGATACTTAGTGCATAGTGAAGATTTGAAAAATGCTTACTGACTCCAGGATATGATATCAAACTCGTTTATTCTACAATCACTTTACCTGTCTCTATCCTCATTTCCTCACTGTATCCTCCATTGCAGCCATCCTGATTTCCTGGCGTGAATGGACCTGATTTAGGTACCTTGTGTCATTGACTTAAGAAACTTTTCAGGAATAATGTATCACGTCTTCACTAATATTTCTTTGGCTTTCTTCAGAAGTGTCACATCAAAACATCATCTGACATTCTTAATGTATCATGTTAAACTTCTATTAAAATGTCGAAGTCAAATACTAATTTATATTTTGTCACTAACTCAACAATCATCTCCTAAGCACTTACAGGACTTGCTATCTACAAGACATTATGCTAAGTGTTGGATTTTTCAAAGAGCAGAAAATATATTATAAGATTTTCAAATTCATAGGACCTTGAGAGATGATTCAGATCACAGTTTTCTAATCATTCACTCTATTGTCACTCATGATGAATGATACTCATTTCTTGAAACGTATGCAGTATGAACACTTTTCTAAAAAGACTGCCACATCAAAATGGAAAAAAAAACAATCTATGACCTTTCCCACAATTTCTTCCTATTATTGAACTTAATAAAAAATTTTCCAACCAAAAAACATGTACAAAAGAAAGAAACTATCTGAAGAATGGCTAAAAAAAAGTACTAAGTTTCTTTTCTCTGATTCCAAAGTATATTTAATGTAAATAATGGAATACTAATTGATTATCAATCCATGGCCCTCAGTTATAAATTATCAGCTTTTCATTTTTTGCTTCAAATACTATAGTGAGAAAAATAATATACTGCAGAAATCCAAAGTACATGCAGTTGCCATGGAAATAATCTCCCATCTTTGTGTTTTTTTTAGCTCACACTGGTTCTCTAGCTTGGGATTTCAGCTTGGCTTGATTAGACTGAACCATTTGAATGTTAAGCTGGCTTCCAATTTTCTTATGCTACAACAAGAGAAATAGACATGGAAAGCAGGAACCATTGAGGTTCCTCTTCTAGCAGTCTGGAATTTCCTTCAATATTCATACCCTACCTTTATAATTCAACAGGCTGATATTGCTATGGACAATTCTGCTCTTGTGAAGGTTTACTTATGTAAAATGCATGAACAAGCTTTCCTTTACCTTTCCTGTCTTCTGTTGACTAAAAATTGATGATCCCCTCCCCCCAATACTTAGGTGATTAAATTGTTTAAAATTTAGCTGATTGATACAATAAAAACATTATTTGAATCTACTGTCTTTCTATATTAGGACTTTCACATTTGGCAGAACGACTGTCTCCAAGATAAGAACAGTTCAAAGATGAGAGATCATGGTTTTCTTAGGGTTTCCGAAGCTGAATACAGCATAATTATTCAATCACAGACTCTTGGAGTTGGCAAGAAGCAGAGAGAGAGAAGTCGGTACAAATGATATCAGAATGAGTATTCCGTTTACAAAGTAGCCATATTCTGTTAAAGATGAGAGTTCCAGAACAAAATGACTTAATGATGGTGACAGACCAAACCAAGTTTAGATAGCACTAATCATTCCAGATTAGCCCTTCACTCAAACCTAGGTTTATAATTGTGTAACATTTCCCCACATCTTCTAGTTCTTTGTTTATTGAGAACAGAACAGGTAGGCATATATCTCTGTGCCTGACATTGAAGCTGCAAAGCTGTCAACACCAACAGGTGCTGGAAGTAGTTGCCTAGGACACACACAGGGTGCCTCCCCTCCCCTCCTTTCTTAAGTTAAACTGTCGAGCATTCCAACACTACTGCGGATAGGGCAATGGACTATCATGTTGTTAGAATGCCAGAAACACTCTTGCCAAAAAGACTACTTTATAGAGAACTGACACAGGGTACACATTCATAAGGGAGCAGAAGCAATGCCTGGAAACCCTAAAGGACTATCTGAAAGACATAAGAATTGTGTGTACAATATGTGAGACACTGGCCCAGGACCTCCCAGCATGGTGTGGTCTCCTCAGAGTGAGTGTTGTGCCCTATGAGGAGGGCAGAAGGGCAGCAGCTCAACGGAAACATGACATCTATATTCTAGGGGGAGTCACAAGGGTTTTCACTCAGGTCATTTGTGCCTGTACTCTGGATGAGCATCCTGAGCTCGTATTGGTTTGATCAGCCCTAATTGGACAGACTGGGATTAGTCTCAAGTTTCATGAAATTTGTTTTGCTTCAATAATGAAGGACAAGAACCAACTGACCACTCACCCAACCTGCATTTCTCTGCAACCCTCTATTTAGTTCTGCTGTTCCCTGCTGCCCTCTGCTGCTCCCATTGCTTCTGCTTCCCTCTTCTGTCCTCTGCAGTGCTCTGCAATCCTGTGCTGCCCTCTGCTGTTCCCTGTAGCCCTCTGCAGTTCCCAGCTCTTCTGCCTCCCTCTACTGCCCTCTGCAGTTCTCTATTGCTCTCTACAGCCCTCTGTAGTCCCCTGATGGTCCTCTGCTGTCCTCTACAATCCTCTGATGTCTTCTGCAGTTCTTTGTTGCCCTCTGCATTCCTCTACTTCCCTCTGCAGTTCTCTTCTGTCCTCTGCTGTTCTCTGCTGTGTTTTGTTGGACTCTGTTGTTCTTTGCAGACCTCTACTGCCCTCTACATGCCCCTGCAGTTCTCTGTTCTTCTGCCTTCTGCAGTCCTCTGATCTTCTCCCTCCCTCTACTGCCCTCTGCAATACTCTATAATACTCAGCTGAAACTGATGCACAATTTCCTCATGGACAACTATTGTGAGGGCAAACAGAGATACGCAGATGGATGAAGGATAGGTTAAGTAGTATCAAAGAAGTATAGACAGAGAGAGACACAGATAAAAAGGGGTTGTAAACTGTGACCAATAATAAGAAATCAAAAGTCACAGGAGGAATCCAACATAGCAGAATGGATATTTTCACTTGCCTTACCTTTGATTAGTTGAAAAGATAAGGCATAGGGATGGTGGGTGGAGCCATCTCTTATGACATATCCTCCTAGACATGGCTCTGGAAGTGCCTGAATATAGTCACATCCCGAGAGGCAAAGAATGAGAGGGACGGAGAGAGGGGTGTTTCTGTCCAAAGTATGGCTTACTTAAAGTATGAGAAAATGGATAAAGGCTTTACATTCAGAAACATAGCAGAGAACTCAAGACCAGAAAATGCTCTGATGGAAATCAAAAACAAACAGGACCAAGATGCAATAGTAATGACTGTACTGGTGCAGCTAGACAGACCAGTTGATAAATCGGCAAATAGGCAAGTAGAGATACTCAGACAGATGAAAGATGGGTAAGTAGTAGGAAAGACGGATAGACAGAGAGACAGACAGATGAAAAGGGGGTTTAACCTGATGACCACTAATATGACATCAAGTCACAGTGGGAAGCCAGTATAATGGATGGGAAATGTTTACTTGCCTTATCTTGGAATAGTTGAAATGATAAGGCACAGCAATCTGGGGGAACCTTCTCTCCTGGCTTATCCTACTATACATACCTCTAGGAGCTGAGTCAGAAAGACAGTCATTTACTAAGTGCAGGGAACTTCCCTGGATGGATAAAGACATATATACCTTTATTGGATCACACTTTCTGATATAAAAGTGATAAGAAGGTCCATTAGAAACATCATTTGGAGAATTACTTTCTGTACCCTGGAGATCGGGAACAAACAAGACAAAGAGGCAGTAGCAATAACCATACAGGTGCACCTAGCTGGACCAGTAGATAAATAGGCAGGCAAATAGAGATAGAAAGAAAAATAGGCCAATGGAGATAATCAGATGAAGAAAGGGCAAGTAGTGTGAAAGAAAAATAGACATATAGATGCTGCTTATTATTCTTAGAAACAAACCATTTATTCCTACACTCCCTAGGGTTTTTAGTGGGAATGGGTGCTGTATTTTATCAAAAGATTTTTCAGCATCTATTGATATGGTCATCTGGTGCCTGATAGGTATGTTATTGACATTATTATTGATTATTACAGTTTTCCTAATATTGATCCAACCCTGCATTCCTGGGACTAATCCTCCTATATCATAATGTATTATCCTATTGATAACTTGAAATCATTTTCCTAAGATTTTTGCATCTACATTCATCAGGGAGCTAAGTCTATAAATTTCTTTCTCCATTTTAACTCTTCCTAGTTTACATATCAGTACTATATTGGCTTCATAGAAAGAGTTGGGCAGAGCTCCATCTTTCCCTATTTTTCTGAAGTGGAATTGGAACCAATGGCTACTTAAAAGTTTGACAGCACTAGTAATGACTGTACTTGTGCAGCTAGCTAGACCAGTAGATAAATAGGCAAATTGGGAAATAGAGATACTCAGACAGATGAAAGATAGGTAGGAAGTTGGAAAGAAGGATAGAGACATAGACAGACAGCTAGATGAAAAGGGGTTGTAAAGTGATGACCACTAATATGAAATCAAAAAGCACAGGGTGACACCAACTTAATGGATGGGAAATGTTTACTTGCCTTACCTAGGATTACTTGAAATGATAAGGCACAGAAATCCTGGGTGGAGCCATCTCTCCTAACTTATCCTGCTATACATGCCTCTAGGAGAAGTGTCTGATAAACAGTTATTTCCTAAGTTCAGGGCCATTCCCTTGATGGATAAAGACATATATACCTTTATCAGATCCTACTTTCTGATATCAAAGTGATAAGAAGGTACATTAGAAATGTCATTTGGAGAATGGTTAATTAAGTAGGGCGAAGTAAATAATTCGTATACTATACACAGCTGTTAGTGATGTAGCTACTATTGTTATTAGTAATGCTCATGAATTAACATATGATATATTTATGGCTTCAATGATAGAGTCTTTTGAGTAGAATCCAGCTAGAAATGGAGTTCCAATAAGTGCTAGGCTTCCTACTATTAGGGCTGATGATGTAATAGGTAAAATTGTTAATAATCCTCCTATTTTTCGGATATCTTGTTCATCGTTTAGACTATGAATAATTGATCCTGAACATAAGAATAATATGGCTTTGAAGAATGCATGGGTGCAAATATGAAGAAATGCTAGGTGTGGTTGATTAAGCCCAATAGTTACTATTATTAGTCCTAGTTGGCTTGATGTAGAGAAGGCTACAATTTTTTTGATATCGTTTTGTGTGATTGCGCAGATTGCTGTAAATAAGGTTGTGATGGCTCCAAGGCATATAGCTGTAGTTAAGATAGTTGGATTATTTTTTGTTATTGGATAGAAACGAATTAGTAGAAAGATGCCTGCTACTACTATAGTGCTTGAACGCAGTAGGGCTGAAACTGGGGTTGGTCCTTCCATGGCGGAAGGAAGTCATGGGTGAAGTCCAAATTGGGCTGATTTGCCTGTGGCAGCAATAATTAGGCCCATTAGGGCTAGCGTATTTATGTCTGTTATAAAAATATGTTGAAGGTCTCATGAGTTATTATTAATTATTAATCATGCTATGGATAATATGAATCCGATGTCTCCAATTCGGTTATATAGAACAGCTTGTAATGCTGCTGTATTTGCATCGGTTCGTCCGTACCATCATCCAATTAATAAGAATGATATGATTCCTACGCCTTCTCATCCAATAAAAAGTTGAATTAAATTGTTAGCGGATCCAAGAATGATTATAGTAAATAAAAATATAATTAAATACTTGAAGAAGCGGTGAATATTATGGTCAGAGTGCATATATCATATTGAGAATTCTAGAATAGATCATGTAACATATAGGGCAATTGGGATAAAGATAATTGAGAAATAGTCTAGTTTAAAGCTTATATTTATGGAGATAGAAGCGATTGAGAATCATTGTCAGTTAGTTACTGTTGATTCTAATCCTTGGTGTATAAATAGTAATATTGGTGCAAGACTTGTAAGGAATGATATTTTAATTATGTTTTTACAGTATTGTGGGAATTTGTTGGTTTTATATGGATAAAATAGGTTAAGTATGATGGGTAATGTTAATAGTATGATGGACATAAGTAGAGCGGAGTTAATTAGATAATTAATTACTTTTATTTGGAGTTGCACCAAATTTTTTGGTTCCTAAGACCAATGGATAACTTCTATCCTTTAAAAGTGAGAAAGCCGTGTTTATTAAGCACGGAGTAAAGAGTTAGCAGGTCTTAGGACTTTCTCAGCATATAAGAAGGTTTAAACTTCTATGTTTAGATTCACAATCTAATGTTTTTGTTAAGCTATATTTGCAGTATGTTAAACCCAAGATGAACTTTGGGCTAAGTGTAATAGTGATTAGTGGAATTATATGTAGGGCTATAATAAGGTGTTCACGTGTATGTGTAGGGTAGATTGGGGTAATATGATGTGTTAATTTTCCTCGTTGTGATGTTGTTAGTATATGTAGAGAATAAATGGCTGTAATTACTGTGTTAATTCCTAGAAGAATAATTGATAAATTTGATCATGAGAATGATGAAACGATTACAGTTAATTCTCCTAGTAAGTTGATTGATGGTGGTAAGGCTAAATTAGCTAGACTTGCTAATAGTCATCAAGTGCATATAAGTGGTAGAATTATTTGTAGTCCTCGTGCTAGAATTAAAATTCGGCTGTGAATTCGTTCATAGTTAGTATTGGCTAAACAAAATAGTATTTTCACCCTGTCCCTTATCAAAAGTGTTCTATATCTAACTACCCTCTCCCACAATCTTCCCTCTCTTCTATCACCTATACTATTCCCCCCTTCCCTTCCCCATTCCTTTTCTCCCATCTCTTTCCTCTCCTATTTTCCTTTATTCCTTAATTTTTAGGCATTTTTACTCCATATATGAGCAAAAGCAAATCTCAACATTTACTTCCAAAACTTCCAAAACCTCGAGTACCAAATCTTCTCCCTTCCTTCCACCCCACTCCTTCCATTGAGCAAGCCACTTACTTAGTATAGATTAAAAATGTGCAGCCATGAAACACATTACTACAATAGCCATGTCATAAAAGTAAACATGATCATCCCCTACCCCCACACAGAAAGATCAACTTGAAGAAAAATAAAGTGGGAAAAAAGTGTAATTCAGTCTGTATTCAAGCATAATCAATCCTTTCTTTGAGGTGGATAGCATTCTTTATCATAAGTCCATCACAGAAGCTGTTTCAATGCATTTTTCACACAGTTGCTATTGCTAACTGTTAGTTCCTCCTCTCCTATTCCTCCTCACCCCCACTTATTCTATTCTCTCTCCCTTTTCACCCTGTCCCTTATCAAAAGTGTTCTATATCTAACTACCCTCTCCCACAATCTTCCCTCTCTTCTATCACCTATACTATTCCCCCCTTCCCTTCCCCATTCCTTTTCTCCCATCTCTTTCCTCTCCTATTTTCCTTTAGGATGAGATAAATTTCTATACCCAATTGAGAGTGTATGTTATTTCCTCTTTGAGTCACTTCCTAGTGTAAATGTTCAATCATTCCCCCTCACCTTTTGCTTCATCCACTGTTTTGCAACAGTGATTTCTTGCCTCATTTATGTGAGATAATTTATCCCATTCTACCTCTCCTTTCCCTATCTCCCAGGACATTATTTTCTCACCCATTAACTCCATTTCTAAATATAGTATACATTCAAATTCAACTCCTTCCTGTGCTTTGTCTATATATGCTACTTCTAACTGCCCTAATTAATGAGAAGGTTCATAAGAGTTATAAGTACATCTTCCCATGCAGGAATACAAGCAGTTCATCATGATTAAGTACCTCATGATTTGCCCTTCCTATCCACCTTCTCTATGCTTCACTTGAATCCTATACTTGAAGATCAAACTTTCTATTCAGCTCTGGGTTGTTTCACCAGCAAAGTTTGAAACTCCCCTATTTCATTGAATATCCCTCTTTTCCCCTGAAAAGGTGTTTTCAGTGTTGCTGCTATTTGATTCTCAGTTGTAATCCAAGCTCTTTTGTCTTCCAGAATATCATATTCCAAGCTTATGGGCCCTTCATATAGAAGATATTAAATATTACTGTAGTTTCATGTTAATTGAATTGTTTCTTTCTGGCTGCTTGTAATATATTCTTCTTGACTTGGGAGTTCTGGAATTTGGTTATAATTTTCCTTTTTGGAATTTCTTTCAGTAGGCAATTAATTGCTGTATTCTTTCAGTTTCTATTGTACCCTCTACTTCTAGGTTTATCAGGGCAATTTTCCTGGATTTTTTGTTGGAAAAAAATGAGGTCCAGCCTTTCTTTTAGTTATGTTTCGCAAGTAGTCCAAAGATCTTTAAATTGTCTTTCCTGAATCTGTTTGCCAGGTCAATTGTTTTTCCAATGAGATATTTTTCTTTTTCTTCTTAATTTTCATTCTTTTGTTTTTGTTTTATTGCTTCTTGATTCTCAAAATGTCATTAGAATCCCTCAGCTCCATTCTACATTTGAAGGAATTATTTTCTTTAGAGAGCTTTTGAATCTCCTTTTTCATCTGACCTTCTTAAGGCATTCTTCCCTTCATTGGCCTTTGGGAACTGCTTTAACCAATTGACCCAAACTACTTTTTATGATGCTATTTTCTTCATTTTTTTGAAATTCCTTCATCAACTGTTGACTTGCTTTTCATGATTTTCCCATAATTACTTTCCATTCTCTTTCCAGTTTTTCTCTAACTCCCATACTTGATTTTCAAACTCTTTTTTGAACTCTTCCATAGCTTGAGACCAATTCATGTTTTTCTTGTCTACTTTAGATTCAGGAGATTTGACATTGTTATCTTCTGAGTATGTATTTTGATCCTCCATAGGATCAAAATAATTGTCTATTGTTTTTGTCTGTTGTTTGCTCATTTCTCCAGCCTATGACTTAATTTTAACTCTTTGTTAAGGTGAAGTTCTGCTTCCAGGGTGAAGGGCACATTATCCCAAGCTTTTGAGAGTTTTTGCAGCTGTTTTCAGCAATACCCCCACCAAGGGATCTTTCTCCTCCAAGGTCTTAAGACCTCCAAGGTCTACTCCCTTGACCTGTGCTCTGGATTACCACAAGCACTCCTCTTTGCCCTGATATTGTGAGAATAGTGTTTGCTCTGCTATAGCAGTGCCACTTCTTTTCCTGAGACTGCAACTTGAATCTGAATATGGGTAAAGCAATGGAGTCCTGCCTAAGAGCTAGCAAAGAGATCTCTGAGAGCTCTGGAAGCAGCTGCCCAGTGGCTCCATTTTGTCTGACTCCCCAGATCTGCTTCAGGTTCTCAGACCTGGGTCTGTGGTAAGGTCTGCACTGGACTAGGTTCCTCTCACTCTGGTGTGAATGAGTTTTCCTACTAAGCTTCCCAATTGTCCTTGACAATCCCTGTCCTAAGAGGTTTGGAAACAACCACCACTTCCATGCCCTTCAGTCTGTTCATGGATGGCTGGAGTAGGCTCCCTCCACTGCAACAAGGCTGTGTGGTGCAGGCTTTTTCTAATCCCTATATAACAGACCTTTCTTATAGATCTTCCAGGATGTCTTAGACTGGAAAATTGTTTCACTCAGTCTTTTTTCTGTATTTGGTCACTCTAGAATTTGTTTAGAGTCATTATCTAAAGATATTTGGAGTGGTTTAGGGGAGATCTTATAGGAGTTCTTGCCTCTACTCCATCATCTTAGTTCAGCCCCTTGAGATATGACATTTTTTTAAATGTTATAAAAAATACCAAGTGAATTGTCACATGCAAAAATTCAGTATAACAAAAAATAAAATGTATTAATAATTGAAACAAATCAGATAACATCACTTTCTTGACTAGTTAATATATTGATTTATGGTTCTGAAAGGTATTAAATCATACCCAATATATATATAGCAGCCATACTCAAATCCAAGGTGGAAATAATCTTTTAGACCACAGAAAAGAAATCTCAGAAGACATACTATATTTATTTGATATATATAGGCAATTTTGCTTGTTTTTGAAAGATATGATAGATTTTCAACTAAATGGGAATTGCAGTAAGAAAGAGAACTCAACAATAGGCAATGAATTTATTAATATTTTGAAGCTCAAAATCAAAATTAGAATCTTATTAAAATCTGGTTAAACCACAGAAAGTTTAGAAAAGATAGCAGTGAGGTTTATTTCTTTTGACAATCAAGAGAAAAAATTATGTAGTCTGTGATGCTGTAATATTTTCCAGAATTAGAAACTAAAAGTCAAGCAGTATTCTTTATCACCTTCTGTCCATGTGACTCTCATGATCCTTTAGGACTTTCTAAGCATGTTTTATAATTTTGTTTATTGTAGTCCTGGATCTATTTTGGCAGGAATAATCTCAGGTAATTTATGTTATCTACAGTTATTTTAAATGGTCTAAATTAATATAAATGATATCTATGGCACAGTATACTTTCTTTTAATTAAAACTATTTTAGCTCTAACTTTGAAATCTTGATTGCTGCACTTGCTGTTTTGTTTTGAATTTTTTTACATCAACTGAAGGATGATGAATTCTATTCCCATTTTATTTTAACACTGTGGTAATCCCTCACTTTAGCTGTGTTTCTTGTGAGCAACATATTATCAGATTCAAAATTTTAATCTTAAATTCATCCCATTCACATTCAAAGTTATAAAAATATCTTGTGCATTTTCCTCCCTTCTCTTTTTACTTATTATACTTCTTTCCCTAATTCCCCTATTATTTCTCACTCATCCAAATTACTTCTATCCACTATTTTTCCTTCCTATTCCTTAATCATTTTATCCCCCTACCCCAAGAGTCCCTCTTTGATTCATTTGTGAAAAAAGTAAGGTTCTGGTAGTACAAGTTCTCATCCCTATTTGCTTTTTCTATATCACTTCTTCAGCTCATGCCTTATTCATATGAGATAAATATTTCTTTTTTACAACTCCTTACCATTTTTTTGTTTTACTTTAGAATCTCCCATCATATTCAGTTCAGTCCAAGTCTTTCTTTCAAACTACCCAAGTAAGGATGACAGTCATAAGAGTACTAGTATCATTCACACATATAAAATATAAACAGCTTGACTTTATTAAGACCCTTCTAATTGATTTTTAATCTTTACCTTATATTTGCCCTGGATCATATTTATCAAATTTTCAAGTTCTTATTTTTGTCACAAAAAATCTGAAAGTCTTTCAGTTCATTGACTGTCCTTATTCCCAGTCCCCAGGAATACATTTAACTTTTCTCAGTAAGTTAATTTTGGCTATTTGTTTGTTCTCTGAAATATAGTGTTCTAAGATTTATGATCCTTCAATAATAAAGCTACTAGGTCTGGTGTGATCCTGATTGTGGCTCTTCCATACCTATTTTTTCCTTGTTACTTGAAGTATTTTCTCCTTAAACTTGGGAGTCTTGAAATTTGATTATGATTTTCCTCTTAGGATGTTTTTCAAGTGTTCGGTGGATATTTCTATTTGTTTTCCCTTCTAGTTTAAGAAATTCAGGACATTTATCCTTCATAATTTCTTGTAATAATGTATATTCTTTTTGTTGTATTTGACTTTCAAGTAGTCCAAATATTCTCATATTATCTGTTTGATCTGTTCTCCAGTTCAGTTGTTTTTCTATTCAATTCACATTCTCTTCTATTTTTATTCATTCATTAAATCTGGTTTTATTATTTCTCAGTGTCTTATAATGTCATTGGCTTTCTCTTGCTTAATTATAATTTTCAAGAAGTTATTCCTTAAGTTTTTGCATTTTTTACATTTCTTTTCATTTTTTTCCTTTAATGAGGTTTATTTAAAAAAATTCTTTTTTTGTTTTTAATTTCTGGGATAAAACAAATATTTCCATAAAATAGAACATATATATATTCCATAAAATAGAATATATATATATATATATATATATATATATATATATATATAATGTTTTTTCTCTGGGTGTTGCTAGTGTCTTAATTTGGACATTTGCAATAGTCAAAATGACATTTGCTCAACATTGTTCTTAAAACAATATTGATGTTACTGTATATAATGTTCTCTTGACTCTTTGTGTTCATTATTTTATGCCTAACTTTACCTGATTTTTTCCTACAATGATCAAAATCATAATTTCTTATTGCACAGTTATATTTCTTATAGCACATCATATACCATAATTTATTCAGTCATTCCCCAACGGATTGACATTCATGCAATGTCCATTTCTTTGCCACTACATTTGTTTCTTTTCCTTTTCCCCTAATCATCTTTGGAAATAGACCAAGTAGAATGGACTAGAAGACATCAAAAGTCCTTTCAAATTCCAAATCTATATATAAACAATGAAAATCAAAAGTTTCCAGGATGAGTACCCAGGACTCTTTTCAAGTCTGGGAAGATATTAAACAACCTGTGGACAATGACAACTACCAAAAAATGAAATCAAAGTTTAAAGTTCATATATTTTGATCAAGGCACTCACAGTACCTATACAATCAAAGGTGAGGATGGGGGAGAAGTGCCTGATAATTGAACTTTAATCTGAACTACTCAAATGAAAGAGGAATGTATACACACACACACACACACACACACACACACACACACACACACACGCACACACATGCAGAGAGAGAGAGAGAGAGAGAGAGAGAGAGAGAATAAGAGGGAAAGGGAGAGCAAGAACAAGAGAGAGAGAGAGAGACGGACAGACAGACAAAGACAGAGAGAATTAGGTACAGATAGGCATCATATTCAGCCAGGAAACGGAAAGGAAAGGGTAAAATAAGGTAAAGGAAATCAGAGGGATGGTAGGTGAAGAGAGGAATCATTCCTAAGAGAAACAATTCTAAAGATGTACAAATATACTTATATCTCTTTCTGAGGTGTCAAAGAATGGGAATCTGAGGGAGTGCACATAAATTAGGGAATCAGTAAATAAATTATTATATAGAAATGTGATAGAATACCTTTGTGCTGAACTCTTATCAGAATAAAGACAACTCATTATTTGAGAAAAAGTAAAGATATAAACAGACAATCTATAACCTGTTAGAGGCAAAGTAGTTGGAATACAAATGAAACCAATTTCTTTTTGAATATAGTTTCTGTAAAAATATATTTTGATTAGCTAGAAGTGTTTTAGTGGTTTTTCTGCCTTTTTATCTCGACTGGTAGGGCTAGAAGGTGAGGTGGCAGTATGAGAATGCGAACAAATACAAATGCACATCTACATATTCATACATATTGATACTCATAATTTTACATATTTATTTTGGAATTTATAACTAAACAAAATATCTAACAGATGTTATTCTCCTCAATTGATATATTTGTGCACTTAATAGGAACTTATTGTTTGCCTGATATCAGTTCTCTTTACCATATTCTTTCTGGTCTCATCAATATCCAGGAACAAATTTCAAATTCCCTTCTGTTCTTCCTCATATGACTTCATTTCATTGACTTTCTATCATCAACTCCTCCTGTGGTACCAAAGAATAATAGATAACTTATGTGCTCCTTTGTTATTCATATAACATGTAGAGATCTAGAAGAAGACTCCCACTACCTTGAGCATACTACAAAACTGATAGAAAACATGAAAAATAAATGCCAGCAGATAAGACTATGAAAAAGTTATTGTCTATCTCTTTGGGAAAAAACATGCATATATTTTAATAATATAATGGATCCATCAAAACATGGAAGTAAATGATCAGTGGATTAGAGAAGAAGAGAGATAGATGACAAGGAAGAGTACTGAGGTACTATTATAATATCTCTTGATGATGAAAGTCTGAACTACAATCCAGAGAGTAGCATGGTACTATGCCAATCTATTGCCTTGGGAAGGATTATTCTATTAAGACTATTGCCAACATCTCAAGGACATATATGCAAATCATGTATTCAAATCAGAAAGGACTATTGTAAACCAAATCTAAATAAACATCCACAAATACACACTTTCAGTAGGCAGTATGCCAGGCACTTTTGGATGAGCATAAACTAAGGAGAGCACAACTATGTTGAAGAAACAGCTTACATCGTTGATGTGATTGGGTCACTTATCCTTTCTGGTGATATCACTAAACTAGTTCAGATGTGCCTTCTTTCTATTGGTTTTGTTAAATTTAAGTCTGAAGAGTCCAAGTAAGTTAAGTCCTACTTCAAACCTACCATGCACAGGGGGCATCAAAAACCTAGCCCTGCAGAGCCTGCAACACTCCAGTGTCCTTCTGGAACCAAATAAACATGCATTTGGGAACTATTTAAGAAATAATTTAAAATATTATATGATTTTTTCTAAGTCAAAATATAGCCTGATAGTCCTCTATTACTATTTGAATCTGACTGCATATTCTGAAGTATGATATTTCACCAAACAACCCAGTTTCTTGAATTTTGTAATTCTTATTTTTTAATCATCAAATCATTTTTATTCTTCCATGTAATTGAGTGGGCAGGAAAAGCAACATAGGGGTAAAATTAAGTATAGCCAAAGTTTTATCTTCTCATGTGTAGTCACATTCCTGCCGTTCTTAAATATATATTTGGCCCATTATTAAAACCAAGCGTTTATTTATCCACTATAAGCCAAACACTGTGCAGAATGCTGAGAATACAGTGAAAAAGACTTCTAGTTCTCTATGTAAGAAAGAAAAGCAATAGAAATTGTTGGAAAAGAGCTAGACTGAGCAAAAGTGTGAAATTTATACCTTCCACATCATGGGGAAAAAGGCATTTCTGTTATCTGTAAAAATCCATATAAAATGTTTTAGCTATCTCTTCAAATCAAAAAAGTCTGAATCTTTTTTCAATGGTGTGTTTACAATAATTTAATGCAAAATTTGAATTAAATATTTTGTCATGGGTTCTGTTTTATCTACTGACTTTCATAAGTCATCTGCAATTTCAGCAAAACTTCCCAAAATTCCCATTTAATTTCTTTTCTTTTTTTCCAATTACATGCAAAGGTAGCTTTCAATGTTAATCCTATTGCAAGCTTTTGAGTTCTATATTTTCTACCACCCTATTTTCTCTCTTCTCTTCCCATGGCAGAGTACTATCTTAAATAAGTTGTACATATCCATATTTCCATATTAGTCATGTTGTAAAGGAGGACTTAGAACTAGGGGATAAAAAACATGACAAAGAAAGAAAAAACATAAAGAAATTTTTAAGTGAACATAATGTTCTTAGCTCTGCATTCAGACTCCATAGATTTTCTTTTCTTCATGTGGATGGGATTTTCCATAAAAGATCTTTCAGATTGTCCATAATCACTGAATTGTTTAGAGGAATTGTGTCCAACATAATTTTTCACCTCACAATGCTGATTACAATGGTCTCCTCAATCTGCTCACTTCACTCATTATCAGTTCACACAAGTCTTTCCATGCTTTTCTAACATCTTCTCATGATTTCTTACAGAATAATAGTACGTCATAACATTCATATTCCATTTGGTCATTCCCTCAGTTTTCAATGTAGTGTCTCTTAAAAAGAGTTGCAATAATTACTTTTGTACATGACATTTTACTCTTTTTAAAAATCTCTTTGAAAGGAGTCTTGCTGAATCAAAGAGTATGCATAGATAGCTTAATTGCCCTTTGGGCTTACTTCCAAATTGTTATTCAAAATAGCTGGATCAGTATACATTTCCTCCAACCAGTTTTCCCACATTCTCTCCAACATTGATCATTTTCCTTTTCTGTCATTTTAGTCAATCGGATTGATGACAGGGTAGCTCAGTATTATTTTAATTTGCTTATTTTGGTCTAACAGTTAACACCAAGAAAACATAGGTGCTCCATCAACCAGGACACCATCCATATGTGAAATCACTGATTACAGAAAATGGAGAAGTTTTGTGTACTTTGGACAAGTTCACTCACCTTGGCAGTATTCTTTCCAGAGAGGTACACAGTGACAATGAGGTTGACACATGCATTGCCAGATCAAGTTTAGTATTTGGGAGACTCTGACAGAAGTGTGGGAGAAAAGAGGTATTAGATAACTATCAAACTGAACATCTACCAAGCTATTGTGCTGACCTCATTGCTGTATGCCTGTGAAACCTGGACAGTCTACCAGTGTCATGTCAGGAAATTGAATTGCTTTCATTTAAATTGTCTTAGTAATATTTTGATGATCACCTGGTGGAGAAGAAACCAAACAATGAGATCTTTTATTGAGATAATGTGCTTAGTACTCCAACATTTCTTCAGAGACCACAACTATTATGGGTTGTTCATGTTATTAGAATGACAAAAGTACCCTTGCCAAAAAGACTATTCTATGGAGAACTCACAGGGAAAGTGTTCATAATGGGATCATAAGAAGCAATACTGGGACACCCTGAAGGTCTCCTTGAAGAACTTTAGAATTTATAGTGCAGCATGGTAGACACTGGCAGAGGACGATCCAGTATGGCATGGCATGCCCTTATCAGCGAGGGTGCTGCACTGTACGGGAAGGGTAGAATTGAAGCAGTTCAAAGTAAATATGACAGAGTTGAGAGTATCCACCCCAGGTGTTCTCATGAAATATTTGTGCCCATCCTGTGGTAGAGCATCCCAAGCTCATATTGGTCTGATCAGTCACAGTCTGAGCTCTTCAAAGAGGTGTTTTTTGGATTTGAGACCAATAAATAAACCTATCTGAGACTTCACATCTTCACATAAGCATTTTGTCAGTTTTCCTCTACTGAGATTGCCTTTTAATCTTCCCTATCAGAATAATAACCTCATAAATATGATCATTGCTTACTTTTTTGTTTCTTTTTTTTTTTATCATTTTAATAGTTGAGTTCTGCTCCTGGGTTACAGAGGGTCTAGTCTCAAACTATTTTTACTGGTGACTAGATGTCTGTTCATTGATTTTCTATTCTAGCGTCTCAGGCACTCCCTGTTTGTTCCCTACATGATGGTAGCCTAACCCAGTTCCAGACTTCACATGCATTCCTCAAGTCCAACTTTGCATTCTGAGCTGGAGTTCCCACATTTACTGATGGCCTGCTGTCCTATTGGTCTGCTGAGCTGTGACCTAAACTGCACTGTGGCAAGTCTCCCATTGACTTCCCAGATCTCTCACCTATGGTGGGCTATACTGTACTTTTATCAATGTCATACGGAACTTTTCAGAAGTTCCTCCATGAGATCTCAAAGTGAAAATTTGTTTCATTCTATTTGTTTTTCTTCTGGGTTCTGTTGTTTTAGGGTCTGTTTAGAAGCTTCCTTGAAAGTTATTTTGAGAAAAGCTCTGGGAGCTTCCTAGCTTTGCACCAACACTTGAATCACATTTTTAATGCTTACAAGCCATTCACTTTAAATAAAATAGAGACTCCTCGAAGGAAAAATTTTTTTAAAGTTTGTTTTGGCTTTTCTAGAGAAAGGGTACACTACAAGTCTCACAAAGGTAGTTAAGATCAAGGAGCTGCCCCAAACTGACAGTCAAGCAAGATTATATGGCCTAATGCAATGCCCTCCTCCTCCCTATCATCCTTCTCTATCAACTCATTGGTTATTCTTCAGAGACATTCTACTTGTGAAAAATCTACCCCAGCATCAAAGAAAGGAATGGAAGGTTTTCATAAAATATTACCTTACCATCCAGATGGTGAGACTAACCTTCAGGATTATAACTATCTTATTGAAGTAATGTAACTTGTCTTGGAACACAAGGTCTAGGAACAGTCTATTATCATTGAACATGAGCAGTCTTATGAACTTCTTTGGAATGCAAGGTTTTTCTCATGGGGGGAAAAGTCTACTACCCTTCTAGTAGTCCATAAAAGTAGTCTTATCAAAAGTTAGGAGAGTGAGCCACCTGTTTTGAATACAAGGGGCTTTCTTCTAGAAATAGTTTGTTCTTTCTTTAATATTTCTTAACCCTGAGAGGACTTCACTAGGAATATTAACCCTGAAGAAATGGTTTTATTGGAAATAATCCATTCACATACATATGGTAAAGAGTTGATATCATGTTTGGGAAGGAATCTGTTGAGAGATATTGGGAGATGCATAAAACTCCCAAGTGAGTGGTATATGTATGTCATGGAACACTATTGTTCTATTAGAAACCAGGAGGGATGGGATTTCAGGGAAGCCTGGAGGGATTTGCATGAACTGATGCTGCGTGAGATGAGCAGAACCACAAAAACACTGTACACCCTAACAGCAACATGGGAGTGATGTTCAACCTTGAAGGACTCGCTCATTCCATCAGTGCAACAATCGGGAACAATTTAGGGCTGTCTGCAAAGGAGAGTGCCATCTGTATCCAGATAAGGAGCTGTGGAGTTTGAACAAAGGTCAAGGACTATTCCCTTTAATTTAGAAAAAAACAGATATCTTATTGTCTGATCTTGTTACTTCTTAGACTTCTCTTCTCCTCTTTAAGGATATGATTTCTCTCTCGTCACACCCAATTTGGATCAAGGTACAACATGGAAACAAAGTAAAGACTGACAGAGTGCTTTCTGGGGGGGGGGGGAAGCAAGATTGGGGGGAAAATTGTAAAACTCAAATAATATCTTTAATAAAAATAAATTTAAAAAAAAGAACTTAAAAAAAACTCCCAAGTGAGTAAGAAAAAGAAGCCTGAGGCTTATGTGCCTGAATCTCTGGGTAGAATGGATATAGTGTTAAAGAAATTAATTGAATTGTTTTCCTGCATATCTCATTAAATGGCTAAGGAATAACTTGGAAAAATTAAAGCTCATTTAGACAGTCTGCATTGCTATGGGCTACCGAATCTTTAAAAGTAGGAAATCAGGCAACTGTTATGCTACTTTTAGAGCTTTCTAAGTACCTTTTGATAAGTTTTTCTTTTCCTACTTTACTTTTTTGCATTACTTTTCTCAAATTGGTTAAGAATATTATTTCAGGGGGTGGCTCGGTGGCACAGTGGATAGAGCACTGGCTCTGGAGTTAGGAGGACCTGAGTTCAAATCCATTCTCAGATACTTAAAAATTACCTAGCTGTATGGCCTTGGGCAAGCCACTTAACCCCATTGTCTTGAAAAAAAAAACCAAAATAAAAGAATATTATTTCAACTCTTCTTATATAGAAACGTGGGCTCAAAGACTGAGTGAAACAATTTTCCAGCTCAAGACAACTTGGAAGAACCTTGGAAAAGGTCTGTTACATTAAGATTAGAAAAGGCACTTAGTGCAGTCTGGGCCAATTCCAGTCATCCAGAAAAAAACTGAGGGGCCACTGGGTCAGTGGCAGTGGTGGTGGTTTCCACCTTTCAGAGCAAGAATTGCCAAGGACAATTGGGAAGGTCAGCAGAAAACTGCTGCACCAGAGTACAGACCTCAATGCATACCTGGACCCAGGGGACCAGCTAGAGGCCTGGGAAGCCATCAAGTAGGGAGCCACTGGGAAGTTGTTTCCAGAGTGCCTAGCTCACTGATGGTAAGGGGACTGGGGAGAATGCAGAGGTCTCTTTGCTATCCCTGAGAAAAGACTTTGTTGCTTTGCACATACTCAGATCTGGGTTACAGTCTGGGGCCACAATCTCAGGGAAAGGAACAGAAGCACAGCACTGCCTACAGCAGAGCAGGGATTCCCCTCATGGTTACAGAGCAGAAAGTAGTGTTTGTAGTCAACTACAAGCCAAGAGAGCAGTCATAGTCTCTCAGAAGTCCTTGAAGGAATTGTGAACTTAGGTCCCGGGGTGGGGGGGGATGTCCATAAAAACAGGTGGAAAATCCTTCAAAAGCTCAAGACAGTGAGTCCTCCATCATATAAGCAGAGTCCCAATGTAACACAGAGTTATAGTCAAGTCATAGGTTGGAAAAATAAGCAAACAACAGAAGAAAAAATCAGACTATAGGCAATTACTTTGGTCCTTGGGAGGATCAAAATACACATTCAGAACACAGCAAAGTCAAAGCTTCTGAACCTAAAGTCTCCAAGAAAAATATGAATTGGTCTCAGGCTATGGAAGAGCTTACAAAAGAAAATCATATGAGGGAGGTAGAGGAAAAACTGAGAGCAAATTGTAAACCAAGTCAACAGTTTGGTGAAGGAGATGCAAAAAAAATACAAGATAGCATCTTTAAAACTAATTTGGGTCGAACAGAAAAAGCAGCTGGAAAAGAAGATCTGAAAATTCTCTGAAGAAAATAATTCCTTTAAATGTAGAATGGAGCTAAGGGAAACTGATGACTTTGTTAAAAATCAAGAAACAATAAAAGAAAACCAAAAGAATGAAAAACCAGTAGAAAATGTGAAATATCTCATTGGAAAAAAATAACTGACTTGGAAAACAGATCCAGAAGAGATAATTTAAAAATTATCAGACTACTTGAAAATCATGACTTAAAAAAAAGAGCCAAGTCATCATTTTTCAAGAAATAATCCAGGAAAACTACCCCAATAGCCTAGAAAAAGAGGGTAAAGTAGAAATTGAAAAAATCCACAGATCACCTCCTGAAAAAGATTCCCAAATGAAAATTGCCAGGAATATAGTAGTCAAATTTCAGAATTCCTAAGTCAAGGAGAAAATATTACAAACAGGCAGAAATATTGTGGAGTCACAGTCAGAAAAAACATAAAATTTAGCAACATTTACATTAAGGGCTCATAGGGATTAGAATATGATATTCCAGAAGGCAGGAGAGCTTGAATTACAAGCAAGAATCAACTACCCATCTAAAAGGAACATACAAGATGGATATTTTCAAATTTTTCTAATGAAATGACCAGAGTTGAACAGAAAGATCAGGGTGGATGGGAAGGGAAAATTCTGAGGGACTTAATGATGTTGAACTGCTTGTATTCTTGCTTGGGAAGATGATATTGGTAGCTCATATGAACCTTGTCATATATTAGGGCAGTTAATAGGAGGATAGAGAGAGAGAGAGAGAGAGAGAGAGAGAGAGAGAGAGAGAGAGAGAGAGAGAGAGAGAGACAAGGCACAGGAGGGAGCTGAATATAATGGCATAATATAGTATAAAGATGGAGTCATGGTGGAGAAAGTAATGTAGAGAGGAAAAGGAAGAATGGAGTAAGTTATTTATTTTTAAAAGCCAAGAAATAGTTTATACAGTAGAAATGGAAGAGGGAAAGTGAGGGACAGATTTATTACTATCAAAAGTGGCTCAGACAGGAAATAGCATACACACTCTATTGGGTATAGAAATCTATCTTACTTAGAGGAAAATAGGATAGGAAAGTGATGGGAGAATTGGAAGGGGGAAGGGAGGTAGAGTTGTCAATAGAAAAGAGGGAAGATTGTGGGTGAGGAAAGTCAGATACAACAAATTTTTGAAAAAGGACAGGATTAAAGGAGAAAATGAACAGAATAAACGGGGATGGGGTAGAAGAGTGGAGGAAAATACAGTTAGCCATAGCCACCATGGAAAAAAATATTAAAGCAATTTTCCTGATGGATTTATGATAAAGAATGCTATCCTTCCCAAAGACAGAATTGGTGATGTCTGAATAGAAACAGAAACACGCCTTTTTCTAATTATTTGTCTTGAAGTTCCTGTGTGTGGGGGGGGTGTATTTGTGAGGGTGTTATGTTTACTACTGTAGTAATGTTTTTCATGGTTACACATTTTTAACTTACACCAAGAAAATTGTTATCTCAATAGAGGTAATGAGAAGAGAGGAAAGAAGAGAATTTGGAATTCAAGATTTTAGAAGTAAATGTTGAAACTTGCTTTTTCATGTAACTGGGGGGGGATTTAAAATATAATAAATAAAATTGAAAAAATAAAAACATAATTTGGAAATTGGATAAAGATAATAGTTCTTTTAAAAATAGAATTGACTAGCTTCATGCTTCCTGATCACAACTGCAACAAAAGACTATTGCAAGCATGTGTGAAGGAAAAATGTTCCAGGTCTGAGGAACAGCCAGTGCAAAAACATCCATCAAATGATGGAGTGTGTGATCACCAAGGAGGCCAGTATTCCTGTAGAATACATAGTGTAGAGCTAAGTTTAAAAAGACTGGAAAGCATTTAGGCCTATACTTTCCATGATGTTTGGTGGGTATGAGAATATAGAAACATATGAAGATGACCTTTACTTTGATGAATCATCCAGTGAGCTGAATGTTGATAATGAAGTAGATTTCAATACTATCACCAAGTACATTATGCACAGGATCATGGTGATGTCACTAGGAGGAAGACAATGAAGAAAAAAGCTCTGAGGATCCTGAGGCATTGAATCTAAAAGGGAAAAATTCAAAGAACTTAACTGTTCTTTCCTGTATTGATGCTGTTCAGATATCAGATGGTTCAGAAATCTTTCTGTCTAATGAAAATAGTGTCCTCAGATGTAAATGAAAGAAAAGAAGAAGTTAGGTACTGGAAAATCAGTGTGATCAGCATTCTCATGAATTGTCTAGAAATAAATGTAAGAGAATTATTAAGAAATTTAAGCATAGGAGCAGCTACATGGTGCAGTGGACTCAGGAGGAACTGAAGTCATATCCTGCATCAGATACTTAATCGCCGAGCTGTGTGAACTTCGACAAGTCATTTAACCCATTTGTTTGCAAAAAAACAAAAAAGAAAGAAAGAAAGAAAGAAAGAAAGAAAGAAAGAAAGAAAGAAAGAAAGAAAGAAAGAAAGAAAGAAAGAAAAAGAAAGAAAGAAAGAAAGGAAGAAAGAAAGAAAGAAAGAAAGAAAGAAAAAAGAAGAATAAGAAGTCTAAGCATTGGAAGAAATCTAATGTGATCTTTTAAAAATTATGGTTAATATGACTTTTTGAATGAAGAGGAGGAGATTGTTCTCTGAAAGTGGAGAAAGTGATATGAAGAGCTTAATGTTATGGTATAGTATTTTGTCATACCATACAGAAAGACTATATATGACATCAAGAAAGGAAATATCTTTGAATAAAAATGAGCAATTGAAACAGTAGAAGTCAGGTAAAATATTGAGGAGGGACATACAAAGGTGGAATGATGAGGATAGGGACTTCATCAGAGGACCCAGAAGTCACTCGTCATCTCCTTCCACTTTACATCGAAAGATGAGAAGAGGGGAATTTAAGTTGGGTAAATGGGAGAAGTTTAAATAAGGAGAGAGAAAAAGAGCAGATGATGAGGAAGCTTTAATCCTTATTAAGCAGAGAAAAAGAAAAGGAGAGCTGAAAAACAACTTCTGACTTGGATATAATGGAATGATTTGTTGTCCTTGTCTGCCTGTGCTCTTGTATTGTTTTCCTTCCTCATAAAAGTAGTAAGATGTGTTTATTCTAGCTTTAAACAAGTTAAGCTCACTGAGCAAAGATCATGGAGCTCTTGGCTTCTTCTCTATTTGTAAGTAAATGATTTGTTGTTCTCTGTGACTAACAAATTGCTTATTATGTGAGAAGGTAAAAAGATATATTAACTTTCCATTTACAGGACTATTCTTCTTCGATAAATTATACTTTTAGCATAGAAGTCTGTGATAAGAAAGTTTAATTTTGTATTGTTGTTGCTGTTTAAGCTGTTTGTTTATTTAAGAAGTCCTTATAAATATAGTTTATCAAGAAAAAAACAGTTTATTAAATATCATTGACCTGCAATCTGCATTTTAGAAAAACAACACCTTGAAGCAAAAGAGATGTGAACATTGATAAGAAAATTTGCTTGGTCAAGTTTCCTTGGGAAATTTTAAATTGTACTTTGCTCTGTGCCTAATTTCTCTTATTTCTAAAGCTTGTTCTGAAATCATCCTTTGTTAGTAACATGGATGTTTGTCTTTGAAAATTAATATGTTATCAAGGCAATATGATTATGAAATAATTGAAGCATTAAGAGATTAGGAACCTGAGTATAGGAAAACAGAAGAAATCATACTGGTATTACTAGTCAAAGGAACAGAAGTTCTGGTAAATATATGAAAAGGAGAGTAAATCAAGCTCTCAGTGTAATCACTAATAATGTTTTTCCTCATTATGAAAATCACCCTAAAGAATTCAATCACCCACATGTATAAAAATCTTTTTAAGAAGTACAGATGACATCATTAATTACAGTTTAAATAAAATTACTGGCTTTTTAAAGAAGTTGTGTGTTTTGTACTTTGTTAAGTTATAAGAATAAGTGAATAATAAAAATAACACATTGAATAGTACATTGAATAAATTTATCCTTTATGTGAAAAGAAAAATAAATAGAATTGACCAAATGGAAAAAAGATACAGAAACTAAATGAAGAAAATGCATCCTTAAGAAATAGAAGAGGACCAATAGAAAAATAAATAGAAGAGGAAGCTAATGATTTCATAAGAAGCCAAGAATCTTGGGACAGTTAGGTTGCACAGTGGATAGAGCACTGGTCCTGGACTCAGGAGTACCTGAGTTCAAATATGGCCTCAGACACTTAATAATTACCCAGCTGTGTGGCCTTGGGCAAGCCACTTAACCCCACTGCCTTGCAAAAAAACTAAAAAAAAGAACGAATACTGGACTACTCTATCCATTATGCCACCTAGCTACCCCAAAAGAGAAATTTCTAAATTCAGCTGTGTCTGTGTTATTCCCTCTTTAAGACAAATTCAATGAGATTAAGATTAAAGCAGTTCTCACCCCCTCCCTTCTTTACTTCTGCTGCAATAGATCCTTTGCACTTCTTTATGTGATAAACTCATGAACAAAAAAAGAGTCTGGTTATCCTGGAACCAGAGGGCAAAATAGATATCAAAAGAATCAGCCAATTACATCCTTTAAGAGATCCCACAATGAAACCATCAAGGAATATTGTAGCCAAACTTCAGAATTATCACATTAGGAAGAAAATTCTGTAAGTGGCCAGAAACAAGCAATTCAAAAACTAAAGAGCCACAGTCAGGATTACACAGGACCTGGTAACATCAGCATTAAAGGATGGAAGGGCCAGGAGTATATTTCAGAGATCAAAGGAATTTGAATTACAACAAAAATTCAAGTACCCAGAAAATTTGATTATTCCCTTCCAAGAGAAAAGATGAACATTCAACAAATTAGGTGACTTTCAAACTTTCCTATAGAAAAGACCACAGTTGAAAAGAAAATTTGATCTTCAAAATCAAGAGACATTCAGGGAAAAGAGGGAAGATGGCTATTTAATAAGATAAAATTGTCATTCCTACCTGGAGAAAATTCTCAGAACTCTTGAGAGTCATCATATCTCTATTAGAGGGAGTATACTTTAGGTTGAAGTTATAGACATACCTTGATTTTGATGGAGTGATTAAAAACAATTAAATATTAAAAATGGGGGGGTAATGAGACTAGAGGAAGGGTGAGGCAGAATGGGATAAATTACATCTCATGAAGAAGGGTGAAGGGAAAGAAGGGAGGGGGTAAGAACTACTTAAGTCTTAATCTCATTGAATTTGTCTTAAAGAGGAAATAATACATACACTCAGTTGAGTTTAGAAATTTAACTTTTAGGGCAGCTAGATGGCACAGTGGATAGAGTACCAGCCCTGGAGTCAGGAGGACCTAAGTTCAAATCCAGCCTCAGATACTTAATATTTACCTACCTAGTCACTTAACCCCATTGCTTTTTTAAAAAAGAGAAATTTCTCTTATTCTTCAAATATAAGGAGGGAAAGGGGGAGGAAAGGAAGAATTAATAGAAGGGATGTAAAAGAAGAAGGGGAAGAGAAGGGAGGATGACTGAGAGAAAGGAGAACAGATTAAGGGAGGAGGTATTCAGAACCAAAAAACACTGTTGAGGAGGGAGAGGGTGAAGAAAGAAAAAAGTACAAATGGAGGAGAAATAACATAGAGGGCAATAAAGAGTAATTAATTATAACTATGAATGTGAATGTAATAAAATCTCCCATAAAATAGAATTGAATAGTAGAGTTGATTAAAGACCAGAATCCTACAAAATGCTGCTTTCAAGAAATAAATTTGCAGCATAGAGATTAAAGTGGATCAAAGTTGTTTCAAGAAAAGCTCCAAGAGCTTCCGAGCTTTGTGCCACTATATTGACTCTGCCCCAGAAGTTCACAATTTCTTCTCTATCATTTTTTAAAAGTGCCATCAATTAACTTTTGTCTCATGTAGTTTTCATTAAAGATTTCTTGAAACACAGCTCTGGAAACCCAGGCTTTGTTAAAAATCCATTGTCTTTCCAAGGCAGCTATTTAACTATGGCTTTAAAATCAAATCATTCTGACTTTCATTGATTGAACAATAACCTCTCTTAATCCAAACCTCACTTTACTCTTTGTTCAGGTTTTGATGGTTTAGAATGATGAAAATATCAGTTGCTTCTGTTTTGGTGGAGCTGATTCTTTTATGAAGGCCATATTTTGCCTCAGTTCTTACCTAACCTTTGATTACTGAATGAATATTGCCTCAAACAAACTGAGATCTGGGAAAGCCCTAAGTTTAAAAAAACCAAATTTTTCTATTGCATCCAGGACCATTCCAGTAGTCTTGAGCTATATCTTCACTCTTGACTCTAATCACTCTGGAAGACAGTTTGAGACTGATGCCTTTGTATAACTCTGCTTCACTTAAATCCAATTCCCTTGCAAATCAATATATCACTGGCCTGGGTCAGTCACTGGCTCTCCTTGAGAATAAAGGATCAACAACAAGTTAATTCATAATTGTAATAGAAACAAGACACTTTGATTACTTATGTCAGTGATTTGAACTCCCTTTGTTGCTGTTATTGCTGTTCAATTTTTCAGTTCTGTTGGTGGAACAACAGCATCTCCCACACTCAAATTCAATTCACTAGGTCCTCATGGCATCAATTCCCTGATGTCACAGTCTTCTTTGAGAGTGAAGAAGAATCATCATCATGCTCCTTATAAGTTCTGCCCAACTTTTCCGAATTCCATTTGTGTTTTGTGGTTTTTTATTTTTACTTTTGCAAAGCTATTAGAATAATTTGCCATTTCCTTCTGCAATTCATTTTATAGTGGAAGAAACTGAAGCAAACAAGATTAAGTGATTTGCCCATCTCACAAAGTTAATAAGTGTCTGAGGGCAGATTTGAAGATGAGTTCCACAGTTAAGGTCCAATTATCTATCTTCTATGCCACCTAACTACTTGCATACTCTAGATGTAGATATTTGATTCCAGTCAAACAAGTTTAATTCAACAAATATTTATGCAGTTCTTATTAGATGCTTATTAGGTACTTATTAGATGCTAGGGAAAGAAGTACCAAAAAAAGAGAGATAGTTCCTTCCCTCAAGGGATTTATATTTCTCCAGAGTTTATTCAGTTTATAGACAAATTAACGTTTGATAGAGGAGGGTAAGACCATGGAAAACAAAATAATTCAAAAGACTCTTAATGGAGGTTATAGCATATTCATTGAGTCTTAAAGAAAGGCAAAAGATTCTGAAAAACAAGGAGACTAGTTCTGTGAATGCACATAGGCAATAAATTCTAAAGATAACAGGGTAACTTATCTAGAGTTCCTGAAGGTGAGTACTGAATGACCTGAAATGTCATGTCATGCAAGTTAAGGAGCTATATTTTTTTTATTCTAAAGACAACTGGGAGACTGTAGCTTACATGTTCAGATTCATGCATTAGGAAGACTAGTTGGTCATTGAGAGGACTGAGGGTTTGAAAGGGGAGAGACTAGTCTAAATAAGAGTCTCTTATGGTAAATTTGGTGAGAGATGATGAGGGCCTTAACTCTGATGGAAGTTATTCTAGGAAAGAACAAGGATAACATGGGAGAGAAACTGTGAAAGGAAAATCAACAAGACTTGGTAATGTGTTCCTGCCAGAGGTGTCAAACACTTTATTCACAATACTCCTCATGATGATTGAACAATATTAAATTTTAATTGAGAAATATTTAGCAAAATAAACAAAATAAAATAGATAAAATAATAAATAAGTAGTAATAAATATAATAATATAATAAAATAAAGTAATAAATAAATAAAAATAGATAACATTGCATTTCAAAATTATCAATATCTATGGTCAGTAGGCATCCTATTGGAGAGATTAGTAGCTCCAGCTCTATTTAAGTTTGACGATACTGTTGTAACTAATTTTGAATGCAATATATCACCTATTGATTTTTGGGACTCCTGTAGCTTTTTGCTTCAGATTTCATGACCTCGTGTGATATGTGTTAAGCTAAGTTCTATTTGGGGGGAAGGGACCCAGGGAATTGTTATGGAGGAGTTGTAAACTGTTGATTAAGGGAGTACCCTAATTAAAGGACAGAAATTTTGAAGGAAGAAAGAATAAATATGTTAAGAAATGTGTTAATTTAAGTATCTTAAGATGGAGGGGGAGCTAGGTGGTGCAGTGGATAGAACATTGACTTTGAAGTCAAGACAGGAGTTTGAATTTTACCTCGCACAATCAAGAGTTATTTGCTCCATGACTTTGCCTCACATCCAGGACCATTTCCAGTCATCCTGACTCATATCTGGTCACTAGATCCAGATGACTCTAGAGGAGACAGTGAGGCTGGTGACTTAGCCTATTACCCCTTCACTCAAATCTAGTTCATGTGCTTGTTATCCCTGTTGTCATGGTCTTCCTTGGGAACAAAGGATGAGTATCACCATCATCATCATCATTATCATCATCATCATCATCACATTAAGATGACCTTGGAAATCATCTAATCTAATCTAATATACTTAGCGACAGGCAATTTTTTAAATGAGCTGTCCTTTTAAATGAGCTTGCCTTTCTTCCTTTTTTACTCATTCCCTTTCTCTTTTTTGGTTGCTTGTTTGTTTTCATTTAGATATGTGATTTATTAGTATAGGCAAGTAACTCAAAATAAGGAAATTATTTTGATGGATGATAGGGATTACAGGAGATGAAGGTGAAAAGAACAGAAGTAGCAAAGGGAGAGCAAATGCAAATACACACAAGGGCAAAAAATGTCTTATATTTTGGGTATACAATAAGGGTTGAAGTATATCAATGCATATCAGTATTGATGAGTCTAAGGGGACTCTCAGAGGTTAAGTAATTTGCTCAAGGTTAAATGATCATTGTGCCTTAGAGGTGAGATTTCCCTATTCCAAGTTTCTTTTGCTATAAGGTAAGGTACCCAAAGCTTACTCATTTTAAAAATCAGATTCAAAATGAAACAGGGGAACACTAAATTAACCAGTCTTAGATGAGTTTCTCACCTGACATTCTCATTAGGATATGACTCATTTAATGGGAATGTCAGTCTATAAGTAAGATACTTGATTTTGCCATTAATCTACAACCTTTCACACCCAACTTTTCCTATATCAATCAAGAAACATAAGTTTTACTGGAATAGAAATATTTTATTACTATTGTGCACTTAAAGTCGAACAGAGAATTTATTTAAGTGATATGTATATAGTTTATTATTTAAATATGATTTTCTTCTTATTTCACTTTTTTTAAATTGTATTTTAGTAGAACTATCAAAAAAGTGATCAATAACTTTTCAGTTTTAAAGGCAAAAAATGATTACAATAAAAAATATTCAAGTCACATTCTTGTAACTTCTCAGGGAGAATATCAAATATTTGAACACCCACATCTATATTCTGTAATAATAAAAAATAACCTCAAGATCATCCTTTTTCACTTAAGGATAGATAGATAGATAGATAGATAGATAGATAGATAGATAGATAGATAGATAGATATACACCTATTTTAAATTTCCAAGCAAAAAAGTCTGACAATGTTTAGCATCATTGGTGCTAGGCTTTTTGGTTTCTTTTATTTGTTAATTCTTCCTCACTGGTCACACTTTAAAACACAGATTTATAATGCATTCTGATACTTCTCCAAAACTTTCAGGTTTCAACCCATCTGCCCTCTTCAGGGAGACCCACCCCCTTGATCCCTTAATTGTTAATGTTTTTACTTCTCATGTTTCCTTTCTTAACCACCTCCTTTGGTTTCAGTTTCTTGGACATAAAATGAGGTTGTATAAGAAAAGCTTTGGTTCTAGAGCCATGATCCTACACAAATCTCAATAGAAAGGTACTTCACAGCAGAGAAGATTAGGAAAGATCTCCTGTAGAAGGGGGATATGAACTGAGTCTTGGAGGAACTTATGGAAAAGATTGAAAAAAGGAGAGTATTCTAACAATAGGAGAAAGAGGAAGGGTGTAAATCTATGGATTTGGAATACAGAATGCAGTGATTGATGATCAGGAAGGAGGTTTGTTTTACAAAATTGAAAAGTGAGGTGATCATATAAGAAACCCAAGAAGGTATGAAGATTTGTATTGTGAAGATCAATCAGAGAATTTTATATTTGGTCTTTGAGCAATATGTTATCCCTTGAGTTTATTGCCTAAGGGAGGAGGGGTGACTTGTTCCGATGCGCAGATTCCGAAAATTACTTGAGCAGGTGAGTCAAAAATGGATTTAAGTTGAGAGTTCTGAGGCAAGATGACTAATCACAAGGTTATTAATACAGTCCAGTTATCCTCGGAGTTTTTAACAGGTAGTGGCAATAGAAGAGGAAAGAAGGAGATATACTGAAAGAAAGGGTAAAGGCAGAAATGATGATACTTGATAACAGACTATAGAAAAAGGAAAAGTGAAACTGAGGTATTCAGGATCACAGTGAGGAAGAATAGTAGTACCTTCTATAGCCATAGTAAAGTTCAAGAAAGGAAAAGACTTGGAGAGACAGGTAATGAGTTCTATGTGGAAGATGTGGAGTTTGAGATGTATTCATTCACAATTAGCCTTCCTTTCTATAGGAAAATCACTGATGATTTGGGGCATGTGGGGAAAAGAGAAAGACCACAAGGAGGAGAATATAGCAATATTCAAGATCATAATGGAGCATGCAATTATAGGAGCAGGCAATATGAACTCATGTTGGAACGATTACCTTTCCCTAGACAATGCTAAATGAGATCATAATCAGAAAGATAAAAAGAAGAATGAGCAGCATTGAGTTTTTCTCAATAAATACAACAGTGTACATTATGATATCATGAGTAAGCCTAAACATTCTGACATTTGAGAATTTCTTCAAGATCTTGTCAAAAGGGAAATGGGAGTTGAACATAACATGGTAATTGTTATTAAAAGCATCTATTAGAGGACAGATTCAAAGAGACAATAAACCTAAACCTAATCCTAACCCTAACCTTAAACCTAACCCTAAAACCTAACCCTAAACTTAACACTAACCCTAACCATAACCCTAAACTTAAGCCTAAACCTAAACCTAACCCCATCACTAAACATAACCCTAATTGAAAACCTAAACCTAAAGCTCACCCTAAGCCTAACCCTAACCCTAACCATAATGGTAACCCTAACACTACCCTTAACCCTAACCCTAATCCTAACCCTCACCCTATCATTAACCGTAGTCCCTAACCCTAATATTATCTATAGTACCTGCATCTTAATAAATCCTGTATCTGGGGAAAACTCTAATGTCTAAGAAAGCCACAAGAGAAATGTTTTAATGTGTTGCTATTCATTGGGTTTTATATGGATAATAAGTGCTATTTTTTCACTTATTGACTCACACTTTAAATAAAGTCATTGAAATCAACTTTCTGACACATATGTTTGGTTTTATGGAGAATCAACTCCATTATGCCACAATTACATGATTAGTGTTGAATGAACTTCAATAGTTTCAAAAGCATGCATTTTTGGATGATATTCTGACTAAGGTGGTATCTATAGAAAGGAGAGAAAGAAATCAATGTAGGATCTATTGCAAAGGTAAAATTAGCAAAACTGAGCAAGACAAAAGGAGTTCAACTTAATCTGAAGTTTCAGATTGGTTTAACAGATTAGAATAAGAAATTTTGCAAGAGAGGTGACTTTAAATAAAGCCAAATACTGCTTTTAAGACTTATGCTTTTTTTATCCCCAAAACTACATTTATTGCTATTTTCTTTTTTCTTCCTGTTTTGATTAGTAAAATTTATTATGCTTTTTCTCATTTTAATTAAAGTAAGTGCTTCAAGAAGAATTTTGTTTGGTGAATTACCCAAATTGACGTAAATTACTTGTTAGTTCAATTTGATAGCAATATTTGTTTGAAATAGCCAAGATTCCCTAATGTGTTCTAAATAGGACTTTGATAACTCTTCTCTAGGCAATCATTTTATATGGTGTGTTATATGAATACTTTGAAGAGTTCATCTTAAACATCCTGCAGCTATGAAGGATATTGTAATGAAGTCATGAGTGATGCTAAGAACCACAGGATTCTGTGCAGCACTTTCATGACTCATTCCTACATATACAATTATTTTTAACTTTTTATATAGACAAACATGTCTAACTCCCACAATTATAAGTCTACTCTGATTCCTAGTTTTTGATTCCTAATTTGTAAGTAATTTTCTTTATTGTAAAACTGTTCTAATCCTTTGAATTTTAACTCTTCCATCCAATTAACCCTAACCCTAACCCAACCCCAATTCTAAATCTAACCCAAAAACTAACCCTAACCCTAACCCTAACCCTAATCCTAAACCTTACCCTAACCTTAAACCTAACCCCAAAGCCAAACCTTGCCTTAACACTAATGCTAACATTAACCCTAACCCTAAAACTAACCCTAACCCTAACACTAACCCTAATTTCTGGCTGACCCTAACACTAGTCCTAACTGTAACATTACCCATAACCCAAAATTTAACCCTAACCCCAACCCCAAAACCAACTCTAACCCTAACACTAGCCATAACACTGACCCAAACATTAACACTAACCTTAATTAACATTAACCCTAAACCTAACCCTATACCTAACCATAACATTAAGCATAAGCCTAACTGTAACCATAAGCCTAAACCTACCCTAATAACCCTAAACCTAACCCTAATATTAACCCTAACACACCTCCAATCCCAACTCTAACCCTAACCCTAAACCCTAAAACAAACCCTAATCATAACCCTAACCCTAACCCTAACTCTAACCCTAACATTAACCATAACCAACCTCCAACCCCAACTCTAACCCAAACCCTAACCCTAAACCTAACCATAACCATAACACTAAATCTAACACTAAAATTATCCATAGCCCTAAACCTAAACCTAACCCCAACCTAACCCTAAGCTTAACCATAACCATAACCCTAACACTAACCCTAACTCTAACTCTGACACTAAACTTAACCCTAACCCAAACCTTAACCATAACCCTAATTTCCAGCCGATCTTAACCCTAAAACAAACCCTAACCCTACTGTAAACACTAACCCTAAACCTAATCCCAACCTGAAAACCAGCCCCAACCTTAACCCTAAACCTAATCCTAACCCCAATCCTAAACCTAATCCTAACACTAACCCTAGCCCAAAACTAACATTAACCTGAACCCTAAACCTAACCATAACAATGACCATAACCTTTACCCTAACACTAACCCTGACACTAACAATAACACTAACCCTAAACCTAACCTACAACTCAAACCTAACCCTAACTGTAACCCTAATCATAACCCTAAAAAATGCATCTAACCCAAACACTAACCCTAATCATAACCCCAAGGCCAACCCTAACTGAAATTCTAACCTAACCCTACCCCTAACACTAACCCTGCCCCTAACCCTAACCCAAAACCCTAACTCTAATCTTAACCCTAACACTACTTCTGACACAATTCCTAATCCTAACCCTTAAACCTAAACTTAAACCTAACACTAACCCTAACATTGCCCCTGATCAAAATACCTAACCCTAACCCTAACCCCAAACACAACCAGAACCCTAAAACTAACACTAACCCTAACCCTAACACTAATCCTCACCCTAAACCTAAACCTAAACCTAACCATTAGCTGTAATTCTAAATCCCAATCCTAACCCTCACCTTAACCCTAAAACTAACACTAACCATAACCCTAATATTATCTATAGTCAAAATTTCTTAATAAAACCTGCATTGGGGAGGCTAGGTGGTGCAGTGCATAAAGCACCAGCCCTGGAGTCAGGAGTACCTGGGTTCAAATCCAATCTCAGACATTTAATAATTACCTAGCTGTGTGGCCTTGGGCAAGCCACTTAATCCCATCTGCCTTGCAAAAACCTTAAAAAAAAATAAAAATAAAACCTGTATCTGGGGGAATCTCTAAAGTCTAAGAAAACCACATGAGAAATGTTTTTATGTGTTGTTATTCATCGGGTTTTATATGAAAAATAAGTGATATCTGTTTACTTATTGACTCACACTTTCAATAAAATCACTGAAGTCAATTTTCCAGCATATATGTTAGGTTTTATGAAGAATCAAATCCATTATGCCACAATTACATGATTAGTGCTGAATGAACTTCAGTACTTTCCAAAACATGCAATTTGGATGATATTCTGACTAAGGTGGTACCTATGGGAACAGGAAGAAAGGAATTAATGTGTGATCTATTAAAAAGGTAGAATTAGCAAAACTGAGCAAAACAAAAGGAGTTCAACTTAATCTGAAGTTTCAGATTTGTGTAACTGACAATGATCTGAAAAGATTAGAATAAGAAATTTGGGAAGAGAGGTGGCTTGAAACAAAGTCAAATACTGCTTTTAAGTCTATGTGTTCTTTTCCCCAAAACTACATGTATTGCTATTTTTCCTTTTCCATCCTATTTTGCTTGGTAAAATTTAATTGCGTTTTCTTATTTTAATTAGAATAATAAGTGTTTCCAAGGAGAGTTTTGTTTGCCAAATTCCTCACATCTTAAATAACTTATTAGTTCAATTTGAGACTAATAGTATTTGTTTAAAATAATCATGATTCCTTAATATGTTCTACATTGGATGTTGGTCACTCTTCTCTAGGCACTAGTCAGTCTTATATGGAGAGCTAAATGAATAGTCTGAAGAATTCAGCATAAACACCCTGCATCTATGAAGGATATTCTAGTGGAGTCATGAGGGATGCTAAGAACTGCAGGATTCTGTGCAGCACTTTCATGACTCATTCCTACAAATCAAAACATTTTTAACTTTTTATATAGACATAAATGTCTAACTCCCTCAGTCTACTCTGATTCCTAGTTCTTTGATGCCTAATTTGTAATTCCCTTTATTGCAAAGTTCCATTCTAATCCTTTCAGTTTTAACATATTTATGGAATTAAAGATCTATTTAAGTGCTTTTTAAATCACATTATTCAAGTCACTGAATAAGTGCCTAGGCAGTAAATTTTTCAATCTTAAAAATTATATTATACTTCCTGTTGAGACTCCCTCAGAATCTTCAACTGAAGTGATCGAATTAACTAAAATAGTAAAGTATGGCGTCAGTATGGGCTCCATTGACAATATAACAACCTCAAAGTTTAATCCCAGAAGGCAACTGTGAAATATCTTCATTTCAACTTTCAAATCCATTAAATTTAACTAATTGAAAGGAAACTCAAAGGAAAAGTTCTGAATTTAAGCACAATCTATCCATGGACCTAGTTACAAAAGTTCCTAAGAACTAAGAATTTTGTGATTATTATTGTGAAAGGATTGCCTTAATTCACTTGGTTGAGTCTATATACACCTTCAAATCAGATTTCTAATGTCTTCAGGTGATCAAAATGCCTTGATCAGAAAAGAAGACAAAGAAATCAACAGTGCAAGATCTCTAGATGTTTATCTTTTTAATTGGGAAAACAATATGGAAACAATGAGAACCATATAAAATAAACACAGTTGTAAATGTAAAATAATCTCAATAGAAAGGTACTTTGCAGCAGTGAAGCCTAGGAAGAACTCCAGTAGACCAGGGATTTGAGCTGAGTCTTGGAGGAACGTATGCAAAAGACTTAAAAAGGGAGAGCATTCTAACAATGAGAGAAAGTGGAAGAGGGGAAATCCATGGATTTGGAATAATGGAATGAAGGGATTGATGATCAGGAAGAAGGCTTGTTTTACAGAACTGAAAAGCGATGTGATCATATAAGAAATCTAAAAAGGCATGAAGATTTGTATTGCGATGATCAATCAGAGAATTGTAAATTTGGTCTTCAAGCAACAAGTTATCCCTCGAGTTTATTGCCAAGGAGAGGAGGCATGACTTGTTCAGATGTTCAAATTCGGAATATCACTTTGGCAGGTGAGTGAAAGATTGATTTGAGTTGAGAGTTCTGAGGCAAGGAGATTAATCACAAGGTTATTAACAGAGTCCAGTTATCCTCAGGGCTTTCAACAGCTTGCGGCAATAGGAGATGAAAGGCGATATAGTGAAAGAAACTGTAAAGGCAGAATTGATGATACTTGACTAAGAAGAAAAGTACCTTTGAGGGATTAAGGATGACAGTGAGGACTGATGGTGGTACCTTCTGAAGCTATAGCAAAGTTAAAGAAAGGAACGGTTTTGTTGGGGAAGGTAATGAGTTCTATGTGGAATATATGGAGTTTGAGATGTGCTCATTCACAAATAGCCTTCCTTTCTTTAGGAAATGACAGGATTAGGCAGATGTGGAGAAAAAAGATGAACCACGAAGAGGAGTATATAGAAAAAAAACAAGATGAGAATGAAGCATGCAATCTTAGGAGCTGGTAATATCAACTCATGTTGGAATCATTGCCTTTCCCTAGACATTGCTAAATGAGGTCATCACCAGAAAGATAAAAAGAAGAACCAGCAGCCTTGAGTTTTTCTCATTGGATCCAACAGTTTAAATTAGCATATCACCAGAAACCAAAATACTCGGACATTGGAGAGTTTCTTCAACATATGGTTCACAGGGAAGTGGGAGTTGAACTTAACATTCAAATAACTATAAAAAGCATATACTTGAGGGCAGACTTGAGGAGACAATGAACATAATCATAACCCATTCCAAAACCATATTGATAACACTAACCCTAACCATAAGTGTAACACTAACACTAACACTGACACAATCCCTAACCCTAAACCTGAACCCTAAACATAACGTTAACACTAACCTTAACCTTAACACTAAAGTTACCCCCGAGCACAATCTCTCATCCTCACCCTAACACTAACCTTAACCCTAAAGCTAACCCTAACACTAAAACTAACCCTAACCCCAAAAATCAAACCCCAGCCCAACTACAAACCTAATCCTATCCCTAAAACTCACCCTAACCCAAAGCCTCACCCCAACCCCAACCCCAAAGCTAACCCTAACTCTAAGCTTAACCCTAACACTAACCATAACCCAAAACTTAACCTTACCCTTAAACCTAATACTAACTCTAACACTAAGCATAACCTTAACAAAACCCTAATTCTAACACTAACCCTAACCCTAAACCTAACCCTTACTCTAACTTTAAAGCTAACCCTACTCCTAACCATAAACCTAACCCTAACCCCAACCCCAAACTCAACCCTAAGCCTAACACTAACCCTAACTCTAATCCTAACCCTAACACTAGCCCTAACCCTAACCCTAACCCTAACCCTAACACTAACACTAACCCTTACCCTAACCCTTAACTTAACACTAACCCTCACCCTGACCCCAACCCTGATGCTAAACATAACCTTAATATTATCTATAGTTCCTATTTCTTAGTAAATCCTTTATATGAGGGAATCTCTAAGGTCTAAGAAAAGCACATGAGAAATGAATTTTATGTGTTGCTATTCATCGGATTTTATATGAAAAATAATTGATATTTGTTTACTTATTGACTCACACATTCAATAAAATCACTGAAATCAATTTTCCAGTATGTATATATATATATATATATATATATATATATATATATATATATATATGTTTGGTTTTATGGAGAATCAACTCCATTATGCCACAATTACAGGATTAGTGACAAATGAACCTCAATACTTTCAAAAGAATGCAATTTGCTAATATTCTGACTAAGGTGATGCCTATGGGAATGGGCAGAAAGGAATTAATGGGTGATCTATTAAAAAGGTAGAATTAACAAAACTGCACAAGACAAAAGAAGTTCAACTTAATCAGAAGTTTCAGATTTGTGTAACTGACAATGGTCTTAAAAGATTAGAGTAAGAAATTTGGGAAGAGAGGTGGCTTGAAGTAAAGCTAAATACTGCTTTAAAGTCTCAAGTGTTTTTTTTTTCAGAAAAACTACATGTATTGCTATTTTTCTTTTTCCTTCCTGTTTTGATTGGTAAAATTTAATAGGCTTTTCCTTATTTTAATTAAAATTTTAAGTGTTTCAAGGAGAGTTTTCTTTGCCAAATTACCCACCTTTTCTTAAATAACTCATTAGTTCACTTTGAGAACAATAGTATTTGTTCAAAATAACCACAATTCCATAAGATGTTCTGCATTGGACAATGGCCACTCTTCTCTAGATGCTAGTCACTCTTCTATGGAGAGCAAATTGAATACTCTGAAGAATTCACCATAAACACCCTGCATCTATGAAGGATATTCTTCTGAAGTCATGAGGGAAGCTAAGAACCACAGGATTCTGTGCAGCTCTTTCATGACTCATTCCTACAAATCCAATCAATTTTAACTTTTTATATTGACACATATGTCTGACTTCCTCAGTTAATAGATTACTCTGATTCCTAGTTCTTTGATGCCTTATTTCTAAGTAATTTCATTTATTGTACAGTTCCATTCTAATTCTTTCAGTTTAAAATTTTCATCAAATTACAGATCTGTTGAAGTGCTTCTTAAATCCCATTATTCAAGTCACCAAGTAAGGGCGTAGGGAGAAAACTTCCCAATTTTAAAAAGGATATCATACTTCCTATTAAGTCTCCCTCAGAATTTTCAACTGAAATTATAGAATTAACTAAAATAGTAAAGTATGGAGTCAATATGGGCTCCACTGACACTAAAACAACCTCAACATTATAATCCCAGGAGGCAAAGGTTAAATACCTTCATTTTGGCTTTCAAATCCATTAAATTTAACTAATTGAAAGAAAACTCGAAGGAAAATTTCTGAATTTAAGCACAATATCTTTTTCCCTTAGTTATGAAAATCTCTAAGAACTAAGAATTTTGTAATTATTTAGTGAAAGGATAGCCTTAATTCTCTTGATTGAGTCTATATAACACCTTCAAATCAGATTTCTAAGCTCTTCAGGTAATCAAAATGCCTTGAAAAGAAAAGACAGACAAAAAAATCCACAGTGCAAGATCTCTAGATGTTTATCTTTTAATTGGGAAAACAACATGGAAACAATGAGAACCATATAAAATAAGCAATTAGGGGCAGCTAGGTGGTGCAGTGGATAGAGCACCGACCTTGGAGTCAGGAGTACCTGGGTTCAAATCCAACCTCAGACACTTCATAATTACCTAGCCATGGCCTTGAGCAAGCCACTTAACCCCATTGCCTTGGGAAAAAAATCTAAAAGAATAAAATAAAATAAAATAAAATAAAATAAAATAAAATAAAATAAAATAAACACAGTTGTAAATGTAAGGTAATCTCAATAGAAAGGTCCTTTCCAGCAGTGAAGCCTAGGAAAGAACTCCAATAGAACAGGGATTTGAGCTGAGTCTTGGAGAAACTTCCGCAAAAGATTGAAAAAGGAAGAGCATTCTAACAATGAGAGAAAGAGAAAGAGGGGAAATCTATGTATTTGGAATATGGAATGCAGGGATTGATGATTAGGAAGGAGGCTTGTACTGAAAACGATGTGATCATATAAGAAATCTAAAAAGGTAAGAAGATATGTATTGTGAAGATCAATCAGAGAATTGTAAATTAGGTTATCAAGCAGCAAGTTATCCCTCAAGTTTATTGCCTGGGGAGAAGGCATGACTTGTTCAGATGTCCAGATTCGGAAAATAACCTTGGCAGGTGAGTGAAAGATTGATTTGAGCTAAGAGAGTTCTGAGGCAAGGAGACTAATCACAAGGTTACTAACAGAGTTCAGTTATCCTCAGGGCTTTCAACAGCTTGTGGCAATAGGAGAGGAAAGGAGATATACTGAAAGAAACTGTAAAGGCAGAATTGATGATACTGGACAAATAAGAAAAGTATAATTGAGGAATTCAGGATCACAGTGAGGACTGATGGTAGTACCTTCTAAATCTGTAGTAAAGGAAAAGAAAGAAATGGGTTTGGGCAGAAAGGTAATGAGTTCTATGTTGAATATATGGAGCTTGAGATGGACTCATTCTCATGCAGCCTTCTTTTCTTTAGGAAAATCACAAGATTTGGGACATGTGGAGAAAAGAGATAGACCACAAGCAGGGGTATATAGCAATGCCCAAGATGTGAATGGAGCATGCAATTAGAGGAACTAGTAATATGAAGTCCCGTTGGAAGCATTATCTCTCCCTAAAAAAATGATAAAGGAGAAAGATAAAAAGACGAACAAGCAGCCTTGAGTTTTTCTCACTGAATCCACCAGTGTGAGTTATGATACCATGAGTACGCCAAAACACTCTGACCATTGAGAGTTTCTTCACCATCTGGTGCACAGTGAAGTTGAGTGTCGAACATACCATGGAAATTGTTATAAAAGCATCTATTGGAGGGCAGATACAAAGAGACAATAAACCTAATCCTAACCCTATCCGAAACCATAATGATAACACTAACCCTAACCCTAATCGTAACACTAACCTTAAAGCTAACCTTACCCTAACACTAACCATAAATATAACAGCAACCCTAACACCATCTATAACCCTAACCCTAATCTATACCCTAAGCCTCAGGCTGAACTGAATCCAAAACCTAACACTGAATCACAATCTTAACCCTCACACTAACCCTAACCTTAACACCAACCATAACCATAATATTAACTATAGTTTCTGCTTCTTAATAAATCCATTACCCAGGAGAATCTCTAAGGTCTAAGAAAACCACAAGAGAAATGGGTTTTTTTTTTAATGTGTTGCTATTCATCGGTGTTTCTATGAATAATAAATGCTATTTGTTTACTTTGTTGACACACACTTTCAATAAAAATCACTGAAATAAATTTTCAGGCATATATGTTTGGTTTGATGGAGAATCAATTCCATCCACACTTACATGATCAGTGCCTATTGAACTTCAATATTCTCAAAAGCATGCATTTTGGATGATATTCTGACTAAGGTGGTACCTATGGGAATAGACAGAAACGAACTAATGTAGGATCTTTTATAAAGGTAGAATTAGCAATACTGAGAGAGACAAAAGGAGTTCAACTTAATCTGAACATTCAGATTGGGATAACTGACAATAATCTTAAAAATTCAGAATAAGAAATTTGGGAAGAGACGTGGTTTTAAGTAAAGGCAAATATTGATTTTAAGTCTCATGGGTTTTTCCCCAAAACTACGTGTATTGCTATTTTCCCCTTTTTCTTCCCAGTTTGCTTTGTAAAATTTATTATGTCTTTTGTCATTTTTTTAAAACAACAAGTGTTTCAAAAAAAAGTTTTGTTTGGTGAAAAACCCAAATTGTCTTAAATTACTTAGTTCCATTGGAGCACAACAGTATTTGTTTCAAAGAACCACAATTCTTTAATGTGTTCTACATGGGACTTTGGTCACTCCTCTCTCGGCTATCATCTTATATGGAGAGCTATATGAATACTTTGAAGAGTTGGGCATAAACACTCTGCATACATGAAGGATATTCTAGTGAAGTCATGTGGTCTGCTAAGAATTGCAGGATGCTATGCAGCGCTTTCATAACTCATTCCTTCAAATCCAATAATTTTCACTTTTTTATATAAACATACATGTCTAACTCCCTCAATTAATTCAGGTAATGAGTTCTATGTGGAATATATGCAGTTTGAGATGGACTCATTCACAAGTAGCCTTCTTTTTTTAGGAAAATCACAGGATTTGGGTCATGTGGAAAAAAGAGATAGACTGCAAGCAGGGGTATATAGCAATGCCCAAGATGCGAATGGAACATGCAATTAGAGGAGCTGGTAATATGAAGTCCCGATGGAAGCATTACCTCTCCCTAAAAAAAATGATAAAGAAGAAAGATAAAAAGATGAACAAGCAGCTTGAGTTTTTCTCACTGAATCCAACAGTGTGAGTTATGATACCATGATTACACCAAAACACTCTGACCATTGAGAGTTTCTTCACCATCTGGTGCACAGTGAAGTTGGGAGTTGAACATACCAGGGAAATTGTTATAAAAAGCATCTATTGGAGGATAGATGCAAAGAGAAAATAAACTTGCGCTTCTTGGCATTGCACATGACTTCACTAGATTATCCTTCATAGATGTAGGGTGTTTATGCCGAACTCTTCAAAGTATTCATACAGCTCTCCTTATAAGATGATATAACTCTCCTTTTAAGATGATTCCCAGGGTGGCTAGATGGTGCAGTCGATAGAGCACCAGCCCTGGAGCAGGAGTACCTGAGTTCAAATCCGACCTCAGACACTTAATAATTACCTAGCTGTGTGGCCTTGGGCAAGCCACTTAACCCCATTTGCCTAGCAAAAAAAACTAAAAAAAAAAAAAAGATGATTCCCTAGAGAAGAGTGACCAGAGTCCAACATTAAACACATTAAGGAATCATGGTTATATTTTTAAAAAATACTGTTGTGCTCGAATTGTACTAAGCAAATTTGGTTAATTTGTCAACCAAAACTTCTTGAAATACATTTTATTTTACATAAAATGATAAAGAGTGCAATAACCTTTAACAATCAAAAGAGGAGGAAAAGGGAGAAAGAGCAATACAAGAAGTTTTGGGTAAAAGAAGCACATATGTGTTTAAAACCCAAGGATTAGAAAGCAGTTTCACAATAAAGGAAATTACTTACAAATTAGATCAAAGAACTGGGAATCAGAGAAGACTACTAACTAAAGGAGTTGAACATGTATATCTATATGAAAAGTGTAAAATGATTTAATTTTTTGGATTCAGGTAAGAAAGTGCTGCACAGAATGCTGCACTTCTTAGCATCGCACAAGACTTCAATACAATATCCTTCATAGATGAAGGGCGTTTATGCTGAACTCTTCAAAGTATTCATACAGCTCTCTATATAAGATGATAGCCTAGAGAAATGTGCCCAGGTCCAACTTAGAGCATATTAAGAAATTGTGGTTATATTAAACAAATACTATTGTGCTCCGATTGACCTAAGGAATTTAAGCCAAATTGCTTAATTCACCAACAAAAACTGCTTGAAACACTTTTTCTTTTACATAAAATGATAAAGAGCATAATAACCTTTACCAAGCAAAACAGAAAGAAAGAAAAGGGAGAAATAGCAATAGACGTAGTTATGGGGAAAAGAAACACTTAAGTGTTCAAAACTCAAGGATTAAAATGCAGCATGACAATAAAGGAAATTACTTACAAATTAGACATCAAAGAAGTAGGAATAAGATAAGACTACTAATTGAAAGAGTTGAACATGTATATATCTATATGAAAAGTGTAAAATGCTTTGATTTGTTGGATTGAGGTATGAAAGAGCCACACGGAATTGTGTGGTTCTTAGCATCTCACATGAGTTCTCTGGAATACCGTTCGTAGATGCCGAGCTCCTCAAAGTATTCATACAGTTCTCTGTAAAAGATGATAACCTAGAGAAGTGTGACCAGGTCCAATGTAGAACACATTAAGAAATCGTGGTTATATTAAACAAATATTATTGTGCTCACATTAAACTAAGGAATATAAGCCAATTTTGTTAATTCATCAACCAAAACTGCTTGAAACACATTTTCTTTTACATTAAATGAGAAAGAGCATAATAACCTTTATCAAGCAAAAGTTAAAGAAAAGGGAGAAATAGCAATACACATTGTTTGGGGAAAAGAAACACATAGTGCATAAAACACATGGATCAGACCGCAGCTTGACAATAAAGGAAATTACTTACAAATTAGACATCAAAGAACTAGGAATCAGAGACTACTAATTGAAGGAGTTGAGTGTGTATATCTACATGAAAAGTGTAAAATGATTTGATTTGATGAATTGAGGTTTGAAAGCACTGCACAGTATGCTAGACTTCTTAGCATCACACATGACTCCACTAGAATATCCTTTGTAGATGCAGGATGTTTTTGCCGAATTCTTCAAAGTATTCATATAACTGTCCTTTAAAGATGATAGCCTAGAGAAAACTGACCAAAGTCCCCCATTAAACACATTAAGGAATAGTGCTGTGCTTCTTAGCATCGCACATGACTTCACTACAATATCCTTCTTAGATGCAGGGTGTTTGTGCCAAACTCTTAAAAGTATCCATGCAGCTCTCCTTATAAGATGATAGCCTAGAGAAGAGTAACCAAAGTCCAAAGTAGAACACATTAAGGAATCGTGGTTATATTAAACAAATACTATTTTTCTCCAATTGAACTAAAGAATTTAAGCCAATTTGGTTAATTGTCAAACAAAACTGCTTGAGACATTCTTTCTTTTACATAAAATGATAAAGAGAGCAATAGCCTTTACCAAAGAGGAGTAAAAGGGAGAAATAGCAATACACGTAGTTTTGGGGAAAATAAACACATAACTGTTTAAATCGAAAGGATAGAACGCAGCTTGAAAATAAAGCAAATTACTTAAAAATTAGAGATCGAAGAATGAGGAATCAGAAAAGACTACTAACTGAAGGAGTTGAACATGTGTATCTATATTAAGAGTGTAAAGTGATTTGATTTGTTGGATTGAGGTAAGAAATCGCCGCACAGAATTTTGCAGTTCTTAGCATCACACACGAGTTCTCTGGAATATCATTCCTAGATGCTGAACTCTAAAAAGTATTCATACAGCTCTCTGTATACAATGATAGCCTAGAGAACTGTGTACAGGTCCAACATATAACACATAAAGAAATTGTGGTTATATTAAACAAATACTATTGTGCTCCCATTGAAATAAGGAATGTAAGCCAATTTAGTTAATTCCTCAACCAAAACTGCTTGAAACACTTTTTCTTTTACATAAAATAAGAAAGAGCATAATAACATTTACCAAGCAAAGAAGAAGAAAAGAAATAGCAATACACATAGTTTTGGGGGGGAAACACGTGTTTAAACTGCAAGGATTATAACACAACTTGACTATAAAGGAAATTACTTACAAATTAAGCAACAAAGAATTAGGAATCAGAGAAGACTACTAATTGAAGGAGTTGAACATGTATATTTATATGAAAAGTGTAAAATGAAATGAAATGATTTGTTGCATTGAGTCATGAAAGCACCTCACAGAATGCTGTGGTTCTTAGTATTGCACATTACTTCTCTAGAATATCCTTTGTAGATGACGAATTCTTCAAAGTATTCATACAACTCTTCTTATAAGAAGATAGCCTGGAGAAGAGTGACCAAAGTCCAATGTAGAACACATTAATAAATCGTGGTTATATTAAACACATACTATTGTGCTCTATTTGAACAAAGTAATTGAAGACAATCTGGGTAACTTGCAAAACAACACCACTTAAAACACGTGGTTTTACATAAAATGAGAAAGAGCATAATGAAGCAAAAGGAAAAATAGCAATACATGCAGTTTTCGTGAAACAAAATACATAATTGTTTAAATGGGTGGCAATAAAGGAAGTTACTTATAAATTAGGCTTCAAAGAACTATGATTCAGAGAAGACTATTCATTGAGGGAGTTAAACATGTATTTCTATATGAAAAGTGAAAAATGATTTGATCTGTAGGATTGCAGTATGAAAGCAAAGCACAAGATGCTGTGGTTCTCAGCATCACACATGACTTCACTAGAATATTCTACAAAGATGCAGGGTGTTTATGCCGAACTCTTCAAAGTATTCATATAGCTCTCCTTTTAAGATGATAGCCTAGAGATGAGTAATCAAAGTCCAACGTAGAACACATACTAGTGTGCACTATTTCAACAAAGTAATTGAAGACAATTTGGGTAATTCACCAGACAACACTGTGTGAAACACTTTTTGTTTTACATGAAATCAGAAAGAACGTAATAACATTTACTAAGCAAAAGAAGAAGAAAAAGGAAAAATAGCAATACACAGAGTTTTCGTGAAACAAAACACATAATTGTGTAAATGAATGGATTAGAACACAACATGTCAATAAAGGAAATTACTTTCAAATTAGGCTTCAAAGAAGTAGGAATCAGAGTAGACTATTCATTGAGGAAGTTAAACATGTATATCTATTTGAAAAGTGAAAAATGATTTGTTCTGTAGGATTGCAACATGAAAGCGACACACATGAGGCTGCGGTTCTTTGCATCACACATGACTTCACTGGAATATCCTTCATAGATACAGTGTGTTTATGCCAAACTCATCAAAGTATTCATACTACTCTCCTTATAAGATGATACTAGAGAAGAGTGACCGAAGTCCAACATAGGACACATTAAGGTATCGTGGTTATATTAAACAAATACTAGTGTGCTCCAATTGAACTAAGTAATTTAAGCCAATTTGGTTAATTCATCAACCAAAACTGCTTGAAACACTTTTTCTTTTACATAAAATGGAAAAGAGGGCAATAACCTTTACCAAGCAAAAGAGGAGGAAAAGGGAAAAAAAGCAATACATGTAGTTTTGGGAAAAAGAAACACATAAGTGTTTATAACGCAAGGATTAGAATGCAGCTTGACAATAAAGGCATTTACTTTCAAATTAGGCATCAAAGAACTAGGAATCAGAGAAGAAAATTTGAACAAGTTCAACATGTATATCTATATGAAAAGTGTAAAATGATTTTATTTGTTGGATTGAGGTATGAAAGCATTGCACATAATTATGTGGTTCTTAGTGTCTCACATGATTTCACTGGAATATCATTTGTAAATGCCAAACTCTTCAAAGTATTCATATAGCTCTCTGTATAATACGATAACCTAGAAACATGTGACCAAAGTCCAACATAGAACACATTAAGGAATCGTGGTTATATTTTTAAAAATGCTATTGTGCTCCAATTGAACTAAGGAATTTAAGCCAGTTTCATTAATTCATCGATCAAAACTGTTTGAAACACTTTTTCTTGTAAATGAAATGATAAAAAGCTCAATAACCTTTATCAAGCAAAGGAGAAAGAAAAGGGAGAAATAGCAATACATGTAGTTTTGGAGAAAAGAAATACGTAAGAGTTTCAAAGGCAAGGATTAGAACACAACTTGACAATAAAGGAAATTACTTACAAATTAGGCAACAAAGAAAGACTAGGAATCATAAAAGAATACTAATTGAAGGAGTTGAACATTTAGATCTATATGAGAAGTGTAAAATGATTTGATTTTTTGGATGGAGGTATGAAAGCGCTGTATAGAATTGTGTGGTTCTTGGCATCGCACATGAGTTCTCTGGAATATCGTTTCTAGATGCTGAACTCTTCAAAGTATTCATACAGCTCTCTCTGTAAGATAATAGCCTAGAGAAGTGTGACCAGATCCAACATAGAATACATGAAGAAATTGTGGCTTTATTAAATAAATACTATTGTGCTCCCATTGAGCTAAGGAATGTAAGCCAATTTGGTTAATTCCTCAACCAAGACTCCTTGAAACAATTTTTCTTTTACATAAAATGAGAAAGCACATAATAATGTTTACCAAGCAAAAGAGGAATAAAAAGGAGAAATCCAATATGCATAATTTTGGGGAAGAGTAACACAAAAGTGTATAAAATGCAAGGATTAGAATGCAGCTTGACAATAAAGGAAATTACTTACAAATTAGACAACAAAGAACAAGGAATCAGAGAAGACTACTAATTGAAGGATTTGAATGTGTATATCTATATGAAAATTGTAAAATGACTTGATTTGTTGGATTGAGGGATGAAATCACCACACAGAATGCTGTGGTTCTTAGAATAGCACATGACTTCTCTAGAATATCCTTCATAGATGCCTAATTATTCAAAGTGTTTACAAAACTCTCTGTATAAGGTGATAACCTAGAGAACAGTGACCAGGTCCAAGGTAGGACACATTAAGGAATCGTGGTTATATTAAAAAAAAAAATATATATATATATATATATATATATATATATATATATATATATATATATATATACTATTGTACTCCAATTGTACTAAGGAATTTAAGACAATTTGGTTAATTCATGTAACAAAATGGCTTGAAACACTTTTTTCTTCTACATAAAATGAATAAGCATATAATAACATTTACCAAGCAAAAGAGGAAGAAAAAGAGAAATAGCAATACACATAGTTTTGAAGAATAAAAGCACGCAAGTGTTTAAACTGATAGGATTAGAATGCAACTTGACACTAAAGGGAATTACTTACAAATTAGGCATCAAGGAATGAGCAATAAGAGAAGACTACTAATTGAAGGAGTTGAACTTGTATATCTATATAAAAAGTGTAAAATTATTTGATTTCTTGCATTGAGGCATGAAAGCGCCTCAGAATTCTTAGCAGTTCTTAGAATCACACATGACTTCTCTAGAATATCCTTCGTAGATGATGAATTCTTCAAAGTATTCATACAGCTCTCCTTATAAGGTGATAGCCTAGAGAAGAGTGACCAAAGTCCATTGTAGAACACATTAAGGAATCGTGGTTATATTAAACAAATACTATTGTGCTCTCTTTGAACAAAGTAATTGAACAGAATTTGAGTAATTTGCCAAACAACCCTGCTTGAAACACTTTGTTTTACATAAAATGAAAAAGAGAGTAATGACTTTTACCAAGCAAAAGAAAAAAATAGCAATACACGAAGTTTGGGTAGAACAAAACACATAATTGTTTAAATGGGTGGCAATAAAGGAAATTACTTACAAATTAGGCTTCAAAGAACTAGGAATCAGAGAAGACTATTCACTGAGGTAGTTAGACATGTATTTCTATATGAAAAGTGAAAAATGATTTGATCTGTAGCATTGAGGCATGAAAGCAACACACAGGATGCTGCGCTTCTTAACATCACACTTGACTTCACTAGAATATCCTTCGTAGATACAGGGTGTTTATGCCAAACTCTTCAAAGTATTCATACAGCTCTCCTTTTAAGATGATAGCCTAGAGAAGAGTGACCAAAGTCCAACGTAGAACACATTAAGGAATTGTGGTAATATTAAACAAATACTAGTGTGCTCCAATTGAACTAAGTAATTTAAGACAATTTGGTTAATTCCTCAACCAAAACTGTTTGAAACACTTTTTCTTTTACATAAAATGAGAAAGAGCATAAAAATGTTTACAAATTAGGCAACAAAGAACTAGGAATCAGAGAAGACTACTACTTGAAGGAGTTGAATGTGTTTATCCATATGAAAAGTTCTTAGCATCACACATGACTTCTCTAGAATATCCTTCCTAGATGACGAACTCTTCAAAGTATTCATACAGCTCTCCTTTTAAGATGTTAGCCTAGAGAAGAGTGACCAAAGTCCAACGTAGCACACATTAAGGAATCGTGGTTATATTAAACAAATATTATTGTGTTCTATTTGAAAAAAGTAATTGAAGACAATTTGGGCATTTTGCCAAACAATATTGTTTGAAACACTTTTTGTTTTACATTAAATGAATAAGAGTATAATAACATTTACCAAGAAAAACAGGAAGAAAAAGGAAAAATAGAAATACACACAGTTTTGTTGAAACAAAACAAATAATTGTTTAAATGGGTGGCAATAAAGGAAATTCCTTACAAATTAGGCTTCAAAGGACTAGGAATCAGAGAAGAGTATTCATTGAGGGAGTTAGGAGATTCAACCTTGTGAACTCAAAGATGCTCAAAAGGACTTAATTATTTAGTCTACTGACTGCCTCAACTTCAATATTACTACTGATAAATCACATCAACTTTACCTCATTTAAGGGTTATCTAGGAAATAACCTGGCTTGATGAAACTGGTTATATGTATGCTTATTTCTTTCTGCAAATTATGGACTGATTAAAGCATCATTCTCCATTGCCACCAAAAAAATATTTTCTTATTGTTTTTATAACTAAATTCTATAATACTGAGATTTTAAAATTTTAAATTTGTTTTTGACATGATCAATCAGTCAACAGGAATTTATTAAGCACCAACTGTATCCCAGGCACTTTACTAAACAATGGCCAAGGAGGAAATTTGCCTTCTTTCACTATACGTATGTATTATAAAGACTTGTTTTCCTATGCATTGTTGGAAAAGATGAACTAGAGGGAGAAAAAAAATTGTTTAAATTTAAAAATATAAAATTTAATTTTAAATAAAATCTGTCAAGAAAATAAAAAATAGGGGGCGGCTAGGTGGTGCAGTGGATAGAGCACTGGTCCTGGAGTCAGCAGGACCTGAGTTCAAATCTATTCTCAGACATATAATAATTGCCTAGCTGTGTGACCTTGGACAAATCACTTAACCCCATTGCCTTGAAAAAACCTTAAAAAAAAGAATTCCTAGAAGAGTTAAAGCAAGAATTAAAGAACCTAAAAACATTATTTGCTAAGTATTCTACATATGCCATACCTTTGAGTCTTATAACAACCCTGTAGGTGCTGTTATTATCCTCCTTTTACAGATGACAAAACTGAGGAACAGAAAATCTAAGTGACATGTTCAGGATCACACAGTTCATAAATATCTGCAGCAGAATTTGAACCCTGGCTTTCCTGACTCTTAAGTTCTGCACTCTATCCACTGGGTCACATATCTACCAACAACCTCTCACTAAGTTACTCTAGAGCAACTAAAGGAAGGGTATGATGGAGCCATAATCAAAGTTCCTGTTAGGATCACAACTCCAATGAGGTTATAAATCTTATAAAATGATACCTTCAGAGGGAACTATGCTATTCCTGGCTAATTCCACTTATTTGACAAGGAAATCCTGGCAAAATCATCCTACTACTCTGCTCCCCTTCCCATAAAATAATCCTGGTCTAACTTAAACTGATGGTATTGTCATGAATATAAATTTAATATTGCTATAAGCATAAATCATATGTAGCACAAAGATATTTGACTTCCCAAATTGTCTTTTAAAAAATTTATTCTGAGGGGCAGCTAGGTGGCACAGTGGATAGAAAACTGGCCCTGGAGTCAGGAGTACCTGAGTTCAAATCCAGCCTCAGACATTTAATAATTACCTAGTTGTGTGGCCTTGGGCAAGTCACTCAACCTCATTACCTAGCAAAAACCTAAAAAAAATATTATTCTGAACTCAGACTCCCCAAAAACTGAACAATTCCATATACATAGAACACAAAAATAGTATAGTTCCATTTCATACCATTTGCTTTTTTAAAAATTTTGTTTCAAAATTAGCCTGCTTGACTATACTTCCTTTTGAATTCCCTTCTATTCTCTTTGTGCATTTAAAAAATTTTTTGTAGGGGCAGCTAGGTGGCACAGTGGATAGAGTACCAGCCCTGGAGTCATGAGGACCTGAGTTCAAATTTGACTTCAGACACTTAATAATTGCCTAGCTGTGTGACCTTGGGCAAGTTACTAATAACCATATTGTCTTGCAAAAAAAACTAAAAAAAAAATTTTTTTGCCCCACATTTTTTGACAAAACTGATGTTGTTTTTGCTGTTGTTGTTCTTCTTCTGTTTTATCCATCTGAAGAAGGTATCTTTAATACTGTCATCTCTTATAAGAAACTCAGTTTCATATATGTGCACAAATGAAAGTTAAACAAAAAGATAGCTTGAATAGTGTTATAGGTATATAAATATCTACATATTATAAGGACTTGTTTCCCACCCATTGTTGGAAAAACTGAACTGAGGGAGGAAAATGTTTATTAAAATTTTTAAATATAAAATTTAATTTTAAATAATTTTAATATTAGTATATTGCATACAGTATATTATAATATTAATATATGGTATAATAATTTTATATAAGTATATGATAATGTGTATATGTGTATATATTCATATTTATGAAATATAGATTCTACTTTTTTGTTCATTTTAATTTGTGGAACAAAATAAGCATTTCTATTACACAGTACAATAAAAAGCATGATTGTACATGAAACTGCAAATTTACTATGTACAACTTGCTATTTCTTTCAAATGTACAACAAAATTATCATATAAATTTTTTTCTTCTCCTTTCCCTTCCCCCAGCCTAGAGGAATAGATATATGTTAAATTATTCTATATATATGCTTCTATCAGTTCTTTCTTTGAATGCAGATCATATGTTCTTCATATGCCCTTTATAGTTAATTTATAATAGTCAAAAAACTTATTTGATCAAAGTCATTCTTAAAACAATATTGCTTTTACTGTATACAATATTTTCATAGCTCTGATCATTTCACTATTCATAATTTTGTGCAAATCTTTTCATGTTATTTTAAGATCACCAAGCACATCATTTCTTATAGCCCAGTTGTATTCCATCAGAATCATATACCACAGCTTATTCAGTCATTTTTCTTGTTTCTTTCTTTTAAAAATGTAATCCTAACCAATTCTGATGGAAACAAACAAAAATTTGGCATAATTATAAAAACATAAAGTCAGCCCTAATTAAATAATATGTACTGTATTCTTCCTTTAAATACTTAATATATCTATAATTTACATTGTATTCCAAACGTTTTAGTGCACTTTTAAGCTGACTGCATCTCAGGTCTTTAGGACACCTTATAAAATACTATTTATTCAAAGAGGTACCAGTTTGCACTAGTAGATGCACCTCATCCCTATGTTATGAAAGGGCAGGAGAAATATACATTTGACATATTTCCAAGTTGGTATAGGAACAAGAATCCATCTTGACATCTTTTTCCTCTGATTTCCTCTTTTTCTCCATTTACCTGATAGGGACCCTGCCTTCCTTTGTCTACCATTTCCATAAAGATGTGGACAAGGATTTGTGGAAGGCTGATGCCAACATGAGACTCTGGACCACCTGGGTAACTTAGTTTTACACTTAAGCTACAAAGGAAAGATATGTCAAAAATTTGAGGCTATCACTAAAGCACAAAAAGACATTACCACTTATTGACCATCCTCTGATGAAAGTAGGGGGAAAAAAACTCATTGACTTTCCATAAAAATGAATGGCTGATTGTGTTCACATTTCTTCTTTAAGTACTTACTCTAGCTTTCTGCTGTTAATTGTTGTTGAATTAATGCTTTTAGAGGGAATTTGGCTCCTGTTAGCAAACAAAGGCAAATGAAGGGCTATCACTTCAAAGAATGACCATGTTTTGCCCATCAGAGAGGGACAACAGCAAAAAAGGAAACAATATCACAAGAGGGATTTATATTAGTTATAAAGAAAAGCTTGGGCCATTAAAGTGTGGAAGGAAAGAGGGGTTTTTCTGAACTCTGCAACTGATCTTTGCTTGGCACCAACATCCTTTGGTGACTTCAGCATCTTTGTACCATAGTCTTGAATGCAACTCATCTGGCAATGAAAATTAACAAACAGTGTGTTCTTCTTGGGCTAATGCCCACTTCTGGGGCAGGCCTCAAGGCTCTGGTCCAAATTTCCAGGCTCAGGACCAGATGTCCAGGTGCACTGCCCTGCTTCTGGCTGTTGAACAAGGTAATGTGCTTTTGTCCAACTGCCTGTTATTGAAGATAAATACACTTGCAGCCCTTTTTTTAGTTAAAGGTCCAAACTGAAAAATGGGCAGATCCTCTAGGAGAACAGATATAGAAACATGCCTTCCTCCTTGTGGAAGAGAAGGGTTTGACATAGGGGGGAGGGAACCTCTAGATCACAATAAGTATAAACTGTCAGACCCTCTCACCATATCAAGTGCTTTTTACTTAAATTGTTTTCCTTTGTTCAATTTGATAGAAGGTGGAGGTTGTAGAATTTTCAGGAACAACTGGCAAAAACAAAGCAAAAGGTTTAAGCAAAAACTTATTTTCAATTGGGGAGACTATCAAAGGTCCAAGATGCTTTCAATAATTTCTTTTCAAAAACAGTGCCAATAATAGCTTTTCCTCCTTGTTCAATTCTCCATCCTCCACATTGACCAGGGCTTTATTTTCCCCAGTTCATTGCCATTTCTTTCTCTCCCTCCTCAGAGTCAACAGTGATGCAGCTTTTGGGTATGCCTGGAAAGATACCATGCTGACATGAGAAAATATGGATATCTCCACTGAGTTTTCTTTTGATGGGCAGTATTTTAGGATGACTTCTCAGGCAGTACAACCTATGATGGAACACCTCCCTTCTTGCTGCTAGATGAGGATGCATGAAGCTAGCAGCTCTTCTCAAAGCAGCAGGTAGGATCAGTGGAGTTTTTTGTAGAAAATAAGACTTTGAATTAAAGCATCAATTAGTGCCACCAAAAGAAAGATGAAAATTTTTGTTTCTTTTTTTTCCAATCATAAAATGCTTCCCAAAACAGTAATGAGAATGTCCTGTCTCTCTTCTTTCTCCCTTTCCCTGGTGAAAAATGAACCCTGTCTCCAGCAAGGAACTCTGATTTGAGGTGATGATTGGTTTCGGCTTTGCTTGGTGTCTCTAGCATCTGGCACAGTGGAGGTCTTAATACATGCTTATCACTGGTGGACAATGTATTCATCAAAAGAAGTCTCAAGAACTTATTACTTTGTCTTTAAGGGACACCTTTAGTAAGAAGTTTTAAATTCTGAAATAAATGCTTCTCACGATCTTTATCACACTCCACTGAAGTAAACATTCATTCCCCTAATACACATAGAGATTAAAAAGCATTTAGGTCACAAATTTGTGGAGTCATTCAATATCAGATTTCCCAATTCTATCCATTAAATTTCTGTGCCTGACTTTCTCCAGGTTTACAAATGGATAATTCAACAAATTTCCAGTTAGTGCCTTCTTTGATACATTGTATGAGTACTAGTGAGTTAGAGACTCCGAATTCCCTCCTTATTCCTGTCTATGGTGATGATGGTGATCTGAAGAAGACATATTTTTAAAAAAATGATTCCTAGTTAACTACATGGATATCAGGGAAAAATATCTTCATGAGGAGGCAATTTGTACTGGTTCTTGTCCCACATTGAGCATCTATAAGAAGAAGACGCTATGCTTAGTAAAATATTTCAAAGTTACTCCTAGTCCTTGGGTTGTTCCCTTGGCCTCTGTGCCATGAACTTCTTCCAGACTAAATAGTTTTCAGCTACCTTTGAGAAGTCTCCAATTCCAAAGGTGAATTAAGTACAGTCGTACCTGAGAAAGGAGAATCAACTGCACCTCTCAGAGGTAGTTTTCTCATCTAACACTAGGATGTTTAGTTGTCTTAACCCACTTATTACCGTTCAAAACTCACCAGTCCAAGAAAGGACCTCATGTTCCAACATTAACAATCATAGCCCCCAGCTTTTTAAAAAGTACGAAGATTCAGAAGATGGCAACTAAGAAAATGTATGTTATTTAGTCATTGATACATAACAACTAAATGATTGTTCTTTTCTCTTGGACAATTGACTGAATTTAGGTTATTTCCAATTTCATATTCAATTCAGAATCAAAGCAATATTAAGAAAACAGCCTCACATTTTTAGGTAGTGGCTGGCTTTATTTATTAAAAATCATATACATAATTGCCTCTGGCTTGCACTGTATTTTGCCAGTGGAGATATGGCCACCAAAAGTATCTGGGAAATAAAGTAATAATGATACTAGTTAGCATTTATAGAGTTCTTTAACATTGTAAAGGATTTAACAATTATTATCTCATTTGATCCTCACAATAATCCTGGGAAGTGGGTGTTTATTATCTCATTTTACTGATAATTAATTGACTCGCCCCCAGGGACACACAGCTAATAGGTTTCTGGGGCTGAATTTAAAGTCAGTTCTTCAGGGGAACTAGGTGGTTCAGTGAACAAAGCACTCCTGGGAGTCAGGAAGACTGAGTTCAAATCTAATCTCAGACACTTGCGAGCTGTATAACTCTGGGCAAGACATTTAACTTCAATTACCTCAAAAAACAAAACCAAAAATCCTCATATCTTCCTAACTCCAAATCAATACACTGCACCTGCTAGCTGCCCCCTGCTAAATGCTATGGGAAATAGTATTCCTCAGGTGCAGATCCTCTTTTGGAGAACTTTAAACTTCTGTTTGACTTGTATCATGCATAGAAACAGAATGGAGAAGATAAGAGAGTGGCTCCTGGTTCTACTTGGTGTCCTGAGAGAAATTGCTGATGAAGTAAAGAATAGAATAAGTAAGCAGTCCATGGATTCCTATTTCTTGAACACTGGGCTCTCATTTTCTTTTCTGAGAAATTCTGCTCTAAAGATACTTCATGGGGTAACTAGGTGGCACAGTGAATAGAGCACTGGCCTTGGAGTCAGGAGTACCTGGGTTCAAATCCGACCTCAGACACTTAATAATCACCTAGCCATGTGGCCTTGGGCAAGCCACTTAACCCCATTGCCTTGAAAAAAAATCTAAAAAAAAATACTTCATAATCTTGAAAAGCCCCTGTTGCCTCAACTCAGACCATTTAGATTATGTATATGAAAGATGTTACTGTGATAAGAATTGAAAGAGCAAAAAAGGTTTGATAGAAGAATGAAAAGTGTAGTATGAAGGGAGACTCCACCAAGTCTGAACCCCTACCATTGAGATTTTGGTTTTACAGTCTGGCATGATTCTTGTTGTTTGTTCAGTTAAGTATTAAACAACAAAGTGCATTATTCTTAGGATCACAGCAAGAATAAATAGAATTACAGAATTTAGAGACTGCTCATAGATCTGGAGGGAAGAAGACATTAGGGAGAAGAGTTATGTTCTGGAGAGATGGAGTCAATGTAAAGACTTCTGACATAGCAAAATCTCCCTGAGTCCAACTAGGTTTCTGAATCCAATTCAAATCAACTCTTTATTAAAGTCCTAATGCTTTCAGAGCACTATATAGTACAATGTGGCAAGGGGAAGGGAGCTCTGTACCATATACACACAAGCCCACATGCTATAAAAGAATGATCATCTCATCCTCAACACTCTTCATCTTCATCTTGATGTCATGAAGGATCTCTGGCAGAGACACTGCATATTTTTGACTTGAAGCATGAGATCTCATAGCTCTAGGCTTTATGGTGCAATGTTCTGAGACAATGACCCATTTTCATGTCCTGTTTCTATCCACCAGGAAATAGGGTACAGCAGGACTGGCTTCAAGGGCAATGGAGATGCCCAGCCCTCCTTCCTGTAACCTACCATTTTATCAAATTAGTTATTCTATTATGTGACCCACATAGCAACATTAAAATTAATGATGCACCAAAATTTCTACATATTTTCTTAACTGTTATTACAAACAGGTAGCTGCTTATATCCTGTGATTTCAAGGAGAAAACCAAAGACAATTCCTCAGTCTATTCCCCAAACATCACCTTTAACTTCTAATAGATGCTTGAAATTTGATTCTTATGCTTTTTTCCCCCCTTTACTTTGACTTTAAACTTTTCCTGTTTTTCCTAAAACGATGACATTAATTTAAACCTTTTTAGTATTCATGACTTAATATTGGAGAGTCTAAGAAGCAACTTAGCATGGCAGATGGAGTCAGGAATATCTGAATCCAAGAAATTGTATTGAATTACTATAACAGCAAGTTTTAGTAGGGAAGCTCAGAAAGCACAAGATTTAGGGAAGAGAGATCCCTGGAAAGGAGACAAATGCTTGCTTCCCATTATGGACTAGGTTCCCAGTTGTCTCCCAGAGAAGAAGGAGTAAGATTCCCCTGGCCCATACATAGATGACCAGGCAGCTTGCTCTGGTCCCCTGGCCCATATAAAGATGACCAAGAAGCCTTCTCTGACCCTCTGGCCCATAGACAGATGGTGATGCAACCTGTTCTGACCCCCTGGGCCATGCACAGATGACCATGCAGTCTATTCTGGCCTGGGTTCCATCACAAGCCAAGCTCATGCAGACCCATCTTCATATTAGCAGGCTTTCTGAGAGCAAGAACCTGGACCATTAGCATCCCCAGATGCTATTGGTGCTCCTGGCCCTGGGCAAGCTGGTATTGTTTTCAGTATAGTAGATTTTGACTCACTTTTCTGCTGCTGCTGCATCTTCAGATCAGTATGGAGGTCTTCACAACAACTAGGAGACACAGAAAGAACTTAACCCTCATCCCATCATGAACACCGAATTTACAAATCATTTCCTAAGAATGAGTTTTAATAGGGAAACTGAGGAAATCACGGGTCTCTAAGCTTGAGGAGTTGGGAAGAGGTTTCCCCTAGACAGCTCCATTAATAATGTAACATTTCCTTCTCTTCTTCCCAATAGGTTTAAGGCATATTAATTGGAAAGCCATATCAATCAGTAAACATCCAGTGATCTACTGGAACAAGTTGTTATGGGATATAAATTCCATAATGGTACTTTAAAATACAAATCATTGCATGTTTTTTAAGGGAAAAATATGTTTCATTCTGGGTGAAGCACAAGTTCTCATTTGGGGTTTGAAGATCCCAGGGGCATGAGGAGGGAGAATGTTCAGTTTTATCCTGCTGTAATATATATTAATTTAGGTCAACAGCACACTGACTGATCTTCAATGAAGATCTCTGGTTGCTTCCACTGGGAGATGGTGAGAGAATAAGGCTGTGATGAACCATCAGCTCTTACCTCATTCTGTCTCTCTTTTGGCTTCATTCCCTCCCGAAGATAAGAAAAAGCTGAATGAAGATGCAAAGTGGCAGCTTTGTAAACTATTAGAAATTCCTGATTCAGACAAAAACTGGTCCACCTTGGCCCAGCAAATTAGGACTGAAGATACTAAACAATGCCTTCCAGCTGAGTTCTGCTCCTTTCAAAACTACCCTTTTCCCCCTTTTAAGCATTTGCTCATTTGCATTTGGCCTTGGTGATTTCAGTCATCATAGTCAGGAGGCAGACTGGCTCCCCTCACCTGCCCTCACCTCCATAACAGATGAAGATAGGCAGTCCTTAGACCCAGAATACCTTCGTGATTTGCTGATCTTAACTGAGGATAGGAAAGTTCATGTTTGTCCTTCATTCCCAAAGAAGATCATGACATCAGGGAGGTGATGCTATGACAAGACATGTATTGGATTTGAGGAGGGGGTGGGGCTGTGCTAAGTCATCAATCTCATTTTCTCCTCCAGAGCCATCTGGATCCAGGGGACAGATGTGAATCAGGATGACTTGAAGATGGCCCTGGATGTGAGGCAGTCAAGATTAAGTGACTTGTCCAGGGTCACACAGCTAGTAAGTGGCAAGTGTTTGAGGTCACATTCAAACACCAATCCTCCTGACTCCAAATTGTTCTCGAGCATACTGGAGCTTTCCAGAGCTTCTAGGAAAATAATATAGGGAGGATGAACATACTGGTTAGCATTTATATAGTATTTTAGCATATGCAAAGTACTTTATATATGATATCTCATTTGATCCCCAAAACAACTTTGTGAGGGTAGGTGCTAATATTATGCCTATTTTATAGATGAGGAAACTAAATCTGAGAGTTTATCCATTAGGGTCACACAGTAAGGGTCTGAGACAAGGTTCAAAGAAACTTGGGTCTTCCCGACTCCAAGTCCAGCACCCTATCCTCTGTTTTTAATGGCTAGTTTTCTCTAGCTGCTATAGAAAATTGCTGAACTACTAAGCAATTTCTGGAAAAGTTTTTTGTATGTTTGAAAGTGGGCAAAGATCTGTATATTTGTAATAACATCTATTTAGAAATTAAAAATTATAAAGCCACAGGCAGCTCTCCAAACAAGCAGAGATTGTCCTTATTGTCACTCAGTCTTTATGTGATTACGGTCTAGCCCAAAGTTAACCTGTACTCTGTTTCTTTTGAGTCTTCAAGGTCTTAGAGATGACTGATAAGGAAAACCCACAAAATGAAGATATTTCTACTCCTAGGAAACCCAGGGCTGACTTTGGCTAAAGGAAATTCTTTCTTCTTTGACTTTTTGTTTTATTTCTTTTTTAAATTATTTTTTCCAACTACATGCAAAGAAAGTTTTCAACAATCATTTTTATAAGGTCTTGAGTTCCATATTGTTCTCCCTTCCTCTCTTCCCTCCCTCTTCCCTCTCCTTACAGTGAGTAATATGATATATGTCATATATGTACAACTACATTAAACATATTTCCATATTAATTATGTTGTGAAAAAAGAATCAGAACAAAAGGGGAAAAAATCAAGAGGGGAAAATATAAAAGATAAAACAAATTTTAAAAATTGAAAATAGGGGCAGCTAGGTGGCGTAGTGGATAAAGCACCAGCCCTGGAGTCAGGAGTACCTGGGTTCAAATCCGGTCTCAGACATTTAATAATTACCTAGCTGTGTGGCCTTGGGCAAGCCACTTAACCCTGTTTTCCTTACAAAAACCTAAAAAAAAAAAATTGAAAATAGTATGCTTTGGCCTGCATTCAGACTTCTTTGGTTATGGACAGAATTTTCCATCATAAGTCCTTTAGGAATTGTCTTTATTCAATGTACTGCTGAGACAGGCTAAGTTCAACAAAATTAATCATCACACAATATTGCTGTTTAATGCGGACAAGGTTCTGATCACTTCACTTAGTATCAGTTCATGCAAATCTTCCAGGCTTTCTGAAGTTGGACCATTGATGATTTCTTTTTTTTAAGGAAGTTTAATATTTTTTTCCTAAATTACATATAAAAGCAATTTAGCAGTATTTTTTCAAATTTTGAGTTCTAAATTCTCTCTCCCCTACCCCTTTGAGAAAGCAAGCCATTTGACATAGGTCATACATGTGTAGTAGTGAAAAGCAAATTTCCATGAAAGTCATGCTGTGAAAGAAAACCCAGACCAAAAAAACCCCAGCAAAGTAAAGTAAAATATTTGCATTCAGATTCCATCAGTTCTTTCTCTGGAGATGGATAGCATCTTTAATCATAAGTCTTTCAGACTTTTCTTGGATCATTGTATTACTAGTATTAGTTGTAAAATCATCTTACAATATTGTTCCTAGTTCTCTCATTTCATTTTGCATCAGTTCATATTAAGTCTTTCCACATTTTTTCCTTTTTTTTCCAATTACATGCTAAGATGGGTTTCAACATTTTTTGCAAGCTTTTGAGTCCCTCATTATTATATTACCTTCCCTTCTCCACATGAGAGTGAACAATCTGATATAGGTTGTACATGTACAATTGTGTTCAACATATTTCCATCTTAGGCATGTTGTGAAAGAATAATTAGAACTAAGGACAAAAAGAATCATGAGAAAGAAAGAAGCAACATCAAAAACTTTTTAATTTTCATCCATCCTATCTTCCCCCATTTATACTTATCTTTCTTCTTTCTCTCTATCTCTCCTCACCTTTGCTTTGCCTCTAATTGCTGCCTGCCTCACACTGTCCTTTCCCCTATCTCTCCTACTTTCCTGTAGGGAAAGATAAATTTCTAAATCCACCTGGGAAAATATATCATTCCTTCTTTGAGTCAAATCTGTTGAAAGATTTACCTAGTGTTTACACTTTCCTTTCTTTCCTTCTACTATAAGTCCTTTTGCCTCTTCAAATGATATTAATTATCCTTTTTTGTTTTGTTTTGTTTTATTTTTGTAAGGCAATGGAGTTCAGTGACTTGCTCAAGGTAATTATTAAGTGTCTGAGGCAGGATTTGAATTCAGGTCCTCCTGACTCCAGGACCAGTCCTCTATCCACTTTGCCACCCATTTGCCCCTTTCAATTATCCTTTAAAACTTCCACCTTTTTCTCCCAGTATAATCCTTTTTTTCATGTCTTAATTGTTTAATACCTGTCTTGTGTCCCTACCCTCTGTCATGTTATACTTCTTTCAATTGTCCTGATAGAATTAAAATTCTCAAGAGCTATAAGCATTATCACTATCATGATCAATTTGTACCCACATCCTCAAGTGCAAGTTTGCTCCTTTCAACTTTCTCAATAGAAATATTACCCTCATGAACTAAAATACAATCACTTTATGATCAATATATCCCTACTCCTTCTGTCTGAGGACCTCCCTACAACTGTCCCAGTAGAAATGTAACCTTCATGGGCTAAAGTAAATCATCATCATCTCATGATCAATTTATACCCATCAAGTCTGTCTAATTATGATCCTTTCAACTGTCCAAAGAGAAATACAATTCTCAAGAGTTACAGGTATTGTGTTCTTTTTTAGTCATTAAGTCTTTCCATGTTTTTTTCCTTCTTTTTTCCAATTAGGTGCAAAAATAGCTTTCAACATTTCAAACATTCCAAGGATAACATTTTCTTTCTTGTTCTTGTTGAATAACATTTTTTTCCATTTATCTTTGTATGCAGTCTTTTTTTTGAGTCTTATATTTGAAAATCAGTTTTTCTATGCAGTTTTGGTCTTTTTATGAGGTAAGTTTGCAAGCACTTTACTTAGTTGAAAAGTCATCTTTGCCACTGAAAGAATATGCTGAATTTTGCAAGGAAGCTGACTCTTGGTTGTAATTCCAGGCCCTTTGCCCTCTCGAATAATCATATTGCAGTCCCTCCAAACCTTTAATGTTGAAGCTGATAAATCCTGTGCAATCTTGACTATGACTCCTTAATATGTAAATTCCTTCTTTTTAAATATTTAGAGTATTTTCATCTTTAGTTGGCTAGAACATTGGCTACAATATTCCTTGGAGTTTTTAATTTGGAAATCTTTTTTGGGGAGTGATCAATGGATTATTTCAAGGACTATTTTATCTTCTTGTTCTAGAATATTTGGTCAGTTTTCCAAGCATATTTTCCAGGCTTTTTTTCCTGATCATGGCTTTCAGGTAAACCAATAATTATAAATTAATCTCTCCTAGATTTATTTTCCAGGTCGTTCATTTTTCCTAAAAGGGGATTATTTACATTTTCTTCCCTTTTTTCAGTCTTCTGTTTGTCTTTGTTTGGATGGAATCTTGGAATCTCATAGAGTCATTAATTTCCATTTGTCAAATTCTAATTTTTAGGGTTTTATTTTCTTCAGTTAGTTTTTGTGTTTCCTTTTCCAATTGGTTAATTTTACTTTTAGAGGAGTTGATTTCTTTTTCCACTTGATCAGTTTTACTGCTAATGGTATTGTTTTCTCCAGTCAGTTTTTCATAATTCTCCTGCATGACCCTCATTTCTTTTTTCCATTTTTCTTCTTCCTCTCTTCTTTGGTTTTTAAATTTCTTTCTGAAGTGTTTTTGGATTTGAGACCAATCCAAAACCCCCTTTGAGGCTTCACATCTAGGCATTTTGTCACTGCTTTCCTCTTCTGAGATGGCATTTATGGTCCTTATCAGAAGAGTAGCTATCTGTGATTAGAACTTTTTTTGGTTTTCTTTCTCATTTTGATAATTAGCTTTATTCCTGGGACAAAGAAGACACATTCCCAAGTCTTTTGTGCTGATCCCTGGCTCACTCCTTGCCTATGACATTACCCATGGTGTTTCAGGTACTAGTAGTATGTTCCCTCTGTTAGGTTAGCCCAACCCAGTTTTGCCTTTTTCACTAGTATTCCTGGGGCTCAAACTTAGTTTTCTAAATTGGGGTCAGGACTCTCACAGCTGGTCTATTCCGTGCTAGCTTACTGAACCCAGAACCCTAGCTGTGCTGTTGTAACTGGATTCCCAAGAAGGAGATTAAAGCCCTTTCCCTAGATGGTCTCTGGTACCTTGGTCCTATGTTGGTTTTGTGAGAGACACATGCATAAACAAAATATTCCTTTGAGCCAAATACTGTTTAATAAAATACAAGGAGATGCTGGGAAACAATTAGCACAGGTCAAACTAATTGTCTGACACTGCAGAATGAGGCTAAATAGAAGAATCTGACACCCCCTCCTTGCCAGATGGCTAGTTATTGGGGTCTTTGATCTGCTCCTTTCCCAGTGAAAGGGATGAGGGAATGAATTAAGGAGGTAGGTAGGAGTGATTTAGGAGAGTCATTGGCCAAACCAGGAGGAAGTAATTCCCCAGCTGCAAGGACAATTCAACTTTGAAGCTAAAGAGAATGAGAAATGGTTTGGGGAGGTAATTTCTCAACTCTATGTTCAGCCATGCAGGGATGAATGGTTAGGGAGGAAATTTTCATACAGACTGTTTCTGAAGTAACTGCAGTATCTTGAACTGAGAACTTGTTTCACTTTGATTTTTTTTTGTGGGTTCTGTCACTTTAAGGTCTGTTTAGAGGTTTCATTAAAAGTTGTTTGGGGAAAAGTTCCAGGGGCTTACTAGCTCCACACCACCATCTTAGCTACATATTGGAAGCCCTTTGACTCTTAGATATTGCCTCCTTCTGCCTGCAGTGGGTCATGATAGAGTAAGAGGTTCATTTTGTCCAGTTTTTTTAGCCTGTGTTACATTTTGGTCACATCCTACACTGAGGTCTCTACAGAATGGTGTAAATCACCCTGATTAGCAGAGTTCATTAGAACTAGATGGTGGGGGCAACTAGGTGACAAAATGGATAGAGCACTGACCCTGGAGTCAGGAGGATCTGAGTTCAAATTCAGACTCAGACACTTAATAATTACCTAGCTGTGTGGCCTTGGGCAAGTCACTTAACCCCATTGCCTTGCAAATACCTAAAAAAAAGAACTAGATTGTGCTGAAAGTTGGGATTATAAGAACTGGCTCTTGCAAGGAAGGAAGCAATAGCATGCTATATCCTTCTTGGGTACTGAGACAGTAGTATCTTTGAAAATCTGAAAGAGTCATGGTTGGACTCATGGTTTCGTCCTTGTTTCCAACAAGGGTTTGACTTTTTATACTTAGTACCATCTGAGAAAGGAGGAGACAGAGATAGTGGGGGAGGGAAGGCAGAGTCAATAGAGGATTAAAGGAGAAGTCAAAAAAGAAAGGGAGGGGTTGTTGTAGGAGAAAGACAAAGGACAGAGGAACAGAAAGAGAAATGAGAGAAAAGGCAACAACAGCTCCCAACACTCCTTTCACTTTAGCACCCTTGCTTTATGGAGTAAGTGGATTGGAATATAAACATGTACATTCTTGCTCAGTAGAAAATGTCACTGATGCCAGAGAGTAGTGTGAACAAAGAGGGGTGAGTTCTAATGAAGCCCATGGTCCTTTACAGTGTAGGGGAGGCTAGGTGGTGCAGTGGATAGAGCACCAGCCTTGGAGTCAGGAGGACCTGAGTTCAAATCCCATATCAGACACTTAATAATTGCCTAGCTGTGTGATCTTAGGCAAGTCACTTAACCCCATTGTTTCAAATAAAATCTAAAAAATAAAGAATTTAGAGTATGGTTTGATATAGACTGAAGAAACAGCATGAAGATGAAGTCTTTTTTCTTTCCTTTGAAAAATTCATCCCCAGCTGCAATTTTTCAATATCAGATGGTGAGAAACCCTCCAAACTCCACTCTATGTGGAGGTTTTACTATCTGAGCACTTTTTTTTCTCTGTACTCACCATAAACAGCCTCACTGATTTCCTAAGTGGACTTCAAGAGATGAAATAGGAAATTGAATTCTTTTCAGGAAGGACATTTTCTTCCTCACTCTATACTGATGATCTACATCTAACCAGTAATGGTTCTGTACCTCCTGTATATACAGTATGTCATACCTCCTGTATGACAGTAGCAAGAGAGAGAGAGGGAGGAATGAGGAGGGCATTGGAAATTGCAGCCAAATGGGGAAGACTTGTGCTTTATTGTTCTTCTTCCATAGAATTTGATTTTTAACTTTTAAAATTTTAGTCTCTAGAAGGACATTACTAATTATGAGATTGTACCAGAACCTCACCCTGATAGGGCAGTCATTGTGTTCTGCTCAGGCTTGGGTTGGGTATCCATTCTTTGAATGATGGTATCTGAGTATAAAGATAGTTTCTCTGGCCAAGATTGCCATGATGTCATTCTCAGTCCTTATTTTAATATAGTACACCTCCTATTATATTAGCCAATCAGTGTTGATTTCAACTCCTCTTCCATGATTGTCTTTGGTCTAAGATGGGACAAATGACCATCCTTTTATTAATAATGTGCTGGTCTTATTAATACAATGATTAAATTACACAGAAACTATGTTTCTTGAAACTTTTATCATCTGGAATTACAACATAGTATGATTTTTAGGTTTAAGTCAAGTCTATTAACTATTCTTGTTTAGATGAAGTCAAATCAAATGTGTCCTCTATGCATGGCAAATAGGTTACTAATACATTTGCATTTAGAAATAACTGATTCTTTAAAATGAGAACTGTTTCTGCAAATTGGTCAAGTGATTAATTAAAGTGATTAAAGCAAAATTCTACTTTCTCATATTTTCAAGGCAAACTTTTTTAAAATGGCATATTCATAAAAATGTTATTTTATAAAGTTATTATCTCTAACTCTAACTTTCTCATAGTTTATCCTTACCCAAATATGAATTTTGAATGTGTTGCATTCATTGATTTATTGAGAATATGAATTTTATATTTAATAAAAGAATCAAATATGCAAGTTTCAGGAAGAAAATTGTCAATAAACTTGCAATGGTGATAATGGTCTCTGAGTTTAAACACACCCTTTGGTGCGAGAAAGTCAATATGTTTTATAAATCTATCAAAATGTCTTCTGCATCTATCTCACATTTTTATTTAACTAGTAAGATTTTATTTAACTAGTAAGATTTTTTTTTAGTTTTTTTTTTTTTTTTTGCAAGGCAATGGGGTTAAGTGGCTTGCCCAAGGCCACACAGCTAAGTAATTATATTAAGTGTCTGAGGCCGGATTTGAACTCAGGTCCTCCTGACTCCAGGGCCGGTGCTCTATCCACTGCACCACCTAGCCGCCCCTAACTAGTAAGATTTTTAAAATTTTGGTTCTGCTATTAAAAGTATGTCATTTTCTCAGTGGTGAAAATCACATAATAAATTGTCTCTTAAAATCTATTTCTTTTTTAACAACTTAAAAGATTTGGATGTAGTTCTTATTCTTTGATACAGGTGATTGTGTGTGAAGCAATTTATTCAAGTTACAAAAGGAAAATTTCAAACTAGTACTTGTAGATCTACATTTCATTTGGACACTGAGCTCCAACATAACTGATGGAGCTCAGTGTCCAAATTTTCTCCCATTATGAAAGTAACATTTCTAAAAGTCCAACAATTATATTGAAAATTTCTCTTGATGGAACATTGCCATCAATAGATTTTCAAATTAGTAAATCTGCCCTCTCAGTTTCAACAACTTAGCATATACATATACATATATATATTATATTATATATATTTATGTGTATAGTCAAATTAGGATCTACAATTACATCTTTTGCTTAACTCATTTGGATTGTAAGTTAGGAAGATTTTAATTTCCCAATTGATTAAAAAGGTTTTCAGACACAGGCAATTATCCTATTATATAAACTGTCTTTGCCCATGCCACTGTCAACTTCTCTAATGAATTTTCTCTATAAATTGGTTGTGTATTTCTCCATCAAGAAAGGATATCATATACTTTTAAAAAGAGGACAAAAATTTCAAGAAAAATAGGTTGGATTTTAATTGCTGAAAATTACTAAATATTTACAACAGTTTTTGGTTTTGAGATTTTTAGGGGGAAGCTAGCCCATTAAAAGGAATGACACTGAGAAATCTTTAAGAAGATTAATCTGAAAATTATGCTTTTCACAAGCCATATTAAATAATTTCTGTTATACATTCATTTGGTCAAACTATCTGTTTAGTGTTGCTTTTATATTAACTTTGATTTGAACTTTTTCATTTTAAAAAAAGTAGATTATTTATGGAGTTGTACTAAAACATCCAATAAATTTAGTTAGTGTTTTCATCTACAGTACCACCATGTTTTTCATTTTGGAAAGCTCTAAACTTAAAGGAAGAACTTGCATAACAGAAAAGGGTTCATTTCCCCTAACTTTCAGAGTAAAAGGATCTTAATCCCCTTTCCCTCTGTTCCAGAACTCCTTCATTCTCTTACTTACCCTGGCCAGGGCTCCTAAAATCAGATTACTTTTTTTTTTTTTTTTTTTGCCTCTGTGGAATGAAATAATTTTCATATGCCACCAGCAGATGGGGATAAAGCCACAATGAATGCAACTCCTTCAGGGAAGGTCCTACTCTAGTACTGAAATATACCCTCCCTTAAAGTTTAGATAACTGCAAGAAAAAAAAATCACATCATTTTTTGGTATTTTGATTATCTTTTGGGGTTTCTCTTCCCTTATAGGTATAACCCTACTCTGAAGTTAGCTTTTTTCAGTCTTATCTGAATCAACATTTTTTAAACTATGAATTCTTCACTTTTTTGAGAGGTCATGTCTCCTTTCCTCTTTATCAATATTATGAATAAGAGTTTATGGAAGCTTCTGGGTAGACCACTCATTGAAATTAAGTTTTAAAAATAAAATTCATAGAATTACAAAGGAAACCAATTATATTGAAATACAGTTATCAACATTTTTCTTAAAAGCAAGTTCATAGACCCATTTTGGCTAAGGGAAGCATCTGGTTTTCCTAAATCAAATCTCATCATTCAAGTCAGTTCACACAGATGTTTTAAGATACCTAGGTACCTTAACCCCAACTTCTTAGTCATCTATCATCTTCATTGTTTCTCTTCTTAGTATTAAGCTGTTTATAGGGAGAGGGAAAAAATGGAGAGAAAAAAAAAACTTTTTTGATGGAACTTTTTGTTTTGATAGCCTGCTAAGATATAAAATAAACCAGCACATGGAGAGGAAGGATAAAAGATCTGGATGGAAGAGGCATTTGCCAGACCCACTTGGCAAATGGCTGGTTACAGTGTCTACCCTTTCATTTCTACATAAATAAAGTCTCCAATTTTTGAAATACACAAAATCTTGCCACTCCACTTTCTTTCCTCTTGCATGCTATCAGGGCATCCTTCTGCTTATTATCACATTCATTAATTAAGCCAAGGCTAAAAATTTCCATCGGGACCTTATCACATGATATTACTGCCATATGTACCTTTCCTTTTGCTATAAAATTGGACCAGATCTGTGATTTCATTACTCCCAGTAAGGATATTCTCTCCTACTGAGGAATACTCACCCAGACCCACTCTGGAACTGAGAGGTTAAGTGGTTGGTTGGTTTTTAATCCTTCGTTATCAAAGAAGACCAAAATGACATCACTATGTTTGAGATAAATTATAGTATGTCCGACTGTGGCTGATCAGACCAATACTCGGAATGCACTATCACAGTTGGGGCACAAATTGTCCATGTGAACACCTGGGGTGGGCACTCTACACTTGCAAATGTTATATTTCCTTTGAGCTGCTTCAATTCTTCCTCATAGAGGGCAGCCCCTCACTGAAGAGGGCACACCATGCCGGGCAGTTGTGTGCCAGGTACTCCCATGCTGTATAGTCAATTTTAAAGTTCTTCAATGAGACCCGCAGGGTGTCTCAGTATCATTTCTTCTGACCCCCTTGTGAGCACTTGCCCTGTGTGAGTTCTCCATAAAAGAGGGGTTTTTTAGCAAACACACATCTGGCATTCTAACAACATGTCTAATCCATCAAAGAGAAGTTAAATGACTTAACCCATGGCCACAGATTCAGTATTTATCAGGAGGCAGGACCTGCACTTGGGTCTTTCTGACTCAAGAGTCTGGAATCGTAATGCTTCTCTCTTCTCTGCAATATTCATTCAATCATTATCATAAACACCAGACACTGGTAAATCCAAAGAAGTTTTTCAGGATTTGAAATTAAAAATCAGCGCAGTGGATAGAGCACTGGCCCTGGAGTCAGAAGTACTTGTAGTCAAATCCGGCCTCAGACACTTAATAATTACCTAGCTGTGTGGCCTTGGGTAAGCCACTTAACCCCATTGACTTGCAAAAACCTAAAAAACAAACAAAAAAATCAGGAAATAGAAAGGGATGGTTGAGGCAGCTAGGTGGCACAGACACTGGCCCTGGAGTCAGGAGGACCTTAGTTCAAATCCAACCTCAGACTCTTAATTGCCTAGCTGTGTGACCTTGGGCAAGTCACTTAACCTCATTGCTTTAAATAAATATTTTTTTTAAAAGAAAAGGATTGGGGCAGCTAGGTGGCGCAGTGGATAAAGCACTAGCCCTGGAGTCAGGAGTACCTAGGTTCAAATCCAGTCTCAGACACTTAATAATTACCTAGCTGTGTGGCCTTGGGCAAGCCACTTAACCCCATTTGCCTTGTAAAAACCTAAAAAAAAAAAGGAAAAGAAAAAAAGGGATGGAAAGTCAAAATTATTCTTAAAAGAGTCTTCAGACCAAGGACTTTGGAAGAAAACAGTATAGTTTAATGGAGTAGAAAACCATCTTCCTGTTTGTTTTGGCTCTTACTATATGGCCTCATACCACTTACATATTCTCCAGGTTCCTTATCTTTAAACAATCCATAATACTGCTATTACACATGGAATCCCTTGGATAGGAAGGGAAGTATTTTACAACCTGAAGAACAGCCAGAGCTTTGGCCCAGTGTTGGAAAATAAGATAGTCAAATTGCAAAGAACTGGCAGGACTTAATGGCTAGATTCCCATCTCCAATTTCTGGCAGTGGGCTGAAAAGGAATAGGAGGATAAAAACAATCTCCCCAGCAGTCTACAGACTGAATAGAGTTAAATAAGTTCCAGAATAATTAGCATTAGAGAGCGAAAAAAATCTAAATGGTCTCCTAGTCCAAATTCTAATTAGTGAATTTTAAAACTGAGGAGAATAAATAATTTGCCCACTTGATACAAAGGTAGTTAGGACTAGAATTCAGGCTTTCTAGCCTCCAGTCTTGTGTTTAGAGCATCAAAGTTGGGAGTCTTGATTATGCTACTGACAGATCCTGAAAAATGAGAGCAGTTCTGCAAGATGAGAGAACAAATGCCCCAATGTTCAAATATGAAAAAAAAAGAGTTGTCTTCAAACTTTAGTCCAATGAGTTTGATTTCAATTCCTGAAATTTCTAGAATGATCATTAAAGACATGGTCAATGCATATCTGTCTATAAAATAAAACCTTAATTGCAAAGGAAAACTATGATTTCATGTCAGAACACATCATGTCAGACTACCTTTGTTTCCTTTTTTAACAGGATTACTATAGTAATAAATGAAGGGACTATTGTGGATAAAATTCAGCTGCATTTTGCAACAATTTGATTAGATGATTAAAGACAGAGATTCAGAAATGGTTGGATGGCCAGAACAAATGGCAGTAGTAATTGAATAGGAATTCTCCAGTGGAGTACCCTGGGGATCTATACTTTGCTCTGAAAAAAGTTTTATCAATTTAGAAAAAGGTATAAATGTTATGTTCATCAGATTTGCAGATGACATAGAAGTAGGAAGGATAGGTAGATCGATGGATCTAAAATGATCTTTATAGGTTAGAAGATTCATCTGAATATAATAATTATGGTAATAATAAATACTGGTATTTATATTGTTCTTTAAGGTTTGCAAAGTCCTTTTACCTATCTCATTTGATTCTCACAATTTTGAGAGGTAAGTGGCATTAATATCACCTCCATTTTACAGATAAGGAACCTGAGACTGAGAGAGATAAAGTGATTTGCCCAGGATTGCATGATTAGTAAGGATCAGGCAGGATTTTAATTCTGGTCTTTCTGGCTCCAAAGTCTAATACTCTATGCACTATGCCAACTAACTGAAATTCAGAAGAGATGGATGTAAAGTCTCTCATAAAGGTACACAAAAAAGCAACCTCACAAGGGGAGAGATTGTTAGATCCAAATTGTCCCCCCCAAAATGGAGCATTTGAGTGAATAATATCCACAATATGAATCAGCACTGTGATGCAAGATCCAGAAAAACTAACATGATCTTGAGTCACATTAAGAGAAGTAGCAATCACCTTCCTGGGTTCAAATCTGGCCTCAGACACTTACCAGCTGTGGGACACTAGGTGAGCCACTTAACCCTGTTTGCTTCAGTTTCCTCATCTGTAAATTGAATTGGAGAAGGAAATGCCAAGCGATTCCAGCATTTTTGCCATTTGACTGAAAATGACTGAACAACTACCTAGAAATAAGGAGATTGTCCCACTATGATGATGTTTACTCTTGTTCTCAAAAAAGATGATGCCATGACAAGCACATGAATTGAATTTGAGTGGAACAGAGGAGGGCTGTGCTAAGTCACCAGCCTCACTTTCTCCTCCAGGGTCAACCAGATCCAGTGGCCAGATAGGGATCAAGGATGACTGAGGATGACTCTAGATCTGAGGAGATCAGGGTTAAGTGACTTGCCCAAGATCACACAGCTAGTCAGGGTCAGAGGTTGGATTTGAACTCTTGACCTCCTGACTCCAAGATTAGTGCTCTATCCACTGTGTCCCACAGGACTCTACCCTTATCAGCTCTAATTAGTCATGAGAGTTTAAGAAAGATGTGGATACACTGGGGTGTGTCCAGAGAAGGGCCACCAAGATAGGGAAGGGCCTTGAGTCCATGACATATTTAAATAGTTTAATATATTGGGAATGTTTAGCCTAGAGAACAAAAGGCACAGGGAGAAGATAATTGCTATCTTCAATTGTCTTGTGAGTAAGAATATAAACTACCTGTCTTTGCTCCCAAAGACATAACCAGGAATCATGGCCCCCAGAAATGGCCAAGAGGCCAAATTTAGGCTTGACGTCAGTCAATACCCAATGCTTAGGGCTGTCCCAAGTGGGATGCATCTCCCTAGGAGCAGGAGATACCCCTAACTTGAAATGAGCATGAATAGAGTTTGTTACAAGGGTGGATTCCTTTCGATTATGAGAGGGTTGGATGAGAGGGCCACCTGAGGTCCCTTCTAACTCTCACATTCCATGATTCTGTGAGCTGTGGTCTATATGGGAGTATTATCAAGATGGGAAAATCAATATATTGCTGAAGGGGGTGGGAGTGAAGGGAGAAACCAAAGATTTGAGTTTGTTCCCTGTATATATAGAGCTGAATTTCAAGAGTATGCACTTATTTACATTTTCTAGCTTATAATCACTCTTTTCACAACAATCTTAGGGGGTAAGCATGGCAAATAATAGTAGCCCCACTTTACAGATGAGGGGACTGAGGCTCTCAGAGTTTAAGTGACTTGCCCAAGATGATTCAGGTCAGTGTCAGAGCCTGGGATGCAAACCTAGTCCATACCCCATCTACTAGTTTTCCTCTCTGAATGCCTCTCCATTTCGAAAGAATGTTTTAAAAAGGAAAATAAAATATTTTGCAAGAGCTTGTTTTGAAAACTAAGGGCTCTTGGATAAGAGTCCAGGCAGCTGCAGCCACAGAGGAAAAGGGAACCTCCCTCAAAAAGTCACCAAGGGTTATTCCCTAGAACAGATGACCCAGTAGGAGTCAGTTCCGTCAGCAAGAAGTTAAGGATCTAATGAGATAACACATTCAAACCTTAAACACATTGCAAAACTTAGATTACCATGTTGTCATTATTATTAAGTCAGATCATAATTATTAAGGCTGCTTTTACTGAGCCCTCCTCCTATGGGAGCATGGGACCAGGTCAGCATGGCCAGAGCAAGGTCAGGAGATAAGAGCAAAGAGTCTGTTTTACCAGGAAGGAGCTTGTCCCCTCTTACCCAATTCCTCCTTCACGTCTCTTCTCCCATGTTTCCCCTATTGTCTCTCCTCAGTCTTTTCCTCACCTCCTTGCCCTGCTTTGCTCACTGTCCCCCTTCCCAATGACCAAAACTGAAACTTCTCAGAATGGTTCAGAAGGACCCTAACTCTTAACATGGAAACTTAAGGAGAACCAGGAACTCAGGAAAGAGGCAACAACTGCATTTTATTGAAATCAATACCCTATAGAAACTTGACTGTGTGTGCACATGCACTCCCATTCCACCATGTCTTCTTACCCCTAGGAGCAATCTTTTAATCCATAAGCATTTATGTGCTGACTTGACTTCAAGGAGTTCACCTTCTATGAGGAGAAGCAATATATACACAACATGCATATGTGCATGGACACACATAGTATATGGATATAAACACACTCACAGAGTAAAACGCAAGGTAATTTAGGGGTAAAGAAACATTACCAGTTGAGCAGAATCAAGAAGGGCCCCTACTGGGCATTGTTAAATAAATGGACTAACCTAGGGTGGCAAAAAAAAAAAAAAATGGAAGAAGATTCTCACAGGAAAACACTCTGGATGGACACTGGGGATTTGTGTCTTTCACCTTAGCTACTGGGCTGCTGAGGCTGGCAGATGAGCTCAAGAATTCTGGGCTGCAAAGGGATATGTACACACACACACACACACACACACACACACACACACACACACAGATAGGTGTCTGCACTAAGAGTGACACCAACATGGTTAGACTCTGAGAAACAGGGAGACTTCAGGTTGCCTAAGGAGAAAATTTGTGTTTCTGTTGGGAATAGGATAGGTCAAAACTGATCAGTTAGTTAAAATAGGTCTATGAATAACCCCTCCTCTTACAGCCTGTATAAGATCAAGTTTTAAAAGCAAAAACAAACAAAAATACCCCAAATGGATCAGATAGCAAGAACGATTAGACCAACAGAATGGATCTTATATACTATACTAATACTATAATATGCTATCTATACTATACTATACTAAATGGGGATGTGAAAGCTGATGTGACAGTTTGGGGTTGTTGGGATGAAAATGGAAGCTGAGCAATGGCAGACTCAGTGGATAAAATATGATATGAATGAGTGGAATAATCATTTTAGATAAGCCACCATTATATACAAAATAGAGCAAAGAAACAGGAAAGGTCCTAAATGTGCAAAAATATGTATAGTATCTCTCTTTGTGGTGGCAGAAAAAATAGAAACTAAAAAGTACCTACTGATGGAGAAAGTTTAAATATGTTGATGAATGTGATATAAGAAATGAGAAAATAGATGATTTCAAAAAGACATGGAAAGACATATAAAAACTGATATAGAATGAAGAAGCACAATGAGAATAATTTATAACATAGAATCAATAATAATTTTGAAGATTTTCAAAAACAGATGAAGAATGAAATGAGCAAAACCTAGAGAACAAGTAATATAACAATAATAATATTTATACAACTAACTTTGTTAAGAGGATTCCAGAGGATGGAGGGGGGTACATGCTGGCTATCTTCTGACAATAGGTGGATCTGGGATGCAAAAGTAGGCATAGGTAGATGCATAGGTAGGTAGATAGATAGATAGATAGATAGAGAGAGAGAGAGAGAGAGAGAGAGAGAGAGAGAGAGAGAGAGAGATTTGCATATAGCCAATGAGAGAATTTGTTTTGACTGACTATGCTTATTTGCAAAATTTTTGTAAAATCTTTTTTCCCCTCACTGGGCTGGGGAAAAGAAAGGGGAACCAACCATGGGGAATGTGGGAATCTGGTCTGGTTCCCATAGGAGCCCAGAAGTGGGCAAAAGGGTCCCATAATGGAAGAGAGCTTTTAGTTCCCTGAATTGTCTATCTCTATCTCTGAATGACTTCTATGATTACCTGTGGGTGTCACATAATACTCTCTAGTATTATTCCCCTTAGAAGTGGTTCCAGAACTTCATTTTTTTTTTTACAAAAATATCAACAAAAATAAGTTTTGTTTTTTTTCTTTTAAAAGAAGCCTTCGGGGCTGCTAGGTGGAGCAGTGGATAGAGCACCAACCCTGGAGTCAGGAGTACCTGAGTTCAGATCTGGCCTCAGACACTTAATAATTACCTAGCTTTGTGGCTTTGGGCAAGCCACTTAACCCCATTTGCCCTGCAAAAGAAGAAGAAGAAGAAGAAGAAGAAGAAGAAGAAGAAGAAGAAGCAGCCTTTCTTCCTGCTTAGCCATGCATTGACTAGTAAATGCATACATTTCCTTCAGATTCTAGCCTTCCATCTCTAAAGTATGCAGGCTAGTGCTATTTTCTTGTTCTCTTATCCTCGTTTTCCTATATTTCTACTACTCTTTTCTGCCAAGAAACACATTTACACCCTCTCAGAATGAATTCCCAACAGAGAATTCTTCATCAATTAATCAGTCAATAAGCTTTTAGTTAGCACTTACCCTGGGCTAGATATAAGACATAAAAAGACAAAAGCAAGACAACTCCTACCCTCAAAGACTTTATATTCTAATATCATTCATCATTCTTCTTTCCCAAAGAGTCAGACCTTGTTTCTTATCAATTCTTCATCTTAAAAATAGGTATAAAGTATCAAAGAAAAAATTTCATATTCTGTACTGTAAATCTAAGTCTGCTGGAAACTTGTTTTTATTAATTTATCATTCCTTTAAATCCAAGCATGACTCTTCTTGAGAGAAAAATGTCCAAAACCCTCATGGCCTTAGACTTCCCTCCAACATACATCACTTTGAAGGCCCAACGTATAGGACTTTTGAACTAGTCAAGATTGAGCAAGGGTACAGAGTTTAGGTAACAATTCACCCAATAGTTTGCTTTAATAACAGAACAATAAAAATTCCTTAACTTTTGGCCTTGGAGAATCATTTTCTAACAGTTATCTAATTCTTTTACTACTCCCTCTAAGGGTTCCTTTCTTTCTAGCTGGTCAAAGGTAGACATCTCCTGGTATCATTATTAACTTTATACCTTGAAAGCTTAGGGAAAGAGAATATACTATTAGACCAATTAATTAAGGGAGTCCCTGACCCTGCTTTAATTAGTTCAATGGCAGTCATTATTGCTCAGCTTTGGAGAGAACACAACATTGCTTTAGACTATATAGTTGAAGACACTTGGATTAGATTTCTCTTCAGATTAGATCAAAGACATCAAAATAATCTTAAATTCTTCCTTAATATTTTTAAAATGGGAGCTGAAGGGGCTTTGTATTGTTTCCTCATAAGTATCCAGAAACTATTTAGGTTCAAAAAACCAAGAAGCCTAGAGCCTTCAGTTTCTCTCCCAGGAAATGATTCCTTTTCTTTGTTATGCTGAACTCTATCCTAATTTGGTTCTTGCCTTAACAAAGCCCTTCCTTAATATTCATTTTCAGTCTCTACAGAAATTCCAAGGGAACTGTGGCTTGACTCCAAGGGGTAGGTGATCAACTTAACCCTGAGTAAAAAGATGGATTTCAACACTATAACCTGCAATAGCTCTGGTGTGGGTCTGGACATGAATTTCCAAGAGTAAGGTCAGGTAGAAAAACATACCCAGAGGTGGCTAGGTGGTGTAGTGGATAAAACACTGGCTCTGGAGTCAGGAGTACCTGGGTTCAAATCCAATCTCAGACACTTAATAATTACCTAGCTGTGTGGCCTTGGGCAAGCCACTTAACCCCATTTGCCTTGCAAAAACCTAAAAAAACAAAACAAAACAAAAAAAATACCCAAACATGAAAGGTTGGGAAGTGAAAATCTACCAACTTTATTTTTGGAAACTCGGACTTTTTATAGCAAAAAACTTATCTCAGGAATGACCTGTTAAAGGAGACCCAGTTTTATAATTTCCTGGGTAAATTTACAATATTTGTTCTTAGAAATATGCATACTTGTCTATCAAACAAACTTTTTACAACCACCCTCTGGAGCCACAGATTATCCTAGGTCAGGGTTCACTGGTGAGCCAATAGATCCAATGCAATAAGCAATAATCCATACATATCTTTGATGGAAAAAGTCACCAAGGGTATGTGAATATCATTTCCAGAGGCTGGCCCTCTACACAACACCTCACACACCCTTTCCCCAAAAAATCACTTTTAGATTTGCCTCCAAAACCCCATTTATTTCAACTCTCTCATCCCACTCATAGTTGGTCTTCTATAGCTACATCAAGATGGACCACTCAAGGCAAAAAGGATAGTACTCAATATGGCCCAGGCATCCCTAAATGTTATACAAAGAAAAGTATACCATCATTCATGGAATGATCATGTTCCATTCCCCACTACTCACTAAATGTCTGATAAGTAATGTCCTTATTTATGTGAGGAATACCCTACCACCATGGTCCTAACCTCCAAAGTTCTCTACCTCTTCCTTATCTTCAGTTAAAACTGTTCTCTTCTAAAAGGATACAATAAAGAAAGAATTATTGGTTCCATCAACTTCACATTCAAATGTGGTATTGCTGTTGGATGAGACTGGGTCTCAGTTACAAATGGTTTGGGACCCACAGGATGATATTGACTCTCCCTTTTCTCTTTATTTTCCTCCTTACTGTCTGACCATTCTTCAGTCATCTCTGTTGAATCATCAGTTACATCACATCACCTAATTATGGGTGTTCTCTAAGGTTCTGTCCAGGGTCCCTTTCTCTTCTCTACTACAATTCTCCCTCTTAGTTACTCTATCAGCTCTCATGGGTTTAATTATCATCTGTGCAGATGACTCCCAGATAAATATATTCAGTTGAATTTTTTCTACTGAATTTCAGAACTTCATCACAAAAATCCTTTAACATTTAGAACAGGATATACTGTAGGCATCTCAAAACCAACATGTTCAAAATTGAACTAATTACCTTTCACTGTAAATCCATCTTTCTTCCAAACTTCCCTATTTGTATTTGAACAATGGGTGCCACTCATGCAATTTTTTATGTCTACTTGAGATATCTAAAAGCAGTTCACAGGGAGGCACTGACAGATATCTCTGGAATCTTGCCCACTTCTCTCCAAGGGAGACTTTGATTCCTGCCTAGAATGGAGGAGGAGGAGGAGGGGGCCATGAGGATTCCTCTCTGTTCTGAGAAAGGAGTACTTATAATTATCTGCCCCACTAAATATTTCTGATCTAGGGAAATGAATTTTTTTTTTAGGCATTGATTTCACCCAAAGGAAATTCCTCAAATGTCTAAAAGAGCAAGCTGAAAATCAGGAACATGTTGAAGAGCAGGTTTTTCCCTACATTTCTGAGTTTCAAAGTCTATCCCTGTCTCCACATGTCTAGAATAGATCCCCAAATAGTCTGGAGTCATGCATGTCCTCTTTCAAAGCAGGAATGCATAAAATATCTTCTCTCTAAAACTCTCTAGTCATTTATCCTCTTTTCAGGTGGCAGCTAATCATCATTCTCTCCACCAGTTCAAAATTACTTCTAAGTAAGAACTTGCAAGTTCTAAGAAGTAGCATGCAAAACTCAGGTTTGAAATCCAAGTTACATATTGAGAGTGCCAACTTCTTATTAGTCACCTATGTGCTCAACTTTGATGTTATTCTAGACTCCTTGCTTTTCCTAATCCCACATATCCAAGCAGGTGCCAAATCCTGTTGTTTCTGCTTCCACAACATATCTTGTATTTATTACCTTCTCTTTACTCACATAGACACTACTCTAGTTGAAACCCTTGGTCTCTCTCACCTGTACTACTGCATTAAGTCACCTAATGAACTCTGCCTCTAATTTCTTCTTTTTCCATTCTACCTTTTACACAACTACTTGATTTTCCTTAAGTGCAGGTCTGATGATGTCACTTTCCTCCTCAAAAATTCTAGTGGTTCCCTATGAACTCTATGGATTAAATGTTATTTTACCATTATCATATCCCTTTTGAACTTCCATTTTCAGGTTTTTTTTTAACATAATTAGTACAGAACTACACCATAAAATATAAAAAATATATACTGGGGATACATGCACAAAATGTTTTTACTGATAAAGGTGCACAATCTAAACATTTGGAGACCACTGTTCTACACTGTTCTTTTAAATTTTTTCATCTGTTCCCTTTCCCTAGTCATCTGCTCAGGACGCCTTATGCCAAGTTTCACAGATCCATTGTAATTAAATCTAATTATAAAGCATTCAAATGTTACCCTTTTGCAAAGACATCAATGATGGATTGAAAGGAAGTAGGCCAAAAAGTAGAGATAAGAAAAAGTTGCTTTATGGCAAACTTTGTGTTCCAGTCCACTGGGGAAAAACTTTTTGGGTACTGAACTCTAAAAAGAAATTAGAATAAAAACTCAGAGGGTATTTCATAATTATGTCCCAACCTGGGTTCATATTCTCAATGACACTATTTATTAGCCATGAGATCTTGGGCAATCCCCAACCTCTGAGATTTAGTTTATTTATCTGGACAAAGATGATAACTAAACTGGCATGTGTCCTGGGCATGAATCATGGCTCTGGACAAATCCCTTCACCTCTCAGAATTTTAGACAACTTTCTAGGGCTAAAAATTGTAAAGAATGTGCCTGTTCCCATTGGGAGAAAGAATTTCTCCATGGAAGCTTCCTTCACTAATGAAATCAAAGGTCCAGTTCCTATCCCCTAAAACTGGCACTATTTGCTCCTTAGAATGAGATTTTATAAACTTTTAAAGGAAAACTTTTGTAAACTTTTATTTTTTAATTTTAATATTTTCCCAATTACATGCAAACACAATTTTTTAACATTTAAAAAAAAAGCTTTTGAGTTCCAAATTCTCCCTCCTTCCCTCTCTCTCCTCCTCCTCCCCATTGAGAAGGTAAGTAATTTGATATAGGTTATATGTATGCAAACATACAAAATATAGTTTCATGTTAGTCACATTGTGAAAGAAAACAGTCAAAAGAAAAAGTATGCTTCAGTCTGCATTCAAACTCAATCAATTTTTCTCTGGAGTCAGCATTTTTCATTATGAAGTCTTTCAGAATTTTCTTGGGTCATTGTATTGTTGAGTTGATCATCATACAATATTACTTTTATTGTATAAAATTTTTTTCAGCTTCTCATTTCACTTTATATCAATTCCTATAAATCTTTTCTGGTTTTTCTGAGAGCACAATCATATAAAATTTGTTCAGCTATTCCCCCTCCCAACTGATGCACATGGACATTCCCCCCCCCCCCCCCAGTTTCCAACTCTTTGACACTACTAAAAGAACTTCTATACATACAGGTCCTTTTCCTTTTTGTTGTTTAATCTCTTTGATAGAGACTTAGAGGTGGTATTGTTTGGTTAAAGGGTTTTATAGCTCTTTGGGTATAGTTCCATATTACTCTATAGACTGGCTGGATTACTACTTTGTAAACTTTAAAGGTTACAACTGAGAATTACATGTAAAAGCAATGCTTTTGGAAGGTCCAAAATAAGAGAGATTCAATGAAGTGACTAGAGGCACTAAGTAAATGGCATGGACAGGAGTAGAATACAAGTTTCCTGGCACCCAGTCTTTTATTTATCCTATTTTGCCATTTCTCTTATCACATCTTTCTGAACCTAATTCCTCTACCATTTTGCCCATTTTCCCCACATGCCTAATCAAATGGGCTATCCAAAGTCAACACAGTGCCTAAACAAGATCCTCCCAGGAAGCCATACTAATATTCCCACCACCAGCCCCCAAGTCAAATCACTAAATAGGTCTTCATGATTCAGCCTGTATCCTCTACCACAAATTATTTTTGATGACTTCTTATTCTGACAACTCTCAGAAGGGTGATCTTCCAGATTCCTAGCATTACAGTTCTATGAAATCAACATCTATACAATGTTTAATATGTAAAAAAAAAAAAAGATGACATAATTCCACCAAATGAACCCATGTTGGTTTATCAGAAATGTCAACCAAGGTTCAAATCAAATTGCCAAAGCTCAATATAGTTAACAATAGTGAACAGTTCACTGAATTTTATGAAAGAGAAGTGTATTTAACCAATTTAATGAGTTCTCTAATTAGTTTCATGAGTTTATAAGGAAGTAAGCCTCCAGAGAATCTGTAAGCACATGAAGTGTAGGAATGACCACTGTTGTTTGGTTGAAGGAACTGGGTTTCTATGACAGGGGCTAAGATGATTTGTTATCTGGAACCCTTGAGGCTGGATTCCAATTGGATTCTGCTAGCTTGTAAAGGCAACTCATTCCCCACCCCCAGACCACTTTTCCTTTTGCTTTTTTTCTTCACCCTTTTCAAGGATAAATCAGAATTCATTTAGTAGAATGACTCTGTATTTTTGCTAGAGAGGTCTGTTTTTCTATAATAACCAATAGAATTTTTCTAGTGCTCAAAGACATACAAAATCGTATCTCATTTGCTCTCAAGTTTGATGTGACAGAGAAGGGTGGTTCCTCTGACCTGGAGGGTTGGGGGGTGGGGTGGGTAACTTCAATCCCTGAAGTCCAAACAGGAGCCATCCGTGCATTCTCACCAAGGAGATAAAAGAGATTACTCACATTGTTGAGGGAGAGCTCATCAGATCACTGCCCAGGAAACTTATTTTAAATTCCAAATTTATATACCTTAAATATAATTATTTACTATCTTAATTCATCATCTCAAGGAGGTAAATTCACTAGGGAATGAGAGTAAAAAGGAGAGAGCACCCAATAGATTTTTTTTTCTCATAGGTCATTCTATTTTATGTAAATGTTACCTTTAGAATATTTTAGAAACATTCTCCAATTTTAATAGTTACTTTGGAATTCTAGTCCACCTTCATTCTCTTTGCAGAAATACAACTTGTCAGAGACATCTACAATGACAAAGTCTACCCAAAATAAGATGTTCATAGCTACGAATGAAAACATTTCCATTTTGATTACTACTTCTTTAATGGTAGACTGATGTTCAAGTAAAGTGGTCTCTATCATTTCAACTTCTCAAACACAGGCTTTGCAACCACAGTAAATAAAGATATAGTTGTTTGGTTTCTCTTCTTTCTCTGAGTGTTTACTTATCGTGGAAAGCTTTCCAGAAATACAAAACCACAAAGTAGAACAATGCACATCATGTATCACACAGTAAATTGAATACATATTCTTTAAAAAGTACTCAAGGTTAGCAGCCATGACATTTATAAAAAATTATAGGGGCTAATGTCAACTAGTATTGGATTTTTAAAAATTACTTAAATTCTAAAAAATACACAATTTAATATATAAAGATGATATATTATACTTTAAACTTATGCAGAATTTGTATTTTAGGTATATGTTAAACCTAGTAGCACCCTTCTGAACTTCCTTCTGTTCTCTTCTAAGTAGGTTTTTTCCAGTGTTTCAATGATGCTTTTATTCCTTTTCTTTCAAATTTTTATTTTTGCAAAGCAATGGAGTTACTTAACCCATTATGCCCAAGGTCACACAGCTAAGTAATTATTAAGTGTCTGAGGTTGGCTTTGAACTCAGGTCCTCCTGACTCCAGCACCACTATACCACCTAGCTGCCGCTTAACTTTTATTCCTTACTCCTCACCCTAAATATCACTCTTTTAACAAATAAGTAGAAAAAAATTACATATTCACTCTGTCTGAAAATGTGTGTCTCATTCTACTTTTCTAGACCATCATTTCTCTACCAAGATGTAGGAAGCATGTTTCAGCATCAGTCTTCTGGAGTCATGATTGGTTATTATTCAGAATCCGAGAGTCTAAGCTGTTTCCCATGACATTGTTCCCATGATACTGAGACATGATATTGTTCTATTTACTTTACTCTGCATCTGATCAGATAATTTCCCAAGATTTTTTTAGAATCTGTGATATTCATTCTTTTTTTTAATTTAAATTTTTTTTTTCAAATTACAGGTAAAGATAATTTTCAACATTCATTTTTGGTAAAGATTTTCAAATTCACCTTTTTCTACCACCTTCACTTCCCTTCTCCCTCCCATGACAGTAAGTAATCTGATTTAGGTTAAACATGAACAGTCACATTTAATATATTTCATTAGTCATATTGTGAAAGAAGAATCAGAACTAAAGGAGGAAAAAACATGTGGAAGAAAAATAATGTAATAGAAAACGAAAATAATATGCTTTGGTCTGAATTCAGACTCCAGAGTTTTTTCTCTGAATGTGGATGGTATTTTCTATCTCAAGTCTTAGAAATCTCTTTGATCTTTTGAACTACTGAGAGGAGCAAAGTCTTTCATAGTTGATCATCATAAAATGTTTTTTTTTAGGGTTTTTTTTTTGCAAGGCAATGGAGTTAAGTGGCTTGCCCAAGGTCACGCAGCTAGGTAATTATTAAGTGTCTGAGGCTGGATTTGAACTCAGGTACTCCTGACTCCAGGGTGGGTGTTCTATCCACTGCGCCACCTAGCCACCCCAATCATCATAAAATGTTGCTGGTAATGTATACAATGTTTTCTTAGTTCTGCTCACTTCACTCAAGCATCAGTTCATCTAAGTCTTTCCAAGTTTTTCTGAAATTCACCTGCTCATGATTTCTTACAGAACAATAGTATTCCATCACATTCATATATCACAATTTGCTCAGCCATTTTCCAAATGATGGGCATTCCCTCAATTTTCATTTTTTTTACCACTACAAAAAGAGTTGCTATATTTTTGTATAAATAGGTCTTTCCCCTTTATATGATCTCTTTGGGATACAGACCTAGTAGTGAAACTGTTGAATCAAAGGGTATGCAGCTTTATAGCCTTTTGGGCAAAGTTCCAAATTGCTCTCTAGAATGGTTGGATCAGTTCACAACTCTATCAACAGGATATTAGTGTCCCAGTTTTCTGATATCCTCTTCAACATTTATCATTTTCCTTTTTTGTCATCTTTGTCAATCTCATGGGTGTGAGCTGGTTCCTCAGTTGTTTAATTTGTATTTCTCTAATCAATAATGATTTAAAGTATTTTCCCCATATTCATTAATTTCTAAGGCACAAATCTTCTGATAGAGCATTAATGTGTCTATTCAGTCACAACCCCTCTAATAATTGTAATTCTCATCTTTTTTTCATCTTTACTGATCTGATGGGTAAGATGGAAGCCCAGAGTTGTTATAATTTATATTCCTCATACTATAAGTGATTTGCTATATCTTTTTTTCAATTTTGATTGCACTTCTTTTGAAAATTATTCATACTTTGACCTGTCATGAAATGACTGTTCTTATATATGTGCAAGAATTGCATAAATGGTCAAAAACTTCAATAGGAAATTCTCAAGAAAGAAACCCAAGCTATTAAGTTGTTGCTCAATTATTTCAGTTGTGTCTGACTTTTAGTTACCCCATCTGGAGTTTTCTTGGGAAAGATATTAGGAGTGGTTTGCCATTTCCTTCTCCAAAGCTATCTATAGACATCTGAAAAAATATATTTCAAATCACTAAAAATTAGAGAAATGCAAATTCAAGTAACTCTCAGGCTCTACTTCACACCCATAAGATTGGCAAAGTTGATAAAAAACAGAAAATGACAAATATTGGAGGTGCTGTAGTAAAACAGACAAATCAATGCACTATAATTCTTAAAGCAATTTAGGACTATGCCTCAAAATCTGCTAAATTGTGCTTTCCATTTCAGAGAAAACATTACTAGGTCTATATCCCCAAATGACCAAAGAGTAAAAGTACTTATTTTAAAGTACTAAAACATTAAGCAATGATAAACATTCACTTTCTGACAGAGATAAAGAATGAATTTTGAACATGGTCAGTGGGAAATTTGGTTTGCTTAACTAATGCTTTGTTGCTGTTTTTATAGCTTTTTTCTATTTTCTTGGAAGAGGGGAGGCTGAGAGAGTTGGATAGTAGGAAAAATGCTTTGCAACGTAAGCAAGTCTGATTAAGGCCTCATTTCATAAATATTTGAGGACTAAGTCAAATTGATAAGAACATAAAGCATTAACCCAATCAATAAATGACCAAAGGAAAAAAACAGGCAGTTTTCAGATAAAAAAAAAAGATTTCTAGTCATATGAATAAATGTTTGAAATCACTATTGATTAAAGGAAAGCAAATTCAAACAACTCTGAGGTAAACAACCTGTCAGATTGGCTAAGACAGAAAATGAAAATGATAAATATTAGAAAGGGTGGAGGAAAACTGGGACACTAATGCACTGTTGGTGGAGTTGTAAACCGATCCAACCATTCTAGAGAGCAATTTGGAACTATACCCAAAGGACAACTCTTTAATATACTCTTTAATTCAGCAATGCCACTACTAGGTCTGTATCCCAAAGAGAGCAGGAAAAAAATAAAAGACCTACATATAAAAAACATAATAGCTTCTTGTGGTGGCCATAAATTGGAAACTGAGGGAATTTCATCAATCGGGAATGGCTGAAGAAGCTGTGGTATATGAATGTAATGGAATGCTACTGTGCAATAAGAAATGATGAGCAGGCAGATTTCAGAAAAAAACCTAGAAAGATTTACATGAACTGATGTAAAATGAAATGAGAAGAACCAGAAAAACATTGTACACATTAAAAACAGACAAGTACAAATGATACCTTCTCTTCTTACAGGAGGAGAAACCTTTACCATAGACCTCTGACATGCAGAATGGGCTGGTTTTAATTTAAAATATACTAAGACCACACTACAAACTATGCCAATCCGGACAGTTTCCTGGTAGCTTAGTTCCAATATGGTAATGTACAAGTCCAGGAAATTGGCTCAATGCACAGTTCTTCTCTATTTTGTTTACATGACCTTTTAAAATTATGCCATCTGTTCATTTCTAACATTTTGGGTTTTATGATAAAAGATGTTAGTTTAAAATCTAAATTTGTCTGACTCCTTTCAAGTTTTCATAGCAGTCTTTATTGAACTGTGAGTCCTTATGCCAGTAGTTGGTGTTCTTGAATTTGACAAGAATTGGGCTACTATGTGATCATTTCTCATTCTTATCTACCTTATTCCATCAATTAACTCTTTTTTTAACTAGAACCAAATAGTTATGTGATTACTGCTTTCCGTCTTGAAATCTGCCACAGTGAGATGTCCTTCAAGTATCTTTTTTCCTAATTTTCCTCAATCTTTTATTTTTTGATCATTCAAAAATCAACTCAATATTATTTCTAGTGTTACCATTTAATAGTTTCGTATAGCACTAAATTACAAATTAAATAGCATTATAATTTTTATATTAGGAAACTGAGTAAACTGAGTATAATTTATATTACTACTTGTTCATGACTATTATGGAAATATTTTGCATGACTACACATTTTTAGTGTCAAATTGCTTGCTTTCTCAATGAGCAGGGTAGGAAAAGAGGAAAGGAAAGAATTTGAAACTCAAAGTTTTAAAAACAAATGTTAAAAATTGTTTTTACTTGTATCTGGGGGAAAATAAACTATTAAAACAAAAAATTTGACTCCCGATGAAATGTTTAATATCACTATTTGTTTCATGTTATTGTATTCATGAAAATGCCATGTATATCTTGGTACATAGACTCAGAGATATTTTATACATTTTGCAATTATTTTGAATGGGATTTCTTTTTCCTGTTTTCTGGCTAGGTCCTATTCATCTGCAGACAAGCTGATGATTATTGTGGGCTTATTTCCTATCCTGCTATTTGAAATGATCAAGATCGATTCTGTATCATTTTTTTATTGATTCTATTTACAGTTAATTGATTTTGCTTTGTGAATGCTTAAGTCGTAGATCTCTCCCTCTGAACTTAGTTCAGAATTCAGCTAGCCTGTAATGGTTTAAGTTTACAAATCCAGTTCTCTAAAGAATTACTCTTCTATTCTTGCCTCAAGGAATTTAACTCACCTTGGGGGATGCAGCTTGCCATAAGGGAGTCTGGTGTAGTATCTTTACACCACACCAAACTATCCTTCAAGGATGTCTGATTTGCTGTCTAAAAAGTTCATTATTTCTAAACCTAGATTAAACAGTGAATACTTCTTAGTCACAATACAGAAGGAGATTGTTGCTGTCTCAAGACCAAACTTCCAATCATGTCATTCCCCACATCTCAGCTATGTATTCAATTATATGATCCTCAACCCTAAGATATTACCTACCTTGTACTGCTCTTTGTTCTATGCATATAAAAATGAGTTGCAGCTTCAATTATGGGTCTTTGCTTAGAAGCTGAGTCATCCTCTGACCTTTTTATTAACAACTGGCCTGCCCCTGTTAATAAAATGGCATCTTGCTTGGAGAAATAAGGCTCAGTTTATCTTTTTGTTAAATTTAACTTGCAACATACTTTACTGAAGTTATTTTTGTTAATTTTTAATTAACTCAGCTTTAATTAGCTCTTGAATAAGTTAAGCATCTTATCTGTCAAATAGTGAATCAGAAATGAAATGAAGTAAAATCAGGAATATCATGATACTTTTCATATTGACAAATCCTCAACATGGGTCGAGAGGTAATATAAGCTACAAAATCTGTCTTTAGATCTCTCTAAAGGATACCTCTAGACTCCTTCTACTCTCCCCTTCCTCCCCTACCATATTCAAGGACTAAATTTGCAGTTTCAGCTCCATCACTGATCCACCTGAGCCACTCAGCTTTCCTGCTTCTGCACTAACCATAAGAAGAATCAGACAAGCCCACCCAGATGAACTGAACTTTTTTTTTTTTTGCAAGTCAAAAGGGGTTAAGTGGCTTGCCCAAGGCCACACAGCTAGGTAATTATTAAGTGTCTGAGTCCAGATTTGAACTCGGGTACTCCTGACTCCAGGGCTGTTGCTCTAACCATTAATCCACCAAGCTGGCCCAAGAGCTTGAACTCTTTGAACCCAGTCTATTAGCAATTTGTTGGCCAGGAAGCTCTACTTACACCCAAAGCTTTTGTCTCCTGTGCTACTAATCAAGGACGGTTTCAATGCCTAATAGGGTAGGGTCCTAGGGGAAAAAATAGCCCACTCTATTGGTTAGGGGCCTAGAAAGTATTACTCTTTTCACAAGTAAATTAAGGAAAGGTGCATTTATTCCCATGCTTTTCAGTATATATAAACAGGTGTTGTATTTTTCAAAACGCTTGTTTCAAGCACAGAGAGAATTATGTGATTTTTGTTTTAATTTTTTAATGTTCCCTCTGGGAAAAAAATGGGGTTTCTTCAGTAAATGTCTGCCAATGAAATCAAATGAAGAGATTTTTCAAGTTCAGTAGTGCTGGTGGACTTCCAAGGGTAAAAAAATATCATTTTTCTCTTCTCTGTCATGAGGAAACCATTATCACTAAATCTCCCCGGTATATTTCCTACATCCAGCCAAACAAATGGAGCAATGGTTGTGGTTCTGAGTTCAAAGCTGTACATGTTTTCTTGCTGGGTTATATTGACCTGGAGAAAAGAACATAAACAGAATGAAGTACCCTGGACTATGCCTGTGCCTATGGTGTGGTCAAGCCCAAGCCAGAGGCTTTCTTTATTGGATCATCATCACATTCAATGCTTCAGACATTTTGAGAAACACATGGAATCATTCATTAAGGGTTGAAGAAAAGCTAATTAGATCTCAAACTGAGAAATTAAGCTGTCCTTCATGAAGAAATTACTTTCTGAGGACACCAAACTTCCACTAATATTTATTCAGCACCACAACCCCATCCGGGGGATGGTATTTTGCATTAGGGAAAAAAGAACCTAGGAGGTTTAAGTGACTCGTTGTATGGTCCCATGACAAACAAGGCTTTGGAAGAATGAAGCCAATTTAACATCTTGATGGATTAACCAATGCTCCCTCCCTTTCACCATCACAGACTACAGAATACATCCAGTAAAATGAGCAGCTGGCCTCTAGACTCTCAGAGCCTGCCAGGCCCAGCCAGTCTTCTCCAGCAGCAGCCTTGGCCCTCCTTCTGGCTCAATGACTCTCTGTCCTCCTCCACACTAAGATGAGGACTTAGCAGCTCCAGGGCTGATCTGATCTTTATGACAAGTAGAAAGGACACATTTGTGGCCTCTTCTGGAGAAGTCTCATCTCTTTACTTGGTTTTTCCTCAACAGGAAGATTGATGGGTTTAGAAAAGATAAAGAGCAAAAACACCATCACACTAGGCAGCATGATTTAGTGCTAAGACTGCTAACGGTTGTTAAGAGTCTAAATGAGGAAAGACAAAAGAGAAAAAAAACTGGAGCAACTGGGTCCCTTTCCTAGGATACTGGGGGCCGAAAGTCTCTTTCTGAGGGCATCCCAAGTACTGATGCTGCCCCCTCCCCTGCAGGGAGGACATGATGTGGTGACCCTGATGCCCAGAAAGGGATGCCTCCTCTGGTGCTAATAATTGTAACATCTAACATTTACATACATTTATCTATGCAACAGGCACTATGCTAAATATTTTACAGTAATCTTCTCATTGGCTCCTTGCTGGGGTTGTTCTAGGGACTCAATGAGAAAAATAACTGGATGTGGCTGACTTTCTCCAGGTCACTTCAGTATCCCTTTAGGTACTCACAGTGATCTTTGCCTTCTCCAGACCCACAGCATCCTTCAAGGAGGACAGGAAGTGATAGTTAGTGGGACTTGAGAGATGCTCACGAGCCTTCAGGTCAAAGGAGATGACGCAGCTCTCTCTTGTACACTGGCCACACCTTTTCAGCAGGTCTGCCACTGGCTCCTTGTAGAGGGGGGCTGCCTGTCCTGCCCTTACCACCAAGTATTCAGTCTTATGAGAGCACACAGGTTCCAGAGAACTCCACTGGTGTACCCTCACCTGAAAAAGACACTTTGGTCATTAGTTATCTTTAGAACCATTGCAGGTTAAATGAGAACACTGACATATAGATGTTTCTAAAACTTCTTAAGGTTGAGGAGCTTTCTATATTCTCATATTTTTTACTCACAACAATTCTATGAGATTGGCACAATCACTCTCACTTTAGGAAAAAGCTCAGAGAATTTTCTTATTGTTGCATTTAAGTGTTAGAAGTGGGATGAACCAAGATTTTTTTGACCTCAACTCCAGCAATCTTATCATTGTTCCAGGCTGCCTTGGGCTCTGATGGGAGGCTATCCTGGTACCCGAACCAAGGGTATTTCACAATTACATCATCAATAAGAATGTTCAGGATCAATGTGAAGCTGAGAAACTGCAGCATGACATCACTTATGACACAGTGGAGTTGGATGGCTCTGAAACATTCCAATTATCATCATATTTCTGCAGAATTAAACAATGTCCTTAAATCTAGATTTTTAAAATTTTGCTTCATCCAAAATATCTGGGAATCCTTCCAATTTCTTTTTCTTCATTCTGTGGGGTTCATGCCCTCTCTGTAGTTCATTTCTGGAATGAGGATTAGGACCCAAAACTGATTTTTTTTTAAATTCATAAGCAGTTACCTTGAGAGTAATAATCATATTATTTTAATTGTGATATTGCTAAAAAATGAACTTACAGGTCTATTCAAACTGACAGGAAAATACAAATATCCAACAAATCGTCTTGACCCTCATAAGATTCTTAGCAGAAAAACATGCAATTAACAATCCCTGGCCCACCTAAATAAAAAGAAAAAACCCAGATAAAAATGACCCTGATGCTGCCATTTTATCTGGTTTTTGTTTGGTTGTTTTTTTTTTTGGGGGGGGGGGGTACAGTTTCATAATCTCCCTGAGAAAAAAAGATTGAAACCTGAAAATGCTCTTCTAATGATGGATCTTAAGAGTGTTACCCTAGAGCAATGAGAAGCAAGTCTCCAGGAGGCATCACGGAACCACAGACACAAAGCTAAAAAGGGATCTCACAGGTATCTAATGCCTTCAAGTGAAGGGCCAGGAAAACTGACACTCAGGGAGATTAAGCAATTTACCTGGGACTCAAAAGTGAATTGGAGCTCTGGTCCTCCCAACTCCCTGGCCAGCTGTCCATCTACCACCTCACACTGCTTCCTTTAACATTTAATATTTAAAATGAAGTGGTTTCCTGATGATATCTACATCTTACTCTGGGAACACTTTGGTTTATTACAGGGATGAGGAAAGATATATCAGGATAGAATGAAAGTTAATCCCAGTATCAGCAGCATCTCTGAACCAAGAGGCCATAATAAGGGCATTTTTGCCCCAGAAGACAAATAAAAAGCCCAGCAAGAGCACCGGGTCAGTAAGCAGCGGAGTCAGTGCCTCTGCACCCCACCCCCCCAAAGCCACTCCTGCTGAAAGGAAAGGATCCCAGAGCAGCTGCCCACACTCACTGGCCTCTTCTCCCTGGCTTTTACAATACAGTAAACTGCCAATTATCCATGCTAATTGGGGCCCAGGGATTACACAGGCAGATGAAACAGACTGCCTTTATTTTTAGTTATGAGTTTTAACCTCTTCTCCAGCCTGATCTTGGGTCAGATCTGGCAAGGCAGAAAAGAAGCTGATGCCCTTCCTCCTTCTCTTTTTGCTAAGAGCTGGAATGCTCAAAAGGCAGGGAACAGCAAGGAAAAAAACAAAGAAGACAAAGGCTTGAGCTGGTCTCAAAGTGGAAAAATCAGGTCTGAAATAACTGAAAGTGAGTGATTATTCTCCCAGATCCACAGCTGAGAACTTCCCCTCTCCCACCCCCCATTCAGGAAAAAAGGTTAGGGAATGTTTCTTATCCCCTTCATGGAAATTATATCTCTTGTTACTGAATATGAAAAATAATTGGGTTTTTTTTTATTTTCAGATACCCATTCTCTCCTTCCTACATTTCCCACTCCTCTCACCCCCAATAAAAAGTAAGAAATATGCATAGTCAAGCAAAGCAAACTGCTGTACTGGCCAAGTCAAAAAACATTATGTCCCTCTCTTGGGTCCAGGTCAGGAGGTGGGTAATACGCTAAGTCATTTTAACATTGTGATGGCAGAGTAATCAGGTTCTGTAAGACAATACTTGGGACACTGAAGGGAATCATTAAAGAAAACCTGGAGAAGAGACTGGAGGCTAAAGGGGGAAAGAATCTTTAGGGCCAGAAAAGGGAGCAGCTTTCATGCCCCAAAAGAAAGCAAGAGTTAGCTCAGGGTCAACAATATTTGTTGCCTTGGAAGTTAATAATCAGAAAGAAAACAATAAAATCAGACCTGGGAGAAATGCCATCACCCAAAAACTACTGTGGCCTCAAAAAATCTAACATTCTCTCTCCAGTTCCAGAGAGGAAAAGGATCCCATTTGATAAAGTGCCCCCCAAAGCTTTGCTAATCAAGTCAGTTTGAGGATATAAATATCCTCAAGAAACCTGTGCTTTAATTTTAAGACACCAATTTCTACGTTCTTTTATTTATTTTACTGGAAAAAAATTCCTTTTGAAAAATTCTACTTACATCATGGAAGCAAAGGAATTTTAGTCCCAATAGAAATAGGAAGGATGAAGAGATGGGAGCAATCCTTGGACAAGTTACCATACCCCATGCCTAGACCCTACTGCCACCAAGTCTCCTGCCCTCCATCTCACAACTGCCACCATCTTATCCAAGAGAAGGGCTAAGGTAGATTTTAAGGAAGATAAGGTCAAGTTGAAGAATGAACATCAGAGTTCAGCAAGGCTATCAGCTGCCCCTCCAAAGCCAGGACCCAACCACAAAAATGGCAGAGAAATAAACCAATGGGGGAAAAAGGTAAAAATTGACATTAGTAAGGATATAAAACCTTGCAGAAAACAGAGATGCCAAAAAAAGGCATGGAAAGCTGAAGGTGTTGCGTATGTCACATGAATTTTTGATAAATGTGGGCTTTTTATGACTGTTCAATTTGAGATATTTTTGAAGCAAGTTTTATAAAAAAGAATTGATTTTCTTTTTTAAATTTTTGCTATTAGCATAGTTTGAGGATGGGACAGATAATACAGAAAGGATGTCTCAAAATTAAGGTTGAAATGGATGAGGATTTCTTCTGCTCCTGGTTTTGAGGACATATATGTAGATCCAATGATTTGAATACTGATGTTGCCAGTCTGTCTTCTTGCCTGTTTGCCATTAACACTGACCTGACTGCTCCAAACAGAGGGCCCTATCATTCCCTTTACTTCCTCACGACCCAAAACAATCTGTCTTCAATAATGGGCGTAAGAAAGACTCCCTCAAAGACCTGAAGTTCCCTTTATGTCGGGGATCTTTTTTTCAATGAAGAATTCTTTTCAGTTTCCTTAAAGTTAGGGTATGTGAGAAGCTGTGAAACAACCTATGATCAATATAAGGATGATCACCTTTATTTTTAACTTTTTCTCTTCACTACAAAAGACTTTAGCAATGTAAATGGGAATTTATACAGGGGAACTTGAAAGTTCTTGCATCTAGTTGCCATTAGAAACCCATATTCTACCATTTTCTAGGATTATTTATAAAAATATCCTTAATAAATGTGCATACAGTTTGACTTGGGAGGGAGAAGAAAAAAAAAGAGTAAACTTAAGGAAGAAAGATGCTCTAAGACACTGCAGTAGGGAAAAGAGTGGGATGGATCTGCCTCAAATCCCCATGGAAACTAAGTTTGGCAAAGGTGAAAAACACACAAGGGTGGATTCTCAGGATCTGAAAGTTGTAAGGGATTCCAAAAGTCCTCTAGTCCAGCCTGTGTCTAAACAAAAGTCTCATCTATCATATCCCTAATGAGTTCCAACCCTTGCTTGAAAGCCTCCAATGAGTAAAAAATTTACTAACTCCTGAGGCAAAGTCTTTCTTAAGATGGGTGTGGGGGTGTATCCTCTCTGCGGGGGAGCATCCTTCATCAATGGTCCTCTGAAATCTTAACTGATCATTGCAATAATTACAGTTCACAAGTATTTCAAAACTGTTCACTTTTTCAATGTTACTAGCTGAGTGAGTCATTGACATTGTTCAGCTTGTCTCAATTTCCTCAACTGTAAAATAGGGATAATAATAGCAGCTCACTTGCAAATGAAAGATTTGTTAAAAACAACAATAATAATATCCTGACTCCTTGTGCAGTCTGATGATACCTACAAACTCCTTCTCAGAATCAACTTTTTAAATAAAATGTATATAGTTATAACAATTATACTGCAGTGCAGTTATCAAAATATATCTTAAAGTTCCTGAAAATCTCACATTAAGAAACCCTGCTCAAATGTGTTAGTCTTTTCTGATATTGAGCCCCTAAGTTTGCCTCTGTTACCCACTCTTATGGTTCTTCCTTTAGGGAATCAAGAGACCAGATAAAACAATCTGAGTCTCTCCTTCATTTGACAGTCCTTCAAATACTTGAAAAGAGCAACAATTTCCCTCTCAGTATTATTTTCTCCAGCTCCATCAGAGACTCCTGGAGATGAATGCAAAACCCTTTTCCCTAGCCACCTGTCCTCTGGATACACTCTGCAAGCTCCTAAATGTGTTCCTAAGATGTGGTTCCCATGGTTGAACCCAATATGATCTAATGAGACACTACACTGTTCTTATTGTGGCTTAGAACTGGATTCACTTTGTCAACTACCATAACACTGACTCAGACTGAGACCATTAAGAGCCTCAAATCTTTTTAAGAGGAATTTCCATCTAACCATAGCCCACTGTAATCTCATACACATGAAACTGATACTACGGATCCAAGTGCAAGATTTTAACAAATATCCATCAGATTTCACCAAAAGTTGGATGTTAATTCCTTCCAATCTAGATTAAAAAAAAAAAAGAAAAATTCAAAACCCAACTTCTGCCATCCTGTATAGGCAGCACAGATAATCAAAACAAATGGCATTTCATAGAGCTTCTCTTGCCATTACGGTTCAATTATTTCCATCTCTTTGCAACCTCATTTGGAGTTTTCTTGGCAAAGATAAAGGTGTGGTTAGCCATTTCCTTCACCACTCTTTGGCCAGACCAAGTTAATAGAAAGACTCTATGGTAAAACACAAATTGGAGAAGGTCCTAAGTCAATAGGACAGACATTTATTTCTTGCTCCCTTCTGTCTGTTTAACCTCTCACCAAGAAATTAAGGAACTCACAGTAAGTATCATCTTGATGTCCAAGTGGAGATCTGAGACACCATAGATATAAAATGTGCCATGATCTTCAAAGCCAACTGGCAATAGTGGAGAAAAGAAATGTTGAGCAAAGTAATGAAGCATTTTCCATTTGCCTCCATACTCTAAAAAGGAAAAAAGGAAAAGGAGTTAAAAAAACAAATAAACAAGTTATGGCAATCCCTAAGGGATTTGCTCAACCAAAGGGGAGACATGATACAAAAGAGGTCAAAGCAAAAGAAAGATTTTTTTTTTTTAGGATTTCATTAGATTCCTTACATGGTACCAAATTAGAAGAGTCAATGTTCCACTTAACCAAAGATTACTTATAAATTGTATAATCGAGGAATACACAATTTCTTTTTTTTAAAAAAATAGAGACAGGGGCTGGATTTTATTACTATTTATGGTTACCCGTCCTTCATTTTCTTTCTTTTTAAAAAAATTTATTTTTTCAATTACATGCAGAGATAGTTTTCAACATTCTTCTATTTTGAAGTTTATGAGTTCCACATTTTCCTACCACTCTCCTTTCCCTCTCCTCTCCCCATTGCAGTGAATGACCTGATAAAAGTTGTATATGTACTATTGTGTTTAACATATTTCTGTATTAGTTATGTCATTAAAGAGGAATTAGAACTACGGAGAAAAAAATGAGTAAAAAAGAAAACATAAAATAAGTTTTTAAAAGTGAACATAATATGCTTTGCTCTGCATTCATACTCCATAGTTATTTCTCTGGATGTGGATGGCATTTTCCATAACAGGTCTCTCAGAATTATCCTTGATCTCTTAACTGCTGAGAAGAGTTGTATTCTTCATATTTCATCATTTCACAATGTTGTTAATGTGAACAAATGTTTACCTGGTTCTATTCACTTCACTCAGCATCAGTTCATACAGATCCTGCCATGCTTCTCTAAGATCCAGCCACTTCTAGAACAATAGTACTCCATCACATTCATTTACCTTAACTTGTTCAGTCATTCCCCAATTGATGGACATCCCATCCTCTCAATTTCCAATTCTTGGTCACTACAAAAAGAACTGCCATAAATAATTTTTGACTCTGAAACTTTTATTTTCTCTGATCTCTTTGGGATATAGATCCAGAAGTGGTATTGCTGCATCAAATAGTATACACAGTTTTTGGTCATAATTCCACACTGCTCTCCAGAAAGGTTGGATCAGTTCACAAATTCACCAAGAGTGCATTAGTGTCCCAGTTTTCTCACATGCAGTCCAACATGGATCATTTCTTTTTGTCATCTTAGTCAATCTGATAGGTGTGAAGTGGTAGCTCACAATTGTTTTATTTGCTTTGCTCTTTGCCCATTTATCAATTGAAGAATGACCTGTAATCTTATAAATTTAATTCAGTTCTCTATATACCTTAGAAATAAATCCTTAATCAGAAACACCAACTGTGAAAATTGTTTCCCAACTTTCTGCATACTTCCTAATTTTGACTGCATTGGTTTTATTTGTGTGAAAACTTTTTAAATTTAATAGTCAAAATCATCAATTTGTGATTTATAATGTTCTCTATCTCTGGTCATAAACTTCTCCCCTCTGTCCATAGTTCTGACAGAGTATTTTTTTTCCTTTTAATTAGTCTATGGTATCACCCATTATGTCTGTTTTGGCATGGGGTGTGAGATGAGAGTCTATGCCTAACTTATGCCATACTATTTTCTAGTTTTCCCAGCAGTTTTTGTCAAATTGTGGGTTCTTATTCCAGAAACTTATTGTCTCTTTTATACCTAATCTAATCCACTGATCTATTTCTCAGTACTGTTTTGATAACTGCTGCTTTATAACATAGTTTAAAATCTGGAACAGCCAGGTTACCTTTCTTTGCATTTTATTCTTGACCTTTTGTTACTCCAGATGAATTTTGTTACTATTTTTTCTAGTTCTGTAAAATAGTTTTCTGGTAGTTTAGTAATTTAATTGAGTAGGACTGTCATTTTTATAGTTTAGCCTAACCCTGAGCAACTGACATTTTCCCCGATTGTTTAGATCTGTATTTATTTGTGTCAAAAGTCTTTCGTAACTGTGTTCATAGAATTTCTGGATTTGTCTTGGGAGGTAGATTTTCAAGTATTTTATGTTGTCTATGTTAATTTAAATGAAACATCTTTCTATCTCTTGCTCTTGGGTTTTATTGGTCATGCATAGAAATGTTAATTTATGTAGTTTATTTTAAATCCTGCCACTTTGTTAAAGTTGTTAATTATTTCAATTAGTTTATTAGTTGATTTTCTAGGGTTCTAAGGATACCATCATATCAACTTCAAAGAATGAAGCTTTATTTCCTCACTGTCTATTCTAATTCCTTCAATTTTTTTCTCATTGCTAAAGCTATCTATCTAATCATACGTTTAAAAGGTTTTATTGAAATAGCAGACAATATATTTTGATTGGCATTTTAGTGAGAGCTCTGTAGTAGCTGAGCTTCACTTTACTAAAGCATTTAGTAAAGCCACAGAGGACCACATAAAATTGCCCTGCAGACCATATTTTGGACAGCCTTGTAATACAGTATTGAATATTAGTGGTGATAATGGGCATTCTTGTTTCATCCCTGGCCTTATCAAAAATGTTGTTAGTTTATCCCTATTACATATGGTTCCTGGTAAGCTTATATAGATACACCGCTTATCATTTTAAGGAAAACTCCATTTTCCTAGGCTCTCTAGTGTTTTTAATAGGAATGGGAAAACTCCATTTTCCTAGGCTCTCTAGTGTTTTTAATAGGAATGGGATGTATTTTGTCAAAGTTTTTTCCAGCATCTATTGGAATAATCATATGATTTCTGTTAATTTTGTTACAGATATGATCAATTATATTTATTGATTTCTTAATATTGAACCATCCTACTAACTTGGTATAAATTCTATCTGATCGTGGTATATTATCATAGTAATTATAATCTCTTTGTTAAAATTTTATTTAAAACTTTTACAACAATGCTTACTAGGGAGATTGTTTTATAATTTTCAATGTCTGTTTTTGCTCTTTCTGGTTTAGATATCGGAAACATATTGGTGTCATAAAAGTAATTTTGCAAAACTCCATTTTTTTCAAATAGTGTGTATATATACATATATATATGTATATATACATATATATATATGTAATATTGAAACTGTTCCTCAAATGTTTGGTAGAATTCCCTTGTAAATTCATCTGGGTCTGGAGATTTTTTCTTAGGGAGTTTACTGAAGATTTCCTTTTTTTTTTTTTAGATTTTTTTTTCCAGGGCAATGGGGTTAAGTAACTGGCCCAAGGCCACACGGCTAGGTAATTATTAAGTGTCTAAGGTCGGATTTGAACCCAGGTACTCCTGACTATAATGCCACCTAGCCTCCCCTGATGATTTCTTTAATCTCTTTTTCTGTAATAAAGTATTTTTATTCATCCTCTCTTAATATGAGTTTATATTTTTGTAAATATTCATCCATTTCATTTATATAGCCAGATTTGTTGACATGTAATTGGGCAAAAGAGCTCTGAATTATTACTTGAATTTCCTCCTTGATGGTGATGAGTTCACCCTTTTCATTTTTGGTACTGTTATCTTGGTTTTCTTCATTCTTGTTTTTTAACCAGATTAACCAAGGTCTATCTATTTTATTGGTTTTAACAGAAAACTAATTCAGCTTAAATTATTAGGGTTTTTTTTGGGGGGGGCACCCCAACTGGGACTTTTATTTCTCCAAGGTCTTATGCTCTCTTGCCTATGCTTTGAAATGTAGATGACCACAGTACTTCCCTCTGGGTCAGGATCTGGTCCCTGGCTTATTGCTTGCCTAAGTTGTTCCCTCCTTTAGGGTGGCCCTGGTTTTCCACTTGCCAAAGTGTTACCTATTGCAGAAGTTTGTTCCCTCCCCTAGGGTGGCCCTTGTTTTTCACTTGCCAAGTCATTGCCTATGCAGTGGCTTGTTCCCTGTATTAGGCCAGACCAAACCAGTCCTGTCTGTTGGACCAGTATTCCCAAGGCTTGAATATATCCATAAACAATTCCCATTTCATAAGTGTATGAAATGGGAATTGTTTAAAATAAATCCTTTATTAAGAATATGAAAGGATATAGGAACATTAGCAATCAACTTTACATGATTAAAGTCAGAGATGTACCTCCATGGATCTATGGACACTTTTTTCCCCAACAGTACTAAATTACCAGCTACACATCAGCTACACAGGACGGCTAGGTAGTGCAGTAAAGGTTGCACTGACTCTGGAATCAGGAGGATGGGAGTTTGAATCAAGCCTTAGACACTAACAAGCTGTGTGACCTTGGACAAATCACTAACCCTTATTGCCTCCCATCCAGGGCCCATCTCCAGTTATCCTGATTCATATATGGCCACTGGACTAAGATGGCTCTGGATGAGAATATAAAACTGGAAACTTAAGACAGGCCCCTTCTCACTCAAATCCAGTTTATGTGCTTGTCATGGCATCATCTCCCAGGTGTCATGGTCTTCAAGAATGAAGGACAAACAACATCATCATCATAAACATACTAGAAAACATTGGACTGAATCTTGAAAATGTTAATCTCACACACACACATACAAAATCTGATTCTGATCAAGGACAGTAAAGACCAATTCATATAGAGTCATCAAATTGTTAATCTTGTAACATGAACAAATCATATTTTCTCAGTTAAAAATTTCTAATACAATCTCCAGGGCCAGATGGATTCACAAATGAATTCTATCAAACATTTAAGGAACAATTAGTTCCAATTCTATATAAATTTTTTGAAAAATAGGTGAAGACGGAACTCTGCCTAACTCTTTCTATGACACCAATATGGTGCTGAAACCTAAACCAGGAAGAGTTAAAACAGAGAAAGAAAATTATAGACCTATCTCCCTGATGAATATAGATGCAAAAATCTTAAATAAAATCTTAACAAAACAATTACAAGTTATCACTAGGATAACAAACCATGACCAAGTAGGATTTATCCGGAATGCAGGGTTGGTTCAATAATAGGAAAACTGTAGTATAATTAATTATATCAATAATAAACCTATCAGAAATCATATAATTATCTCAATAGATGCTGAAAAGCTTTTGACAAAATACAGCCCCCATTCTTACTAAAAACACTAGAGAGAGTAGGAATAAATAGTTTGTTCCTTAGAATAATAAAGCAGTATCTATCTGAAACCATCAACAAACATTATATGCAATAGGGATAGGTTAGAGTTATTCCCAATAAGATCAGGGGTGAAGCAGGGATGCCCATTATCACCACTACTATTCAGTATTTTATTAGAAATGTTAGCTTCAGCAGTAAGAGAAGAAAAAGAAATTGAAGGAATTAGAATTGGGAAGGAAGAGACAAAACTCTCACTCTTTGCAATGACATGATGGTATACCTAGAGAATCCAAAAAGATCATCTAAAAAAAATTACTAGAAATAATTAGCAACTTTAGCAAAGTCGCAGGATTTAAAATAAGCCCTCATAAAACCACATTTCTATATATGACTAGCAAGATACAGCAGAAAGAGCTAGAAAGAGAAATCCCATTCAAAGGAACCTCAGACAATATAAAATACCTGGGAGTCTACCTGCCAAGGCAAACTCAAAAACTTTTTGAAAACAATTACAAAACATTTTTCACACAAACAAAATCAGATTGAAATAACTGGGCAAACACCAACTACTCATGGATAGGTTGAGCTAATATAATAAAAATGACAATTCTACCAAAACTAAACTACTTGTTTAGTGCCCTCCAATCAAAATTCCAAAAAAATTACTTTAATGAGTTAGAAAAAATTGTAAGTAAATTCATATGGAGAAATAAAAAGTCAAGAGTTTCCAGGGATTCAATGAAAAAAAGTGCAAAAGAAGGAGGCTTAGCCTTACCACTTCTAAAATTATATTATAAAGCATCAGTCATCAAAACTGTCTGGTATTGGCTAAGAAGTAGAGTGGTGGACCAGTGGAATAGACTAGGTGCAACAGCAGGAAATAATTACAATAATCTGCTGTTTGATAAGGCCAGAGTCCAGCTATTGGGATAAAAACTCTCTCTTTGGTAAAAACTACTGGCAAAATTGGAAGTTAGTATGGCGGAAAGTTGGATTAGACCAACACCTCATACCCTATAAGAAGATAAGTTCAAAATGGATACAGGATTTAGACATTAAAAAACAGTATTATAAGCAAACTAGAAGATCAAGGAGTAGTATACCTGTCAGATCTATGGAAAGGGAAGCGGTTTAGGGCCAAGGAAGAGATGGAGAACATAAAACAAAACTAGATCATTTTGATTACATAGAATTAAAAAGCTTTTGCACATACAAAACCACTGTAATGAAGATCAAAAGGAATGCAGTAAATTGGGAAACAATTTTTCAACTAGTATTTCTGACAAAAGATTCATTTCTAAAATATACAGAGAACTGAGTCAAATTTTCAAAAAAGGTCAAAGGATATGCAAAGGCAATTTGCAGATGAGGAAATCAAAGTGATCCATAGTCATATGAAAAACTGCTCTAAATCACTACTTATTAGAGAAATGCAATTTAAAGTATCTCTGAGGTACCACCTCACACCTCTCAGACTGACCAATATGATCAGAAAGGACAATGATCAATGTTGGAAGGGATGTGGGAAATCTGGGACACTAATACATTGTTGGTGAAACTGAACTCAATCAACCTTTCTGGAGAGAAATTTGGAATTATGTCCAAAGGGCAACAAAAATGTGCATACCCTTTGATCCAGCAATACCATTACTGGGTCTGTACCCTGATGAGATTATGAAAAAGTGTAAAAAATTACTTGTACAAAAATATTCATAGCAGCCCTGTTTGTGGTGGCAAAGAATTGGAAATTAAGTAAATGTGGGAATGGGTTAACAAACTGGTATATGTATGTCATGGAACACTATTGTTCTATTAGAAACCAGGAGGGATGAGAATTCAGGGAAGCCTGGAAAGATTTGCATGAACTGATGCTGAGCAAGATGAGCAGAACCAGAAAAACATTGTACACTCTAACAGCAACAGAGGGGTGATGATCAACCTTGATGGATTTGCTCATTCCATCAGTGCAACAATCAGGGACAATTTTGGATTATCTGTGATGGAGAATACCATCTGTATCCAGAAAAAAAATTGTGGAGTTTAAACACAGACCAAAGACTAGTACCTTCAATTTAGACCAAAAAAAAAAACCCGTTATCTTATTATGTTAATTTTGCTATCTCTTATAATTTACTTTTCTTCCTTAAGGATATGATTTCTCTCTCATCAAATTCAACTGAGATCAATATATACCATGGAAACAATGTAAAGCCTAACAGGTTACCTTCTGTGGGGGCTGGGGGGAGGGAAGCAAGATTAGGGGTAAAATTGTAAAACTCAAAATAAATAAAATCTTCCTTTAAAAAAATTTCTAATACAGCTCTTTCCTGATGTAAGAGGGAAAAAAAGATTTTTTTTTAAAAGTCAGCTTTGAAAAAACCAAAATCAAAGCCAAGAGACCAAACAGATGACAAAGAGGAGCTTCCATGAGGCTGGAAAGGATTGATGTGGTTGAACATTTAAACCAAACTGGTTTTAAAGGTGTTGAATAATTAAAGGAACCTGATAAAACAAAATGCCACCTTTTCCTGTCTGAGTAAAAATTTATAAAATTTAAGTTTCAGAGGTTTCCTGATAGATTTGATGTTCGATGCCACAAATTCAAGGAAAGATGGCATGACCCTTCATCAATTTGCTTTAAAGGAAGATCAAACCTGCCACCATTCAAAGTTGTGTTTTATAAATGGTCAATACAGCGATGATAAATACTGCTTTATAATTAATGCCAATAAATACAATCTCATGCTAGGGTGTGATATTTTAAGGAAATGTAAAACCAATTAAAATTAAATTGCTTGTAAAGCATACTCTTTTCAAGTTCTCTCCCCACCAGGTTAAAATAATAAGAGGAAGGTATTTGGCAGCACAATCCATGTTAATAGTCTTGTCACTTTATTTAAAGCCTTTGATCTTTTACTTTTCTTCATTTACTCATGTTTAAATTGATTCAGAGAAATAGTAGATAAATACCACTGTGACCTCTTAGTTCACATCTGTACTAAACTATTTTTCTCCCCATAATGCCCCTCTTTTGGGGGAAAAAGCAGAGAGGGATACTTGCTATCCTCACACAGAAATTACATTTCTCTTGCTATTGATATATTGAAAGATATAAACATAAGAGGTTTTCATGGTATATATAGGTTACATAAAAATAAAACTATCCTGGAAATGTACTGAAAAGTATTTTGTATAAATGTGATATAATTTTTAAAATTATAGTTGTTATTATCTTACGATCGAAAACTTTCAATAAGTTTCTATTTAGATGCCTTAAAAAAAAGAGCATTGTGATAATCTAGGACTAGGGGAGGGGAAGAGTTTTAATTTAAAGGTCCAGTGAAGCTTTGTGTTCAGAAGAGTGACAAAGCCAGACTTTTCCCTTTTAAAAAAAAATCAATTTGTCAGCTATGTAGATGACAAATTAGAGAAAAGAGAAACTAGAGACCATGTGAGAAATAAGGAGGTTATTGCAATGGCCCAATGAAAGGTGATGAGGGTTTGGATCAGGGTGGGATCCATTTGAGGAGAAAGGAGAGGACAGGAGTAAGAAATGCTGTGAAGATAGAATCAAGGCTAGGCAACTGCCTAAACATGGGAGATGAGGAAGGAGTTGTTGAGAATTACTGTGAGGTTGACAAAAATGAGGAAGTTAAGAAGGGGGAATTCTGGAGGGAATTTAATGAGTTCCATTTTGGACAATAAGTTTAAGACTCCTCTGGCACATCTAGATAAAAATATGCAGAAGACAGTAGGTAAGGCAGAATTTTAGCTCAGAGACTAATGAAGGATGTGTAGATAGATTTCGGAGTCACTTTCAAGATTATAAGTGGAATTCTAAGAGATATGATAGCCCAGCACAGAATCTGGATTAAGACTTAACACACAGGGATTGGAACATGGATAACAATTCAGTAAAAGAGCTTAAGAAGATTGGAGGGAGAGCAGTGTCATGAAAACCCAAGAAAGACCAAAAACTGCAGAGTTCAAAAAAAGGAATTTCAAAAAAGATATTCACATCTAGTTACTAAAAGATGATTAGTAAACTTGAGAGAGAGTAATTGCAATAAGCTGGTGGGGTTCCAAGACTACACTCGTTTCCATTTCCCTAAATCTCACCCTATTAGAATATAAGTTCCTTGAGGGCAGAGACTGTTGTTATTTTTGTATTCTCAGGGATTAATGATGTTTGGCACAAATAAGAGTTTAATGAATTTTAAAAGAAAAACATTTTTGCTAAATTTTGAATTACAAACCTTTTCCCTCTCTTATGCCCTACACCCCCTATTGAGAAGGCAAGAAATGTGATATCAATTCTACATTTTTTACTTGAAAAACATTTCCATATTGAGCATGTTAAAAGAAAAAAAAAGAAAAACAAATTGAAAAGATTACTTCAATATGTTTAATACTTTTTCATTTATTTAATGGCAAAAGGAGTGGCATCTGAGGAAATAAAGGCAACAAGTGTAGATGAATTTTTTTCTTAATTCTGTAAGTCTGATGGTAAAAGGAAAGAGAAGCAAAGATTAGCTTGAGAAAAGAGCAGGCCCAAATGAAAGGCTTTGAGGTTTTTAAAAAGATGACCAGATGTAGACATGTTATTGAGGAGCAGAAGAGCAGATAAAGAAAGACTCAAGTTTTCTAGGGAAAGAAGCAAAGGGACAAAGCTTTCTTAGGTCAGAAAAGGCAGGGTCAGGGGCAAGAATAAAGCAGTTCCCCTTGAGAAGGAGAAAGAACACATCTTCCTCCAATACAAGAATAAAGCAGAAGAAAATGGGAAATGATACTAAGGGGAATTTTCTTGCGAATTATTAAGCAAGATTCCCCTTGATATGCAATAACCACATCACTTGGACCTCACAAAGAACTTTGGTATGGGTGATAATGATAAAGAGGACGATGATGATAACATTTATAAGTTTTAGGGTTTGCAAAGAGATTTATAGGTTATCTCATTTTATTCTCACAACCACCCTGGCAGATAGGTGCTATTCTGATCTTTGTTTTACAGATGAGGTAACTGAGGCAAACAGAGGTTGTGACTTGTCCAGGATCATATGCTAGTAGGTGTCTGAAGTTAGGTTTAAATTCAGACCAAAGACTCTTGGATATAATGAAGATGTTTCTGAGAGAGAATTTTGAGGGAAGGGGAAAAAAAAAACTTTATAACAAAGAGAGGGAAAGAAAAAGCCAATGAGTCCTCTCCCCATGTTCCCCAGGCTCCATCCTAAATGCTTCTTGACTGTACCCCATCAACATGCTCCCCAGCCTCCATCCTAAATGCTTTCATGACTGCACCCCATCTGGCTTGGGTGTGTCAATCACTGCCACACCCGATGCCTGTCATACTTGATGCAGAATTTAAGCAGATGAGCACTTACCCTCCTAAGCCAGGAAAAACCAAGGCTCCAAAATCACAAAGGAAGAGGGAGAAAAGGTCAGTTCTTATGTCTTGTTCATCAAGTAGCTGTGCCCAAGAGACTCACTTAAAACTGCATAATTACATCTAATAATCTTGGGGACACCATCCCCTAAAATTAACATCTATGATTCTAAATGATACACTAGAAAGAGCACAACACTGAAATTCAGGAGACCAGGTATCTAGTCCAACTCCATCCTTAATTAAGCTGTGCATTTCAGCCAAACTATTTTGTCCTGAGTTTCTATAAAATGAAGGCTGGAATAGATGATCCCTAGGGCCTCTCCCTGGCTAAAGAGCATATGTTTCTGTGAATAACCTTTAGCTTTTCCCAAAATTACAAATCTTCCTCAAAAGATAAAAATTCTCCACCACTGAAAATATTCTAAAGGTGATCCTGGCTGGGAAGCAATTCTGCTAACTCTAAATCTTCAAGAAATCACCTTAGGTAAGTCACTTAAGTCTCCTTAGGGCTAGATTTTATCAGTAAAATGAACAGGTAAGGTCCATTACAGCTCAAAATCTATGACCTTCCCTGTTTGGAATGTAGACACTAATTTCCCCTTGTCCCTATGTACATCATAATTGATGATAAGGCAAAAATGACATTAGGAGATCCCAGTGAGGCAGGCATGAAGGTTTGGGAATTTTTGCTTGAAATGACTGTTCTACCAAACTCAATGCTCTCAAATAAAGGAAGGCCAAAAAGGCTACCTCTCTCCCCCAGGAATTCTCTAAAACAAAATCCCCACCAACAATTATGTGATAAGCAAATGTTCATTCTAAATTGATTCCCCTCTTCCTTCTGTTGATATGCCTTAGCTGCCTTCTAGGGGCCAGGGACTCTGCTGGGGTCTGGGAAGACTGAACTAACTTGTGAGATGGACATTTCCATGATGAGTTTCCTTGTGGGCTTTGTGTCATCTTTCTGAGTTAAAAGTTTTGGAAACAATTCAAGTATCTGCAGAAGTGTCTCAGTGTGGCATTCTGGTGAGGTCAATTTTGTCCCTCTCAGATATCCTCCACCTTCTGTTGAGGTCTCTTGTCTATCAACTTACATATCATTTTATCATATTCCTACAGCCACAAGACTTCTTAGAATGATAGCAACTGAGAGACTCACCTAGGGAAGCCCAGGAAGGGGCCTGCCAGATATCATTCAGCTGCCAATAAAGGGCCCCCATGGTGTGGCCCTGACCATCAACTATTTCGCTCTGGCTTCGTCGGTAAAACTCTGTTTCTGTCTTCACACACTGGGCCTGCATCACCTGATTTAAGAGAAGTGACAAAAGATATGCATTGCTAATTTATCCAATCTTGGGAAAGAGGGCACTGAATTAGTTCTGGAGTAAGAGGTACCAGGAATGATGTCAAACTCAGGCATGTGTTTCATCTTGAAGGAATTAGTAAAAAAAAGTAAATTCTTGCCCAGTATGTAATTTTTTATTTTTCCCAACTCTGAATATTTGTTAGGGTTTCATTTGTCTTTCTTTTTTTCCTCCTAGGTTGGGAGAGGGAGGTAAGAGAAAGATGGGAAGGGGAGAAAAATAGATTTTTGTTAATAGAAAAAAGTTTTAACTCAAAAAAAGCAAACATCAAATAACATTAGGGAAATAATTACAAAAATAATTGCTGACAGTTATACAACACTTTACAACCTACACAGTGCTTTAAATAAAACATCTCATTTAATTCAAACAATATTACCCTACAAGGTATCAATCATTTATCGAGCATTTATACATAATAAATGAGTAGTCTACATGGCAGCCAATAGGGATGTATGCACAGCTTGCAAGGGAAGCAACCAGCATATAACATTGACAGATACAACATAGATTCCAAATAATGGGGGGTGGGGAGGAAGGAGGGGGGGATGTCTGGATGGCAGAACAAAGTTCTCACACAGAACATCATGAAGCTTCAAGGGACCAGGGATTCCAGAAGCCCAGAGGCCAGCAGGAGAGGAGAATGCAGGCAGGTTGGGCAACCAATGGAGTTCACAGGTAGAGACAGAGCCTGCAATGAGGAAAAGGAAGAGCACCTGAGAGGAGAAGCAGGGGGCAGGAAGGGGGGACCTGGAGTCAGATGGTCTAAGTGCCCAAGAGAAAGCTCTGGGCTCAGGAGGCAGGAGGAGCTATGGGAGCTTATGGAGAAGAGGAGCGATGCCAGGAAAAGGACCAGAGAGGCAGAAAGTGGAGGTGTCCCACAAACTAGGATCAAAGGGAGGACTGGAACTCAACTGACTCCAGATCTTTTCCCCCCTTTACCCTACTGTGTCCTGTGATGATCTTCAGGTAGTTCATAATTGCCAAGTTTCTGATAGAGTCAGAGAGATGGAGAAACAGAGATGGATAAAGACAGAGGCAAAAAGAGAGATATAGAAACAGAAGTGACAGAGACAGAGACACAAAGAGACAAATAGAGACAGAGAAGAGAGACAGAGACAGGCAAAGGAGAGAGAGAGAGAGAGAGAGAGAGAGAGAGAGAGAGAGACAGAGAGACAGAGAGACAGAGAGACAGAGAGACAGAGAGAGGAGAGGAGACAGGCAGACACAAAGAGACAGAGACAGAGAGAGGAGAGAAAGAAAAAGAGATAGAGACAGACAGAGACAGAGAGAGGAAAGAAAGAAAAAGAGATAGAGACAGACAGACAGATAGACAGGAACACAGACAGAAACAGAGACAGGAGGTCTCCTGGTGCTGGGTTTACAATTCATGTTCTTTCTGGGCAGGTAATGCCTGGCTCTGGTGGATAGAAGCTGCTCTGCCCTTGCCTCTCTAGGGCAGTAACCTGAACACAGTGATCACTGAACACTCCTTACTTCAGGCTCTGCCCTCTCCCCTCTGAGCCAGGATGAGGTGGCTATACAATTCTTCTCCTCAGACTCTCCTGATGGAGTCTGGACTGGTGAGACGCTGGGCAGGTCTCCAGGGTCCAGACTTCCTTATCAGGTAGAGAGAAGTCAACCCTGAGTTCTGGGTTCAGTCCCTGGAGTGACCAGACTGCACAAGAGGAGCTGTCCTTTCCTCTCCACAGCCTGGAGGAGGGTTGGGGGCAGATGGGTGTTTTGTCTCCAGCTCTGCCTCATGGCCCAGCATAAGTAACTAAACATTTTTAAGCACCAGCCACTGTGTTAAGTTGCTGAAGCTACAAAAAGACTGAAGTGCATCCAGTCTACTTGGTGCAAGAAATCTACTCCTGATCAAGACCCAGAGGGGAGGGAAAGTTGTAATCCTGAGCTTCAGGTACCCAATCTTTTAATTCTCCTCCTACATTTTTTCCCCTTTATTTTTTTTTTCCAATTGCAGGCAAAGATCGTTTTCAACATTCATCATTTTGCAAGCTTGAGTTCCCACCCTTCCTTCCCCTCCTCCCCCTGGCAGCAAACAATCTACATAGATTGAACATGTATAGCCAAGGTTAGCATATTTTCATATTAGTCATGTTGTGAAAGAAGAATTAGAACTAGGGAGGAAAAGTCCATGAGACAGAAACAAACAACATAAAAGAAATTTTAAAAAGTGAACACAGTATCCTTAGCTCTGCTCATACTCCATGGTTTTTTCCTTTGGATGTGGATGGCATTATCCTTAACAAGTCTCTCTGGATTGATCTCTGAACTGCTGAGGAGCTGTGCCCACCACAGTTGATCACTTCACAATGTGGTTGATGATGTGAATAATGTTTTTCAGGTTCACTTCACTCAGCATCAATTCCTGTATGTCTTTCAAGGCTTTTCCAAAGTTTTTTTTTTAAATTTGTTTTTCTTTTTAAGGTTTATTTTATATTATTACAATGATCTCATTGTGAAAATAAACATAAAACCCCTTCTCCTCCCAAAAAGATGAGAAACCTCAAGAGAAATGAAATGAGAGGGGGGGAAAAAGTGTACTTCAGTCTACGTTCAGATTCCAATGGCTCTGTCTCTGGGATGGGTTGCCTTGCCCCATCATAGCCACCAGAGAAGGGGCTTCAATATCTCTTCCCACAGTCACTAATTACTAGCTGTATTTCCCACTACTCTATTCCTCCCCACTCTCATCTCTTCTATTCTCTCTCCTTTCACCCTCTCCCTACTCAAAAGTGTGTTATATCTTAGTGCCCTCTCTCAAGATCTTCCCTCTCTTCCCTACTCCCCCATTCCTCCTCATCTCATCCCTTTCCTTTCATTTTTCTCTAGGGTAAGATACATTTCTATACCTATTAAGTGTCTGTGCTATTTCCTCTCTGAGCCATTTCTGATGAGAATGAAGGCTCACTCATTCCCCTCACCTTTACTTGTTCCATTCCATTCAAAAGCTTTTTCTTGACTCTTTTATGTGAAATATCTTAACCCCTTCTTCCTCTCCTTTCTCTTTTTCCCAGTACTTTCCTTTATCACCCATTGACTCACTCTTTTTACAATATTATACCATTATATTCAGTTCCCTACTGTGCCTTGTCTATATATGCTCCCTCTAACTGTTCTTATCAATGAGAAAGTTCATATGAGTTATCAGTATCTTCTTCCCATGCAGGAATACACACAGTTCAACAACATTTAGTTCCTCATAGTTAGTCCCTCTCATCCTCCCCCTATATGGTTCACCTGAGTCCTGTACTTGGAGATCAAATTTTCTGTTCAGCTTTGGTTGTTTCAGCAGGAAAGGTAGAAAGGCCATCTTTTCCACTGAAAGAGGACATTCAGTTTTGTTGGATAGTTGATTCTATTTTTTTTTTTTGCTAGGCAATGGGGTTAAGTGGTTTGCCCAAGGCCACACAGCTAGGTAATTATTAAGTGTCTGAGACCAGATTTGAACCCAGGTACTCCTGACTCCAGGGCCAGTGCTTTAACCACTGTGCCACCTAGCCCTGGATAGTCGATTCTCGATTGCATTCCAAGCTCATTTGCCTTCTGGGATATCATATTCCGAGCCCCATAAGCCATTAATGTAGACACTGCCAAATCCTATGTAATCCTGACTGTAGAGCCACAGTAGTTGAATTGTTTCTGACAGCTTTTAGTATTTTCTCTTTGACTTGAGAGTTTTAGAATTTGTCTATAGTATTCCTGGAAGTTTTTCTTCTGGGATCTCTTTCAGGAGGTGACCAGTAAATTCCCTCAATTTTTATTTTACCCTATGCTTCTTGGATCTCAGGGAAATTTTGCTCCATTATTTCTTGAAAAATGAAGTCCAGGCTCTTTTTCTGGTCATGACTTTCAAGTAGTCCAATAATTTTTTAAATTATCTCTCCTAGATCTGTTTCATAGGTCAGTTGTTTTTCCAATGAGATACTTCACATTTTCTAATTTTCATTCTTTTGGTATTATTTTATTGTTTATTGATTTTTCACAAAGTCATAAACTTCCTATAGTTCCATTCTGCATTTGAAGGAGTTGTTGTCTTCAGAGAACTTTTTTATCTCCTTTTCCAGCTGGCCAATTCTGCTTTTTAAGGCATTCTTCTTATTTGCTTTTTGGGTTGCTTTTTTCCATTTGGCTTAAACTGGTTTTTAACATGTTATTTTCTTCAGTACTTTTCTGTAATTCCTCCACCAAGCTGCTGACTTAGTTTTCATGATATATCTGCATTGCTCTCATTTCTCAATTTTTCCCAATTTTTCCTCTATCTCCCTTACTTGATTTTCAAAATATTTGAGCTTGTTCATAGCCTGAGTGCAATTCATATTTCTCTTGGAGACTTTGGATTCAAAAGCTTCAACTGTCATCTTCTGAATGTGTATTTTGGTGCTCTAAGGGACCAAAGTAATTGTCTATGGTCAGGTCTTCTTTTTCTGTTGTTTGTTCAGTTCCATAGCCTATGACTGGTTTACTGCACTTCCAAGGCTTTGAGGGGTTTCATGAACAACCCACAGGGACCTTAATTCCTCCTAGGTCTTATGAGAGGCTCTGACTGCTCTATTGCTTATGCTCTGGTGTGTAGGTGACCACAAGCCCTCCCCTCTGCCCAGGAGCTGTAAGGAGGGGTCCTAGTTTGCTATGGTAGCATGGGAGCCCGAACTGTGACCTGGATCTGAGTCCTGGCAAACAGCAGCCCAAGGGAGAGCAAAAAGAGACCTCTGCAATCTCTCCCCACCCCTTACTATCCATGGGCTGGGTACTCTGAAAGTTCTGGGTGACTCTGCAGGGTCCCACTGTAAGGATTCTTTGAGGCCAGCGCTCTGCATAAACTCTGCTCCCACAGAGTTCTCTCACCACGCCTTCAAACTGTCCTGGTGATCCCTGGGCCAAGAGGTCTGGAAACTGCCCCCTCTATTCTGGACCAAGGTGCCCCAAGGGACCCAGGCATCCTGGGGGCTGTTCCTGGAAGGCAGGACTGGTTTGCTTCAGCCTGACTGCACTGTGGATATTTCCAACCTCCAGTCGCGATGAAACAGACCTTTCCGTTGGATCTTCTAGGTTATCTTGGATTGGGAAATTTTATCACTCAATCTTTCTGTAGGTTCAGCCTCTCTAAATTTTGGCTAGTCATAATTTGACGGCTTTTGGAGTTGTTATTTTTTTTTTGGGGGGGGGGCATGGTTCCAGGAATTTCTGCCTTCATGAAGCCATCTTGGCTTCATCTTTCACTAATTACTTCTTACAGAAAACACTAGCTGTGAAAATTATTTCCCAGCTTTGCAATCCTTCTAATCTTGGTTGCACTGGTTTTATTTGTATAAAAAATTTCTTTTGCTCCATCTTTCCTTGCCCATTTGTAATTCTTTTTCCTTTCCTCTTATCCCTCCTCACCAATGTTTTTCTTTTGACTGCTGCCTGCTTCATACTGTTCTTTCCCCTGTCCCAACCTACTTCCCTGTTGAACAGGATATATTTCTAAACCCAAATGGAAATGCATATCATTCCCTCTTTAAACTTAATCTGTGAAGAGTAAAATTTATTCAGTTTTATACTTTCCTTATTTTCCTTCTACTATAATAGATCCTTTGTGCTTTTTCATTGGTGCTAATTATCTTCTAATTCCTCTACCACCTAGTCCTAATATAATACTTTTTTTCAAGTCTTAATTGTTTTATACCTGCCCTGTACCCACACTCTCTGTCAAAGTATACTCCTTTCAGTAATAAAGTTATGCATACCCTTTGTTCCAGCAATACCACTACTAGGTTTGTATCCCAAAGAGATTATGAAAAAGGATAAAAAACCCACATGTACAAAAATATTTATAGTGGGTCTTTTCATAGTAACAAAGAATTGGAAATTGAGGGGATATCCATTAACTGGAAAATGGTCAACAAATTGTGGTATATGAATATGATAGAACACTACTGTTCTTTTTTTTTCTTTTTTTTTTAGTTTTTGCAAGGCAATGGGGTTAAGTGGCTTACCAAAGGCCACACGGCTAGGTAATTATTAAGTGTCTGAGATCGGATTTGAACCCAGGTACTCCTGACTCCAAGGCCGGTGCTCTATCCACTGCTCCACCTAGCTGCCCCCAACACTACTGTTCTAAAAGAAATCATGAGGAATGAAACTTCAGAAAAAGTCTGGAAAGACTTGCATGAACTAATGTTGAGTGAAGCAAGCAGAACAAGAACATTGTACACATTAACAGCAACATGGGGGGATGATCAACTATAATGGACTTGTTCATTTTAGCATTTCAGCAGCACAATAATCAAAGACAATTCTAAAATATTTGTGATGGAGAATACCTTCCATCTCCAGAAAAGGAACTGTGGAACTTAAATGCAGACCAAAGTTTACTACCTTTAATTTTTTTTTTTTTTTTAGGTTTTTGCAAGGCAAATGGGGTTAAGTGGCTTGCCCAAAGCCACACAGCTAGGTAATTAATAAGTGTCTGAGACCGGATTTGAGCCCTGGTACTCCTGACTCCAGGGCCAGTGCTTTATCCACTACACCACCTAGCTGCCCCTACTATCTTCAATTTTAAAAAGTTTTCTTAGGTATTAGATTTTTTTGTTTCAATTGGATTCTTCCTTCACAACATAATTAATATGGATTTATGGCATGGTTATGCATGCATAGACTATATTGGATGCCTTTCTATCAGGAGAGTGGAAAAGAGGAAGGGACAAAAGGAAAAGAATGTAAAACCTAAAACCTAGCAAAAAAAATGATTGTTGAAATATAGTTGGAAAAATAAAATGGGGGGAAAGTGTACTCCTTTCAACTGTCTTGATAAAAGTATAATTTTCAAGAGCCACAAACATCATTACTTCATAATCAATTTATACCCAAACCCTCTGAATATCCTCCCTCCAGGTGTTCCTCCCTCCAGGTGTTCCTCCCTCCAGGTGTTCCTCCCTCCAGGTGTTCCTCCCTCCAGGTGTCCCAATAGAAATACTCACACCCTCTATCATAAGACATACAATTCTCAAAAGTTAGTTCTTCCCATTTAGTCTTATTGACTTACATTTCCCCCTAGTCTTTAGAATAACAATTTTTTTCTTTCCATTTACCTTTTCACATATCTCTTGAGTCTTGTATTTGAAGATCAAATTTTCTGTTTGGTTCTGGTCTTTTTATCATTTAAGTTTGAAAGTCCTTGATTTCACGGAAAGGTCATTTTTTTTTTTGCCTGAAAGGATATGCTAAATTTTACAGGATACTGTTTGTTGATTGTAATTCAAGTCCCTTTGCCCTCTGGAATATCATATTCCAGGCCCTCCAATCCTTCAATGTTGAAGGTGATAATTCCTGTGTATTTCTGACTGTGGCTCCCTGGTATTCAAATTGCTTCTTTTGGGCTGCTTGCCCAAATTTTGCCCAAATTCTCCTTTGGCTGAGAATTCTGAAATTAGGTTAAAATAGTCCTTGGAGTTCACTTTTGCGGGGGATGATCAGTAGATTCTTGTAAGGACTATTTTATTTTCTTGTTCAAGCATATTAGGAAATTTTCCATGATAATTTCCTTAAAGATATTTTCCAGGTTCTTTTTATAATAAAGGTTTTCATATAGACCAATTATTCATAAACTATCTCTCCTGGATCTATTTTCCTAAGAGGCATTTTACATTTTCTTCTATTTTTTTCAGCCTTTAGGTTTTGTTTGATGGAATCTTGGTGTCTCATAGAGTCATTAGTTTCCATTAGTCCAAGTCTAATTTTTAGGATTTTATTTTCTTTAGTTAGTTTTTGTGTTTCCTTTTCCAGTTGGTTAATTTTACTTTTAAACAAATAAAATGGGGGAAAAAAGGGGCTGTTGAAGTACCAGACCTTAAACTACACTACAAAACAGTAATCATCAAAGCAATTTATTACTGATTAAAAAGCACAGAAGTTAATCAATGGAATAAATTATATACACAACTTACAGAAAGAAATGAACATAATAGTCTAGTACTAAACAAATCCAAAGATGATTCACTATCTGACAAAAGCTGCTGGAAAAACTGGGCAGCAGTTTTTACATTCTGATCAACACCTTTCACTGTATGCTAAAATAAACTACAAATATATACATGATTTAGATATAAAAGGTCATGTCATATAAATTGGAGGAGCAGGGAAGAGATACCTTTTGAATCTATGGAAAGTGACAGATTTTGTGACTAAACATGAGACAGAATCACAGAATATACAATGAACTATTAATTACAAATATTAAAGGTTTTACATATAACAAAGTCTTCAAAGAAGAGGTGGATAAGCATTTGATAGCAACACAGATACAATAGATGGTTTAGGGAAAGTTATACTAAAGTTCCCTCGCAACTTAAGTTTTGAGTCTATGCAGTTTAATGAACTTGATGTTTCCTTTGTGTAAATAGGCTGAAACTGATTGAGTTCTATTAATTCTCCAAGTTAGGCTGAATGATAGTTTAATAGAAAATCTCTATTTTAGAGTTGATAAGGGAGCCAGCTACCTAGACAGACCATAAAAATGCTTCTTCCAAGACTTTCATGAACTGATGTGAAGTGAGCAGAATCAAGAAAATAATGTACACAATAACAACCATAATGTAAAGACAAATAACTCTGAAAGTTTCAGGAACTCTGAGCAATACAATGACTAGCCATAGTTCCAGAGAACACATGGTGAAACACTCCACCCACCTCAGAAGAACTCAAGAGTATAGATTAAGGCAAATTTTGACAAGGTTAACTAATGTGGAACTTGGTTTTGCTTAACTATACATTGTGTAATAAATTTTATTTTTCTTATTTTCTCAATGGAGGGGAAAAGGAAGTGGAAGGATGAGAATGTAGAACTAAAATTAAAATAAAATTGAATAAAAAATATAAAAATACCTCTAGAAGATACAGCACAGTAGGGTGGTGAGAATACTGAATTTGGGATAAAAACAACTGGGCTCAAGTGGGTGCAAATTCTAACTCTTATAATTACTTGATGCAAATGCACTATTGGCCAGGACTCTTAAAGTTTCTTAGTTTCTTCACCTATAAAGGCAAGGATGGGGAGTGGGCAGAACCAAAGTATCTGTCACTTAGAGCTGCTACAATCCTTACAACAAAGCTTAAATAAGTCCATTTTTCTGTTTATCTGTTTCAGTCATGTCCAACTCTTTGTGACCCCATTTGGAGTTTCCTTGGTGAAAAAATACTGGAGTAGTTTGTCACTTCCTTCTCAGCTCATTTGACAGATGAGAAACTCAGGCAAAAGGGTTAAGTGACTTGCCCGGGGTCACACAGCTACTTAGTGTCTGAACATATATGAACTCAGGAAGATGAGTCTTCCTGACTTCAGGGCTGGTGCTCTATCCTCTGTGCCCCTTAGCTGTTCCCATTTCACCTATTATTTTCCCAAAAATATCTGCCCTCAACATACTACTTAGGGGCGGCTAGGTGGCATAGTGGATAAAGCACCGGCCTTGGAGTCAGGAGTACCTGGGTTCAAATCTGGTCTCAGACACTTAATAATTACCTTGGGCTTGCCTTGGGCAAGCCACTTAACCCCATTTGCCTTGCAAAAACCTAAAAAAAAAAAATTCCCTCTTGCACAGTCTTTTTTCTAAAAGTTAACCAAACACCCCAGTTTTGGCAATGAGAAGGGATGAGCAAGTCATATTCTACACAGCCCTATCTAACTACTGGTAGGTAAGTTGTAGTTATGCTCTAGAAATATTTATTCTCACACATTAGGACTAGGAGATCTAATAAGAGATCCATTTTTAGGTTTAGATTACATGGAAAAGGTAGTAAGCTAGAGGACAGATAGTAAGGTAAAACATTATCTATGAGCTTGGCTAGGAGAAAATAATGAGATACTAGTGGGAGAGATCATGGTGCCCTCTAGCAAAGAAAGAGTTTTGTCCAATAAGGAAGGGCTGAAGTGCCCCAAAGAGCATTCTTATAGGAGAGGAAGCTTGAAGTGCAGGATATAGACTGGGATAGACTTCATGAAGGAAAAGTTTTTGCAGTAGGAGGCTGCCTATAAGTGTGGCAGGGAAGCATATTAGCTTTATTGGGGTAAAAGTGAGAGATAGAAGGGACCATCAAAGTCAGCCCTCCTATTTTAGAAAAGGAAGCTGAGACCCAGAGAAGTGACATTTATCCCAGCTCACACCATTAGAAGGTGGAGTAGCTGAGATTCCACCTCAGAACACAATCAGATCACAAATCCAATCACACTTCAATCTGTACCAAGCTGCCTGGGGTATTCATCACAGAAAGACAAATGTACCAAGGACATAGGAACTAGCAATTCCTATTTCTAATCCCTTTCTCAAGGATCACAAAATTCTTTTATTTACTTATTTTTTTACAACCCTGTAAAGGAGAACAGTGTAGTGGAACAGAATGCCAGATTTGGAGTTAACCTGGATTCTAATCTGGCCACTTTCTCCCTGGTCTGAGTCCCTCATTTGTAAAGAGAAAAGGCTAAATAATATAATCCCTGAGCTGTTTCAAGGTTATATCTGAGACCATATGATCTTCATTTTATAGTTAAATGGTTTGTTCAAGGTCTCATGGTATCTTGAGGATACCGTAACTGCAACTACAAAGTAAAAACACACTAAAAAAAAGTGAGCTGGGGAGGATTTATTTTTGTTGTCTAGATGAAAGATGATTCAAAATTCCATTAGTAAGAGAAAAATAGATATTAACTTCCATTTTATGTCACCCAACCAATTAAAGTAGTGATTTTTAAGTCAATCATACTATTTTTTCATCCCAGACAGCTCAGAGTAAAGCTAGTAAATATAGAGTTCCAAGGTATCACTACAGAATCAAATTCATAGCCCAACATTTAATATTATTATACTGCCAATTTTTTAGAACGTATTCACCCAATACCCACTGTAAATAATTCCATTTGTAAATCAGACTTCTAATTATGTTGGAACCAATGCTAATAAATTCAGAAAAGAACAGTTGATTCTGTCAACCCTTGGTTGGGTAATTTATATTAAGTTCCTTCTATCAATTTCAGCATTGTGTGCTTTGGAGATCTTCTCATGCTTTTATCTTTATCCTGGTCTACCTCCTATAGATACACCATTTCATGGGGGAAGCAATGTCAGCCAGAAGTAGCCATGGTGTAATAAGACCAGCCTGCTCTCCAAATCACTTGGCCTAGGTCTCTCCCCTTACTTTCATTCCTAAATAAAAGCTGCTTCCTGTGTGAGACTTCTAGAGAATAAAGTAACAGAGTTCTAACAGTTTTGTGAAATAATAGGGGAAATAGTCTGAAAAAGATCTAAAAAAGGCTCAAATCAAGAAAAGGAACAAATATAAAAAAAATAGACATTTCCCCTATCAAGGACTATATGCAAATACTACAGACTATTAATACAGACTATTAATACAGAGAAGCACTTGATTATTTAATTTGCAGATATCCCAAACTCAATCAAAGGAAAGTATAATTATCAAAAGTGAGGCAGCTGGGTGGCACAGTGGATACAGCACCAGCCCTGGAGTCAAGAGGACCTGAGTTCAAATCCAGCCTCAGACATATAATAATTACCTGTGTAACTTGGGCAAGTCACTTAACCCCATTGCCTTAAATAAAAAAAAAGAAAAAAAGGAAAATACAAAGTAATGGAATAAATTAGTTCATGTGTAAAAGGTTAAGAGGAGGAAAAAATAGATGTTTAGAATAAAATAAGGGGGAAAAAAAGAACTATCACAGGATAAAAAGGACCTAAGAGAGTAATGGTTTCAGGAGAACTAACTCAGGAGAAGCAAAGGTGGGAAAGGGGAAGGGAGGTACAATGCCAAAGGTCAAACGGCTTGGTCTTTGGAATAAAGCTTGATCAAAGAGAGAGGGAAGGCAAGGAAAAGACCCAGGCCATGTGATATGGAGAATAGAATAACTCCTATTAGGCCAAGGAGGCTTTTACTTTGACATCATTTTTACTATAAAATTATGCCTCTATAAAAGAAGGAACAGGGAAAAATAAAAGGAAGATAAAATAAAAACTTTAAAGATCATAACATGGAAGTTGATAGGAGATCAACTCTTTCTCCCCTTGAAGTAATATTTCAGAATATGATATGAGATGAGTATCTTACACCAACATGAATATTAAAGGATGGGTATACAACCTGAATATTAAAATTGGAAAAAATCATTAGTAAAATAATAACATAATCAGATCTCATTCTTTTCACAATTATGGCAAGGGGAAAATTTGGAACTAAAATAAAGAAACACACACACACACACACACAAAAAGACCATTTTGTATTATGTAAAACTAAAAAAAATTATATTAACAAAATCAATGCAATCAGGATAATTATGCAAGTGATCACTGGGAAAAATCATTGCATCATATATTTCTGATAAGTGACTGATATTCAAGATATACAGGGAAGTAATATAAACAGACAAGAAGGACTGTCATTCTTCAATTTATTTGGAATCAAAAGATATGAACAATTAGTTCTTAAAAGAAAAAAACTGGAAACCATTAACCACAACAGGGAAAGAGTGATTCAAATCACCAAAAAGAAAAATGAGAACTAAAACCACTCTTGTGTTTTCATCTCAATCAGAACAAACTGATTGAAATATTCTTCCAAACCTGTCAGGCTGCTTCTCCCTCTGTGAGAGCATAAGCAGGGTAAAATCTGTTAGAAAAAAATTCTTGCTGTACTGCTCAAATATTTTTGCCATTCCCTAATTATTCTGAGATTCACAAATCATTTGAATTGAAGTGAATATATTTTATCACAATCCAAAAAGAGATCAGTTGTCAAATATTCCTCTATTTCCTTTTCATTCAATTGCAAGAGAAGAAGAAAGCCTCACCTGTGTAAGGTAGAGTGTATCTTTGAACATAATCAATGGATCCGAGTTTTGAGGAAGCTTGAAATGGATAGCAGCCTGGACAAGCATCTCAATATTACCATTTTCATGATGCTGTCGATGCAAGGAGAAACTGCTATTGTAAGACCAATCTTCAGCAGAGGAGACCTTTTTATGGGGGAAAAAGGGAGAGAGAAAAATCAAGTCAATGGTAACAAAAAATACTCTTCAACAGGTTGAGGATAATGACTTTGGGAAACACCCTAGACACTGCAAAAAATGTTCATATGTACTCTCAGTAGTGAAATTTTCACAAATGTTTTCAATTTTCTGATTCTACAATCTTATCAGTAATGGACAAGCCTAAAGCAAATTGTCATTTGGGATCCTGAAAACCAGTATTAGTAAAAACTAGGCTTGTATGCTTAAATTCTTTGCAGGATTAAGGAAAAGTGCTGCTATACAAAGTAATATTTTGCCAATATCTAATAAAAACTCCCTAGATGTTTAAGGCTATACCGTACTTTTCAAAATATAATTTTGTTTATGTAAGTCAAAGGAGTCAAATAATGAATGAAAAATGATAATAATGAATGAAAATCAACATACAACAAAAATTAATCAAAAATATGAAACAAACAAAATTGTACTATCAAAATGGTAGATGTCTCTGAGTTTGTTCATCTTTTCTACACTAATTCTTTTCACTAAATTTTTAAAAATTTACTACTGAAGTTACAAACAAATAACAGGGAGATGTAACAGTGATTTTATCTTCAAGTGAAAGATGTTGGTTTGAAAGAAAGCCAGGTTTAGAGGAGAAGATAATGAGTTCTATTTTGAATATGTTGAGTGGGACATGCATAAATGCTATCAAGGAAGAAATATGTAACAGGAAGGTGAGAAAACATGACTGGTGGGCACAACAGAAATGAGGGCTGGCTATATAGATTTGGGCATGATTTGTATAACAATGACCACTGAATGGACTGGTGTTGATGAGATTTCCTAGGACACTGCATATAGAAAAAACTCAGGTACAGGACAAAACTCTAAGTAAGGCCTACAATAAGAGGATAAAAGATAGAGAAGACTGACAATTAAATGTCAGATGAATAGGAGAAGAACCTGGAGGATTAGCTCTTTTGACGCAAAAGGTAATTTTGTCATTCTGATTGATTTATTGAGGAAAAAAATATACCATGTCAACTGACAAAGCTTATTAGTCTTGTCCTTTAAGATATTCCTAAATTCTGGTTCTTCCCTCCCCACCCCACCCCAGATACTTTAGAAACTGCTATTCAGTTGTTTCACTTATGTCTAACTCTTCTTAACCCTATTTGAGATTTTCTTAGCAGAGATACTGGAGTAATTTCCCATTTCCTTCTCCAGCTCATTTTTCAGATGAAGAAACTGAGGCAAACAGGAGTTAAGTGACTTGCCCAGGGTCATACAGCGGTCAGTGTCTGAAACCAAATTTGAACTCAGGAAGAGGAATCTTTTGACTCCTGGCCCAGGATTCTATCCATTGTATCACCTAGCAGCCCCTTGGATTCTGTTTCTATACCTTCAAATAAAGAGGGAAAAATTTTAACTACTAACTAAACTTTCATTTTCAGAGGAATCAGTGTGAAACCCTGAGAAAGGACTAAGACCTCCTTTCCTGAGGAGTCTTGGAAAACCGAAATAGCTAATTGTCACAGCAGAAAGAATCTGTGAGAAATAAAGGTTAACTGCCATGTGAGTGACTTGGAGAAGCCTGAAAAGATGTTCTGAGAGAATTAAGTTTAATTTGTTCTATAGAAAAGAGAATTTCCTTTGAGGAACTGAGAGACAAAAACAATCATCCTGAGAGATGATCTCTTGAGAGAACTAGGTATAGTTAGCCTAGAGAAGAGAAAAACTCAAGAATAGATGTAAGAGCTGTCTATAAATATGAGAAGCTGACATGGGGTGAGATGAAGGAGGGTGATTGTTCGTTTTTACCCCAGAGGACCAGAACCAGGAGTAAAGAGGCCCAACAATAAGAACTGTCCAAAAGTGGAAATGCTGACGCAGAAAAGGTGACATAGATAGGGTTGTTATTTGTACGAAGAGATGTTCCTTCTGATGAGTAACTCATTAAACCATTATATTGATGGTTAGACAATTGAGAGAAAGGTTTGGATAGATTGTCTGTCACCAATTTGTTGTCAGGAAATCATATACTGGAACCCTGACTGGCATAACTGGAGTGCCGTGGTGCCTGACTGACATGGAAGGGACCCACATCCATAAAGCCAAGGACTCCCAGAACATTTAGACATCACCAATTTCCGATCAAATCAAGCTAAGGGTCTGGAAAAGGCAGAGAGATGGATGCACAACATTCCTTATAATGTACAAGTCATGAAGGACAATTACCACTACCACTACCATTAATACCATTAATACTATCAGATGTGGTAAAGTATCTTCAAATTCAGTGATTCTGTGAAAGGTAAATTGTTGGACTATGGGCCCAGTGTTCTGGAGGTGCTGGCAGCTATAGCCCCAGGGGAAAAAAGAAAATTAGACTTTTCTAGCTGATGGCTTCTTCTCCTCGCCTTTGAAGTGACTGACTCTAGTTGTGAAATTTCTCACATCTAATATGCTGCTGAAATATTTATCTGTCTTTCTATCATTTGTTACTATTAATAAGTTATAGAGCCAGCAACAACATGACAGTTGTCTAGACTATGAAATCAGGATTCGAAATACAAAGAAAAAGTTTATAGGAAGTTTCTTAGATTTTATTACATCGAAAACTCAGAGCTAATGAATTTAGTAAAAATAGCTTGTATTTTTTAAAGTACTTTCTGAGGTAATGCCCATTCATACACAGATAGCTAGATTCTTGAGGCTGGAAAAGGTAGCTGTCTGAAGTAACAGGCTGAAGGGTAAAGATTTGGTGTATTTGTTTTCCCCAGAACATTTGTGAGATTTTTGTGCATATTACTCAGCAGAACACAACCATGTCCTAGGACTGAGACCAGAAATGGTGGTTAGTGTAAGGACTAGTTACATACACTCAAACTCTATATCAATGAGCTCATGGGTTCAGAGTTCATCTTTATCTCTATCCCTGTTTATATGAGCAGTCTAACATCAGGAATATATACATGTGGTAGGTACAAAGGAAAGAATGCTGGCTCTAGAGTCTGAAGATCCAAGTTCAATCCCCACTTTTGACACATTATACTTGTGTGACTGTGGACAAGTTTCTGAGTTTCAGATTGCTTGTCTGTCAAATGAGGGGGGAATTTAAGATTCCTTCTAGCTTCAGAGCTATGATCCTACAATTCTGAAAAAAAAAATCTGTGGAGTTAGAAAGTTAAATTCACCAACCACAATGTCCAAAAACCAACCTGAAAAAAGGTTGAAAATATGAAACAAAAATGCAAAAAGCATTCACTTAGCCCACAAACCTATTTTACTGAGTGAAGTTATGCAAATATTTATATGCATTATATAGCCACATCCAAATATAAGAGAAAAAAGATATACTTATAATAAGTGGTTTATCTGAATAATTTCTCTAATGTACTGACTTGAGCTTTTCAGATATCAAAAATAAGTAAATAAGTAAAAGGAAACATAATAATATTTCCATGCATAATAAGTAAAAGGAAATAATATTGAAGGGAAAAATGTTGAAAGTACAACAAAATAAAGTCTTTAATAAATGTTTACTGAATGAATTCAAAGAATACTATTTAGAGGACTTACTTTACATCATAATGTAAAAAAAATTATTTCTTCTCATTTCTTTCTCTAATGCCTCCTCTAAGTAAAGAAAATGAATGTTATGTCGCCTGCTGGTCACTGTCATATGCTCCTTGCAAATGTGCTCCATGTCCTACCACTCTGACTCTCTGATGCAAGAGAAAATGAAACACAAATTTACCTTTTCCAGTGTACTGAAGGAGGGCCAGGATTGATATCCATATTCAGAAACAAATCGAGCTTTAGGAAATATCTTCCAGTTCCAGCAGTCACTGACATAGTCATAAAAATGTACATCGCCATAATGGGTGTCATAGGGTCTTTTGGAAACCCAACCTTCTGTTATGGATTCTGCGCCATTTGTGGGGCTAGATGCAACATAAGGACGAGTCTGGTCCTCCTATATTAAATTTAAAAAATTAAAAACAAAAAAACAAAAAAAAATCAAAACAAATAAGGGTTTAAGAGCAAAACTTTCTTCTTTTTCTGAACTTTTTTTTTTTTGGCAAGGCAGTGGGGTTAAGTGACTTGCCCAAGGTCACATGGCTAGGTAATTATTAAATGTCTGAGGCCTAATTTGAGCTCAGGTCCTCCTGATTCCAGGGTCGGTGCTCTATCCACTACACCACCTAGCTGCCCCAAAAGTAAAACTTTCTTTTGGAAAAAGAAAACCCCAAATCAGCTTCCTGTCTTAATCTAAATAAAAATGTCTTCTATCTAGAATAACAAGCAGTTGATTTTAAAATAAGATAATTTTCCAGTTGTAATGAAATCTGATTCATATGCCCCTCCTCTTCACCAAAATAAAATGCAAATATCTAGACAGACTCATTTTGACTTGACATGTCTCCTTGGCCCTTAGCAAATTCCTACTTATTGATCAATTATTTTTATTATTAAAATGCACAGCAATTCCTACAACCTTATTCATTTTCCTTTATTCTTTGAAACCCATGATCAGATATATCTTACACAAGTTCAGCTATCTCCATGCAGATGACTCCCCTTTCCGTCCAGTCCTTATCTATCTCTTGAATTTAACATCACTGCCTTATTTCAGGACCTCATCATTTCTCCCTAAACTTGGACAACAATCTTTTGCTTGGTATCCCATGCTCCAGTTTCTACCCTCTCAAATCCAAAGTACACAGTTAGCAAACTTCCTATTCCTAAACTCAGGAAATGCCCAGGCCCAGGAAGCTTTAGTTGCTCACAAAATACACACTCCTCTGCCTGGCATTTAAGGCCAATCTAGCTCCAGACTCTCTCACCAGGTTGACTTCACAACTCCCCCCCCCAAAATATTGTTTCAGTCAAAACAACCTACTTGCTACTTCCTGGTCCATGATCTTTCATTTCCTCCTCTCACCCAGGCCTGGAATATTTATTCCTCCTCCTTACTTCTACCTCTTGGAATACTTAATATTTTTCTAGCTTCCAATAAAGTATATTATTTTTTTATTTATTGTAGGTGTAGAGATTGAACATATAACATAAGGGCATATTTTTTATTGGACTATTTAAGTCCTTTGTGAAATGTAAACTCCCATATGAAAAAATGTCCCAAATTACTAATGACTGGGCAAACAGAAATGGTGATTATGTACATCCATGATTTGCCCCTAATTTAATTGTAAAGATTGCTAGTCTTTTTGTTTTACATAAAATGTTTGTTCTGGGTTTTAGATAGACATTATTTAGTATATTAAGGAAAGGTCCATTCATTTCCGATAACTAATTTGTTTTAATAGAAATGGATATTGGATTTTGTCAAAAGATTTCTCAGCATTGATAAAATCATGAGATTTTTATATATTCCATTAATAAGTCAATTATTTTAGTTGTCCTTATTTAGAATTAAATTTGCATACAACCTATTCACAGTATAAGATCTTTAAAATAAATCGATGCATCATTCTACTAATGCTTTAATATTTTACATGGATATTCATTAATGATATTGGTCTATAGAAAAGGTTCATAACTTGTAGTCCACAGACCCTCAAATGTCCATAAATAGAATTCAAGGGGTTTATGAACTTGAATGGGAAAAATTATATCCTTTTCACTAACCTCAAACTGAAATTTACCATCTCACTCAGCTATTTATAAGGTTTTGGGTTTTGTTTGTTTTTTTTCCTGAGGAGTTCAAAGGCTTAACCAAATCATCAAAAAAAGTCACAGAAAGAGAGCGAGTGTTTGTGAGAGAAATAGAGAGAAATAGAGACAAAGACAGAGAGTGAGGGAGACAAAGATAAGAAAAGGAAAATAGAGACAGACAGACAGAGAGAGAGAGAGAGAGAGAGAGAGAGAGAGAGAGAGAGAGAGACAAGGGAAAAGAGAGACAGAGAGAGACAGAGATAAAGAAACAGGCAGAGACAGAAGGGGGGGAGAGTGAGTGAGAGAGAGAGAGAGAAACTGATTTTTAAGAACTCCTGAAATGTGTCTTTCTTGTCTTTTTATTGATTTAGGTATCAAGAATACATTTTTACCACAGAAATAATTTAGAAGTATCTCATCATTTTCCATTTTTGCAAACAAGATATATAATATTGGAATTTTTCACTAAATGTTTGATAGAATTCACTTGTAAATTCATTTGGTCCTACAATTTTTTGTTTTATTTTGTTTGTTTTTTTAGTTCATTTTGGCTCATTCAATGTGTGTGAATGACTAACACATGGTCAATCTTCGTAAAGGTGTTATGAACAGATAAAAAATATGTAAACTTCTCAGTAATTATCAGAGTATTACCATTTCTAATTTTTCTAACATTCTACTCCCAAGTTCTTTCATGGTGTTTTTTATTAACTTTGTCTGGATTTGAAAGGGGGGCGGCAGCTAAAGACTGTTATACTTTTTCAGTTTCTCCCTATAATTTGTATTATAGTATTATAGTATTGTATATAGTATTCAGATACTAGCTGTACCTACATATCTATATTTATTTTTTCTATTACGATTGTTTAAAGTTCACTTGAATCACTAGAGATTTTATTCTCACCCCTAATTTTAAAGGTGTGTGAATCTTTATTTCAGGTGTATTTCTTGTAAACAACACACTACTGAATTCTGATTTCTAATCTATCCTGCACTCCTCCTCTGTTTTATAGATATGTTCATCCCATTTGTGTTCATGGTTATTATGAGTGATTATGTATTTTCCTCCATCTTGTCCTCCTCTCTTTTTCCCTGACCCTCTTCTTAATGAAGAATATGGTGAAAGAGGAGTATGCTTAATATTAGTGATCTATAACTAGCAACCTATTTCCACTGTTTCATCTCTTCCCTTTGACCTGCTTCTAACATAGTTTTTCTTTTTAATTCTTTCCTTTTAATGATCCTCCAAACCATCAATGTTGGAATTTGTACTTTAATTACCTTATTTTCCATCTTAAATACTCCCGCTCACTTCTCTTTTTCTGATCTTTTCCTCCCCACCATACCATTTTCTTTCTGAAATTAATGTATTCTAACACCATGCTTTAGCATCTGCTTGACCTGCCCTGACTCTACTCAAAGCTTCCATAGGATTCTAACAATCCTTTGGTATAGTCCTAGATTGAATGGAGGAACTTGTAGAAATTTCTTTTTTTTTTTTTATAATTATTCCTTCTGGCACAATTTTAGAGTTTCTCCATGAATGTCTATATGGGATTTTGGCTCCTCTAGGTCCTAAACGTGTCACCATTTCCTCACAATTCCTAGAAAATCAGAGCTGCTTTTTAGACAACAACTTAGAAACTATATCTGTTGTAATCTGGATTCTCCCCATTCGTGCATCACCCAATTTAACTGAGCAGCCTGGATCATGAATCTTCTTAGGTTTCACCTCCCAGTCTTTGTAATTTGAGAATATGAATTACCATGCCATCAAACTCTCCTGCTCACTGTGTTCTCAGTTGGCCAAGTCAACAATACATACTTTAAATAATGACCAGAAGTCAGTCCTCTTTCAGGTGGCAATATCAAGAATAATGGTGAATATATACTGAACTTCTTCCTGAGAAAACCAAACTATTCTTAACTAGTCTTACCTACTTAAAGAGAGAAAAAAATGCATTGTAAAAATAAAAACTCCATAACATTATACCAGGATTTGGGGTACCTGATCTAGCATGGTAATAAGGTAAGAATTAGCCAAAGAAAGCACCTTCACAACTTTATTCAGCTCCCATAATTTGCTCTAAACCACTAAGCAACCTCTACTTTCTTCATCAACCACATAGTTATAATAAAGAGAATTCATACTGCTCTAAACTCTTTCATCTCCAATACTAGGAATGAAATAGCTTTCACACACACACACACACACAAATCAATATTGTTTGGCTACAGGGAAGAGAGTTTCCATTTAGTGCTGTTTAAATTAAGTGGTAGAGAGTATCCCATAAGGATTCATATAGGTGCTTATTTCCTAGACTTCACAATATTTATATCAACACAGTCCCTCTGATTATGGCAATACAAATGAGAGCCACATGATAGATCTTCCACTCACGTCTCCTCAGTAGCCTTCAAAACAATGCTCAACTCTGGCAAACAGACAACAGAATGCCTGTACTCTGGCAATTAGAACAGCCTGAGTCTTAGAGAAATCTTGGACTTTGTCTCAGGAGGATTCATCCCAAGAGTTCTTAAATCTGATTACCTGGATGAGGTTGGAGATCAAAGGTAGGGGAATGGCAGGACAATTTTATTATAACTCCCATAGACTGATTCTTAATCATGTCTACCTCATGTTCAAAATATGTCTAAAGCTTTGTAAAGAAATGAAAATTATTACCCTTGAAGCCAGCAATACGCTTCCTTTCACAATCCCCAGAGCAGCTAGTTCTGCAGGTAAATTGTTTGCAGTTGGTTCGGTTGACCCAATCTATTGAACAAATTTCAAAAGTTTGAGCTGCCCAGACCTTCATGGTAACCTGATGGAGGGTAAGACTCGTAAGACTCACACCTAAAGACTTACTCTCTTCCCAAAGGTGGGATCTAATTATATCCACAAAGCAGGCAAGATTAAGAGTTCTTAAATCTGGTTCAATTGCATCTCCTTCCCTTGCTGTCTTCCTCTAGGGAATCTACTACCTAGGGAATGGATCTAGTAATGGCTGTGGGGCTAAGAATGCAAATTCTCTTTTTTTCTCCCGTAGACAAAAGGGGAGTCTCTTGTTTAGATTTTTCTAACTGATTCAGCCAACTTTTCACAAGCAAATTCTCTAAATCTCTAAGTAGATGGAACTTTGCAAATGTCAAAGTTACTTTCATTAGACAACTTTAGAAGCCAATGTTCAAATGATGTTTATATTTCTCCTGCCATTATCCTAATTCCCTGGTAAAAGCCTGTCCACCCTCTGACTGCCCACCAGAAAATGGCTCCCTTATGATTCTATTATTCATGAGAAAACTGGAGGCTTCCTTACCATTGGCACAGTTTCCCAATCCTTATTACTCCTGTTCCTATTCTCTTTCCTTCCAGTCCTAATCTCTCATTCCCCAAGGAAACCTCTGGGTCAGAGATCATACAGTAAATACCCAGGAGGGCCAGGAGACACACCGTGGTTCTATGTAGTACCTGACAGCCTGGCATAAGTACTTATTTAATAAATAAATAAAATCTGGAGTCCCCATTAACTTGCCTTTAAACATCTCTGACTCTAATTGCCTAATTGTTATTTTTTTGCTTTAATACCCCTCATCTGGAGTTTCCTTGGCAAAGAAACTACAGTGATTTGCTATTTCCTCCTCCAACTCATTTTATTGTAGAGGAAACAGAATGAAACAGGATGAAAGTGACTTACCCATGATTAAGCTAATAGTATCAGAGACCAGATTTGAACTCAAGAATGTGAGACTTCCTGACTCCAAGCCTGATGCTCTTATCTGCTGCACCATCTCACTGCCCTAAACTGCCTAATACACAGGGATAATTTATCATCATTCTTCTTTTTAAAGTCATCAATATATACCATGCATACTTGCCTTTATTTTTTTTTATTTTTTTCTGTTAACAGAAACAAATAAGGAGCTAACTCTCCAAGGAAAATGGAAGGTTTCTCTTTCTTACTCCAATGAGGACTTCCCCTACACTCTAAAGGACAACTGCAGCAATGTCCTATTTTTGGTTATCCAACCACCTGAGACTCCCAATTCTTTTGTGAAAACCTTTCTCCACCTGAATAATAAATTTACCACAAATTGGCCCAATACAGGCCAGTCCAAAGATTTAGACTTAATGTTAGAATGTAAAGAGATACTTTTAAGAATAAATGCAGGGGTGACTAAGTGACACAGTGGATAGAGCACCAGCCCTGGAGTCAGGAGTACCTGAGTTCAAATCTGGCCTCAGACACTTAATAATTACCTAGCTGTATGACCTTGGGGCAAGCCACTTAACCCCATTGGCATGCAAAAAACAAACAAAAAGAATCAGTGTAATAAAAATAACTTCATTAATAGAAAGGTATAAAAAACATATAATTCCTGAAGTTAAAAAGATAGTAGGTGCCTCACGACAAGTGAGGTACCCATATTTTGCAAGGTTCATGAATAAAATCTACATTTTTCTTTAACTCTATCAGGTTTTTCTTTCATTCATTTATAACAATTTGGGGGTTCATTAACAGGATCCACAGAACCCACTTGAGAAAGCCCTGGAAGAGACCAGAGTAAGGAGTGCTCATAGCTTGAATTCAAATCAGATCCCTGTTTCTTTTCTGGGGTTCCCTCGGGTGGATCTCTGAATGGACCTGAAACCCTGCCACTGACAGGGAGAGTAATGGAAAATTGTGGAAATGACCCAGAAAGGTAAGGAACCTTTCAGGGCTTCTAAGTTCTCATTCTAGATAATTCCAGGGAAGGAAAAACCTTGATGGGAGGCCAAGAGTCAAAAAAGGGGCCTAGGGAAGGAAGAGACCCCTCCTTATCAAATACTCAAGGAGAGGTCCTTTGGGTAGAAATCAAATACCCAAGGAGAGGTCCTTTGGGTAGAAAATTAGCTAGCTACTGTCTGGAGGTACCTTTAAACAAAGAAGAGGTAGGATTTACAGCATGCTGAATTGGGTATACTAAATTATTTCTTACTTCTTACTTCTTACTTAACTTACTTAGAAAGACATAAGAAACATAGGTGAGATCCACTGTCAATATTGCTTCCACCCCGATTCTCAGTATACTCCAAGTTCTCCCAACTGCTCCTAGAGAGAAGGAGGCTAACAGTAAAGCCCAAGAGGAAAGGGTAAGTTCAGAAAAAGGAGAAAAAGCCAATGGGAGGACAGGGAGGGGAACAGGTTATGTGAATGAAGTCAGGGCATTCAAATAGAAGATGAAATCCTTAGTAGAGGATCCAATAGAACTATCTGACCAACTGGAACAATTCTTAGGGCCCAACCTCATCACATGGGGAGAATTAATGTCAATCTTAAATGTCCTCTTCACAAGGGAAAAAAATGGGAAATGGAATGGACAAAATGAGTGTTTTAAATGTGGAAGAGCAGGATCCTTTAAAAGAGGATGCCCTGAGTTGGAGAAGGAGGCACAAGATCTTGCCCCTCATGACCTTTGAGGAAGAGGACTAGGAAACTCAAACTCAGGGGCTCTTGTTCCTCTAGCCCACAAAGAGCTCCTGGGAAACCTGGGGGTTGGGGACTACAGAGAAATGTGTTTGTTCTATGTCCTGTCTTATGTAAATGTCTGTGTTGAGTCTGAGGACCCAGCTCGTTTTAAAAGGGGGATAGCTGGGAGTTGGGCCGAGGAGTTTCAGAAAGTGGGGAAGAAGGAAGTAGCTGTGAAGCAGCCCCCACGTGGAAATCAGCCCCTCCCTCACCGAGCCAGTGGTAGCTGTGCTAGGTGTGTAGAGTTAAAACAGAAAAGGAGAGGGGGATTCTTAAAGAGAAAAAGCTGTAGTTTGGGGAGAGAAAAGTTTAAAAGAATAAAGAACCTTTAAGGGAAAGACTGAAAAGTTAGAGGAGGGAAGGTTTTGTTTTTTTTTTAATCCTTATGAGTGTCTGGGAAAGGTCCCATGATTTCTACATGGGGTGGGGGAAGGGGTGGTGAGTTGACACCTGGTGGTCTTGATCCCATCCATCATCTTGTTAAGACTTGAACTCTAGACTGAGTCTACCTAAGTGCCCCACCCACCTGTTGGGGGTGGGGAGGAGACAGGAGAGCTGTACTTAAGCCTTAAAGGGGAAAGAGACCCCTCCACAGGTGGGATATGTGATTGGGGAAAAAAAAAATCCAGGGGTTAGGAAATCTGTCCACTGCACCACCTAGCTGCCCCCAATGCTGCTTTCTGTTATATTGAAATTAATAACACATGTTGGAAATTTAAAGCTACCTAAAATGTTCTAATGGTTTTAAAGAATTCTGAAAAGTAATTCATATATGAGGGGGCAGCTGGGTGGTGCAGTGGATGGAGTGCCAGCCCTGGAGTCAAGATTTGGGTTCGAATCAGACCTCAGACACTTGATGGCTGTCTAGCTATGTGACCTTGGGCAAGTCACTTGACCCCAATTGCCTTGCCAAAACAAAAATAACCATTTGCATGCTTAGGATGGCTAGTGACCAATAGGTAAACACAAGTTTCTAAATATATGTGAACTGGGAATATTTTAGATCTATATGTATATTCCAAAGCAGTAGTTGCTTGCTTTGAAGAAAAAGCATGTAATATGAGAAAGATAAACGTAAGATAATTTGATATTTGTCTGTGCAATCTCCTGGGCAAAGGAGGCTTCTGTTGTAAGATACAACAGGCTAGAAGGAGGTTTCTCTAGCTGAGGGGAATATTATATACCATCTTTATATAGAGATAGAGTAGATATGATTGCAGACAAAGGGATGAGGTGATTATTCAACATAGATTGGTATTAGACTACCTGTTGGCTAAAGGAGTCTGTGGTACACAGAACTTATCAAATTGTTGTCTAAAGATAGATGACAATGGGCAAGTGGTGAAGGAGATTACCAGGGATATCAGAAAGTTGGCACTGTTCCATTCCAAACCTTGTCAAGCCCATTCAATCTCTCTTGGATGAGTTGATTTACTGGTTTATGGTGAAAACAGTTGCTGGGTATCTTACTATTGGTCCTAAGTGGGATAACCCTATTATCTGGGTGTGTCCCCCATGTACGATCCAGTTAATAAATTCTATCAGTAAATTAAAAAAAAAGATAGTAATTCATATAAAATAGGTATTCCCATAATTCTCTGCACTCACCAAGGCAACCAGTCATGCTATATCAACAAGACATTCCCTACAGAGCAGAGGAATGCTTTCTAAAAGCCTGGACACCAATTCCTCGGAGGCTAAATTTCTTTTTTTTTTTTTTAAATTTTTTTTAATATTTTAGTTTTGGGTTTTTTTTTCCCAAGGCAAATGGGGTTAAGTGGCTTGCTCAAGGCCATACAACTAGGTACTTATTAAGTGTCTGAGGCCAGATTTGAACTCAGGTACTCCTGACTCCAAGGCCAGTGCTCCAATGGCCACCTAGCCGCCCCCAAGGCTGAATTTCTTCTGACTTCAGAGGCAAGGTGACAATGGCCTCACCTTCCTTTTAAAAGGGCAGTCTAGTGGGAATAAAACAAATTTTTGCTCCTCCTACAAATCCTTTCTTAACCATTTTTGTCTTAAATAATTTATGTAACATTGGCACTGATTGTTGTTGAATGTATAAAAGAATTCAAGTCATCTGATCCTAGGTTTTTTCTTGGAAGGAGTTCCTTGTTCAATCTGTCTGAGATTGGGTAATTCAAAAATCTCAACATTTATTCTGAAATATTTCACATTTCATTCATCAGTTTTGTTGAGCCTGTAACTGGGTAAAATAATTTTTATTAATTTCCTTTATTTCCTGTTCATTTGTAGTCAGTTCTTATTTTTCATCTTTAATGTTAGCAATTCAGTTTTCTTTTTAAAATGAGATCAATTAATTAGATTTAAATTAGATTAATGAATTTCATTCAAGCATACTTTTTCTCAAAAGAAAAATTAATATTCAACACATTGTTCCAAAACTGTCCTACTTTTTTTCCCTTTGTTCCATAAAAATTCATTAAAACACCTACTGGGTGGCAAACTTAAGTGCTCAGGCTAAAAGAGGAGGCCAGTGCCTGCCCTCAAGCAACTTACAAACAAGCTATATACAGGATCAATAGAAAATAATTAACAGCAGGAAGGCCCTGGACTTAAGAGGCTTCCTGTAGAACCCTGGATTTTAACTGAAACTAAGAGAAGCCAGGGAGGTAAGTAGTCATTGTGGAGGAGGGAGAGTACTCCAGGCATGGGGTACTGCCAGAGAAAACACCTCGAACCAATAAATGGAGCATCCTGTTTGTTGAACAGCTGCAAGAGAACAATGTGATGGGATCAAAGAGGACACAGGGAAGAAGGGGCAATGCTGGAGAGGTAGAAGGTGGATGGATTAGAAAGGGCTTGAATGCCAAATACAGCATTTTGTATTTGATGCTGGAGGGTTAAGAAGCCCCTGAGATTTACTGAGTGTGGAGGACGCTGGGAGGAGAGTCAGACATAAGTTTCAGGAAAATCACATGGAGGCTGGAAGGAAGGTGATCCAGGCCTTCAGCAAGGGGTGGCAGTGTCAGAGGAGAGAAGGAGGGCCATTTGAGAGCCGGCAAAGTTGAAATCACCAGGTCTCGGTGAGAGATTGGACATGGAGGGTGAGAGAACTTCAGTTTTCTCATCCGAAAAATAAATAGGAGTAAACTATACTTGTACCTACCATACAGGGCTGTTGTGAAGCTCAAGTCAGATGATGGATAATGGATAAAGGTCTTTATAAACTTTGCAATGACATCAAAGAGTGTTACCGGCTCACATCTTTTTTTCTGGTTGTATAATGCACCTTTCCACTACAGTGGAAAATATAATATACTGATGTCAAATGTACATATTTGAAGGCACGGTGTTGGAACTGGAAGGGACACTAGAAATTATCTCATCCAACCTACCATCTTAGAAGACAATAAACTTAAGACTTTTCAAAAATTGTAACTAAGTCAAGGTGATTAGAACTAATTAATGTTAAGATTAATACATCACCTATCTCGGGGCAGCTAAGTAGCACAGTGGATATAGCACTGGCTCTGGAGAGTGACCTTGGGCAAGTCACAACCGCATTAGTTTAAATATATAAAAATTAAAAAAAAAATAAGTTACTTATCTCCTTCCTCCGAATTGACCTCCCTTTGCCGTAAATGCAAAGAAAAGTTGTAGAAAAAAATTATCCTAAATATTGTCTTGCTAAAAAGACATTACCTACATTAATTCATTTAGAAAATCATTCCTAAACCCACTGAAGTGGTACTTACTGCGAGGACAATTTCTCTGATATTTTTCACGTACAATGTCACATAATCTCTGAAGTAGATTTGAAATTTACTCGGTGGCAAAGAAAACCAGTTAGCTGACAAAGCTGCTTCATTTTCATTGTTACCACTCCAAATGATGATGGATGGGTGAGATTTCAATCTTCTGATCTGAAATTTAAGGGGGAAAAAAAGACAACTTTTTTTCTAGTACATAAAACAAGCAAATGTGAAGCCTCCTGAAATTGTAATTCTTTGGTGACTATAGATTTGCAGCCATGTAGCATCACAGAAAAATGCTGCTGTTTGAAAGGTGAGTTTAGAGTTGGGAATCACTGAAAAAACTAACCAACTTGTCAGACACAGTCAAACTCTACTCTTGCTCCTATTCCCATTGCATTCTTGGCTTGAGTCCTAAGGTGGTTCCTATTCCATGTCTACATCCTGATGAGACTTCCCATTAAATGCCTGTCAGAGACTGGACAACAAACTTCAAATACTACCATTAAAGTTAGAAATAAATGTCCTTCAGTAGTGGAAGCTCAAACTACAAACACCACAAGGATGGATTTGGTGATACATGAGTTGCAGAAGAGAGCATGTATGTAGGAGTCATGAAACCATGCCGATGAGTCCACTACAAATTTGCATCATCAAACTTCAACATGGCCAGGGAACCCTTCTATGCTTTCTACAATTTCCATTCCAAACCTCTTCCTACCTCCTACAACAGCCCCTGTCCCAACCTCCCAGACCTTGTCTCATACTTCATGGAAAAATTGGGGCTATTAGCTGAAAGCTTCCTCCCCTCTTCCCATATACCCAACTCAGGCTTTTTATATCAACTCACCTTATCTTTTCCCTCACTCCATAACCTGATGCTCCATACCCATCTCCTTGCTATAGCCAACCCCTCTATAAGTACTTTTGATCCCATTCCCTTTTGTCTACTCCAGTTGTTTTCACTATCAACCTTTCCATCAAATCCCACATATACTGTTATTTTCCATGCTATATATAAACATTTCCATGTCTCCTCTATTCTTTATTGTTTTGTTTTTTAGGTTTTTGCAAGGCAAACAGGGTTAAGTGGCTTGTCTAAGGCCACACAGCTAGGTAATTATTAAGTGTCTGAGACCGGATTTGAACCCAGGTACTCCTAATTCTAAGGCCGGTGCTTTATCCACTGCGCCACCTAGCCACCCCTCCTCTATTCTTTAAATAAACTCTCACTACTCCTACTCTCTCCTGCAATTTTCCTGCATTCAGCCAAACTTCTTTAAAAAAGTCATTTACATTAGACATCTCCACTTTTTCCTCTTCTTCTTTTCTAAACTTCCAACTACCTGTTCAAAAGTTACCAATGACCTTTCCACTGCTAAATATATTGGTCTTGCTCTTCATCCTTATTGATCTCTCTGTAACATTTGACATTGGATCATTGGATCGTTAACTTCTCCTGCACATACCTTCCTCTCAAAGTTTTCATGACTTGCTCTTCCCACCTCTGGCTCTTCATATGGAAATGGCACTCACAAAACATGGGAATACCCTAAGGTTCTTATCTAGGACCTCTTCTCTTTTCTCTTCATGCCATCTTTTTTTTTTTTATTAAGTGTCTGAGGCTGTATTTGAACTCAGGTACTTCTGAATCCAGGGCTGGTGCTCTATCCATTGCACCACCCAGCCATTCCTCCATGCCATCTTTTTAAAACTTTTCTTGAAATTATATTTTATTTAATGAAAAATTTGCCTTCTCTTCTTCCTACCTCTTCCCAAACCTCCATCAGATATACATGGCATGCAAAATTAAGCAAAACAAATTCTCACACTGGCCAAGCCTAAAAAACATATACATATATATATATATATATATATATATATATATATATATGTATGACTCAATCTAAACCTAAATCCATCATCTCTCTTCTTCATGAGATGGAAGGCATGTTTCATCATTAGCCCTCTGCCATGGTTGATCACTACATTAAGAGTTAAGATTTTCAAAATTGTTGCCTTTATAATTATTGTTATTTTATAAATTATTCTTCTAACTTTACTCCACTTCACTCTGCATCAGTTCACACAAATCTTCCTAGGTTTTTCTGAAACTATCCCCTTCATAATTTCTTAGAGCACAATACAATTTTATCACATTCAAAAAATCTTAATCTTTAGCCATTTTCAGTTGATGGGCATCCCTTAGTTTCTAATTCTTTGGCACCAAGAAAAAGAGCTACTATAAGAATTTTTAAACAGATGGGTCCTTTTTTCTCTTTCTTTAGTCTCTGGGGTCTGGGTCTAGAAGTGCTATCACTCAGTCAAAGGTGTGTTTAATAATTTTTCTAGCATATTTCCAAATTGATTTCCAGAAAGACTGCCATTCCCAGTCCAACTATGTCCTGAAGCGCCTATTTTCACACAGCTCCTCCAGCATTTGTCATTTTTGCCAGTCTGACTGATAGATCTGAGGCAAAATCTCAGAAGTTTTCATTTATATTTTTCTATTGGTAATTTATAGTATATTTTCAAAATTCTCATATTATTGCAATTTCTTCCTATGAAAACTACCTGCAAATATCCACTCACTGTTTTATAACTTGTGGGATTACTTATATTATTATAAATTTGAATCAATTCCATAATTATATAAAGATACAAGCATAAAGATATAACATACACAAATGTATGTGTCCATTAGAAATGAGACCTTTATCAATATGCTGTAAATAATTTTTGTCCCATTTACTTCCTTCTCTTCTAATTTTAGTTGCATTGGCTTAAGTTTGTGGAAAAACTTCTTAATTTTATGTAATGAAATTATTCATTTTACTTTATGTGATCATATCCATCCCTTGTTTAGCCATCAATTCTTTCACTATATGCAGATCTGACAGATAATTCCTTACTCTTCAAATTTAAGATGACTCTATAGGATCTTACTTGATGATCTCATCACCTCTGCTGCTTCCCAAATCCATATATTCACCTCAGTCTCTGCTGACTATTTGGTCTCAAATTATGGAATGCCTGCTGGAAATTTAGGACTGTGTATTCTTTGAGTATCATAAACTCAATATAATCTAAAGCAAAATTCATGATCTTTCCCATCAAATCCTTCCTACTCCCCAACTTTCTTATTTATTATTGAGAGCACAACCATTCTACCTATCACTCCTATCATCTTTGACTTACCCCTCACTTTTACTCCCCACATTTCTAATCTGTTGCCACAACATTACTGCAAAAGCCATCTCATTAGTCTCCTTGCCTCAAATTTGTCCTCCCTCCAATTCTTTTATCACATAGGTGCCAAAAGAATTTTCCTCAAGTACAAGTCTGACACAACATTCCCTTTCTTTGTAAACTCCAGTGGTCACCTATTATCTCTGGGAGGGAACATAAACTAAATATGAACAGCTCTGTTAAGTATTAAGGTTCTTCACAATCTAATCCCTTCCCTACCTTCTGCATTCCTCTTAAGATTGAGCTACAGCGAGTCTATTTGCAGTTCCCTAAATACAACAATCCCACTCCAGTCTCTGTGCTTCCTTCCCACCATCTGTCCTCCTCTTCCTTAAATACTCTGTTCATCATTCCTAGGACTTATAAATCCTGGCCTTTCCTTCAAAACTCAGCTCAAAAGCCACTTTCTAAGTAAGTTTGTATAAATTCTCTCCACTTGAGAGCTCTTTCCACTCATTCTGCATGTATCCTACACATACTTATTTAAATACCTCTTGTCTCCCCCATTATAATCTGTACTCTTTGAAGGTAGGGATGGTTATTGACACTGAGTAAATTTCAAAACTACTTACCCTGGCATTATTCAAAACCTTATTTTCCTTCCTCCATTCAAAATAAACTATTTAACACCATATATGGCAAAGGTTTTCTTATCTTTCTCTCTCTGCTTATACCATTACCTATTCATGTTCTATCTTCTCCCCAAATGCTAAATATGAATTCCTTCATTAAAGCCCACTTCAGGTACTTCAGGATGTCTTCCTTGAGCCCCAGATCAATACTAGCTTTTTTTCACCATGAAAGCTTTTCCTAGAACCTCCTTTCAGCACATATCATGATTAGTTTATATGTGCATGCATATTCCAAAGTAAACTATAAGATTGGAGGGGAGATGCTTTGTCAAAGTTTCCTCAATTCATTTATTATTCAGTTAGTGTTATACAATTAAGTGCTTAATGAGTATTTGCTCATTTTGATACATTTAATTAAGTTAAAGCGCTAATGCATGCATGGCAGGGGCCACCATACTTCATCTAGAGGCCCAGAACCAGTTGACTAGTTGTTTTTGAACTGCCCAGGGACTAAGAATGGTTTTTATGTTTTTAAATAAAAGGGTCACAGTTTGTAAACCTTCTAGGCAATAGTCACAAAGACAGATACAACACAGATTCTTCTCTAAAGGAATACACAAATACCTATGATATGTAGGAAAGTAGGATAAACATACTCCAAAAAAGAAAAGCTATGAGAAAATTGAGGATGGAGAGATCATTTTAGTTAGGAGAGAGAAGACATATGGGGCAGAACCAAGTTGGAAGCATGGAGCTAGGAAACTCTCGGAGCTTTTCATAAACTTTAAATGAAGTCTCTACATAGATCCTAAAGCTACAGATCCCACAAAAAAAAATGGAAGAAGTTCTCAACTCAAGATATCATGGAAGAACTTCAGTAAAAGTCTGTATCATCTCAGTAAAAGGGTCAGCATAGATAGGAGATCTAGAAAGAGGCTCTTAGCAGCTACACAGCTCAGATCCAGGCTTAGCAAGCCAGGGGGGCAGCAGGTTAATAGCCACGGTTCCATCCCAGTGCAGAAGACAAAGTTGGAGCCCAAGAATGCTGGTGCAACAGACACGCCTGGGTTGGGCTTTCCTACCCAGGGGACCAAACCACTACATAGGCTACACCACAAGCAAGCAGTGAGCCAGGGACCAGATCTGGGCCAAGAATAAAAAGTTTTGGACTATACACCCTGTACCCCAGAGCTCAAACTATCAATATGAGCTTATAACTAGCATGTTTCCAAAGTGATTTCCAGAAACTAAAAGTGATTTTCCATGAAACAAAAAAAAAAATGAACAATTAGAAGAAAATGTGAAATATCTCATTGAAAAAACAACTGATGTGGAAAACAGACTTAGGAAAGATTAATTTAAAAATTATTGGAATACCTGAAAATCATGATCAGGAAAAGAGCCTTGACATCATTTTCAGGAAAATTTCAGGAAAATTGCCCTGATATTCTAGAAGCAGAGGGCAAAATAGAAATGGAGAGAATCCACTGATCCCCCCGAGAAATATCCCAAAAAACCAACCCCTAGGAATATTATAGCCAAGTTCCAGAACTCCCAAGTCAAAGAGAAAATATTACAAGCAGCCAGAAGGACACAGTTCAAATATCGTGAAGCTGCAGTCAGGATCACACAGGACTTAGCAGCAACTACACTGGAAGCTCGTAGGGCTTGGAATACAAAATACCAGAAGGCAAAAGAGCTTAGAATGCAGCCAAGAATGAACTACCCAGCAAGGCTGAATGTCCTCTTCCAGGGAAAGATGGACTTTCAATGAACCAGGGGAATTTCAAAGGTTCCTTTTGGAATGGCCAGAGCTGAACAGAAGGTTTGATCTTCAGATACAGGACTCAGGTGAAGCATGGAGATTGGAGGAGAGGGGGGAAATATGAGGGACTTAATAAGGATGAACTGCATGTATTCCTGCATAGAAAAATGACACTGATAATACTCATATGAACCTTCTCAGTTAATAGAGCAGGTAGAGGGAGCTTTTATAGTTGAAGCACAGGAGAAAGCTGAATTCGAAGATAAAATATGGTGTAAAAATGGAGTCAATAGAAAAAAGGGAAATGGAACGGGAGAAAGAAAAAGGAGAGGGGGAATAGTCCAAGACATTTCACATAAGATTTTTTTTATTACAATGAGCTATTGCAATGATATGGAAGAGGAGAGGCAAGGGGGAATGAGGGAACCTTTGCTCTCATCAGAGATGGCTAGGAGAGGAAACAGCATATATACTCAATGGGGTATAGACATCTGGAGTAAGAAGGAGCAGGGAGCAGGGGGAAGGGGTGGGGATGTGAATAAAGGAGGAGAGGATGGACCATGGGGGGAGACTGGTCAGATATAACACATTTTCTTTCTTACTTCTTGCAAGGGGCTGGGATTGGAAGGCCTGCCCAGGACCATGAGGCCAGGCGGATGCTGGGCCTAAGGGGTGGTATGGGGGCTCAGGGCTTCTTGGCCCCAGGACCAGGGATCTGTATGCTGAGCCAGTCAATGACCCTACAGCAGAGTCAGAGTGAAAGGAGAGAGAAAATAGAGTACATGGTAGTGGAGAAATAAGAAAGGAGGGAGTTGCGATCAGCAATGGCAACGTTGAAAAAATATGGAAGTAACTTTTGTGATGGACTTATCATAAAGAATGAGATCCACCCATGACAGAGTTGTTGGTGTTGGAACAAAGACTCAAGCATATTTTTTTGTTATTATTATTTGGGGGAGGGTGCAGGGCAAGTGGGGCTGGATGACCTGCCTGGGGCCACATAGCAGGGTGATCTTTGGGTGTCTGGGGCCGGATTTGGACCCAGGTGCTGCTCCTGGCTCAAAGACCAATGCTCTATCTGCCACCCAGCCACCCATACTATTATTACTATTTTATTTTGGGTCTTTTTTTTTTTTGTTTGTTTTTGCAGGGCAGTGGGGATTGGGTGGCTTGCATGTCACATGGCTGGGTGATTGTTGGGTTTACGAGGCTGGATATGGACTCGGGTGCTTGTAGCTCCAGGGCTGGTGCTTCGTCCATTGCACCACCTGGCCATACCTACAATTATTACTATTATTTCTTTTTATTTTAATTTTTTTCTCTCCCTTTTACTTTTTTCGCCCAAGCAAGTCTATCTATATTCATGGGGGGAGGAGGGGTATTTTGTTTACTTGTAAACAAGAATATTTTATTAATGTAAAAAAAACATTTGTACAAAATGAGAATAAAAAAATAAATTAAAAAAAAATTTAGGGCGGCTAGGTGGCACAGTGGATAAAGCACCGGTCCTGGAGTCCGGAGTACCTGGGTTCAAATCCGGTCTCAGACACTTAATAATTACCTAGCTGTGTGGCCTTGGGCAAGACACTTAACCCCATTTGCCTTGCAAAAAAAAAAAAAACCTAATTAAAAAATTTATTCTACCCTATAGGGAATTTGAGGGGGGAGAGGAAGAGAAGTAGGAAAGAAGGAAGGAGGAAAGAAAGGGGAAGAAGGGACTGATAAAAGGGAGGGTTAAAGGAAATGTAAAAGTAAAGTTAAAGTTAAGGTAAAAGTTAAAAAATGGTAAAAGGGGAAAGAAAGAGAAAAAGGCTGATACAAGGGAAAACTGATCAAGAGGCAGCAGTCACAAACAAAATATTAGTGTGAAGGGATAAGGGAAAAAGAAAGAAAAATTTAAGCAGGGAAAGATAGCATGGAGGGAAATACATAGATAGTAATCATAACTGTAAATGTGAATGGAGTGAACCCTCCCATAAAACAGAAGCAGATAGCAAAATGGATTAAAAAACAGAATCCTACAAAATGTTGTTTACAAGAAACATACTTGAAACAGAAATAAACCCACAGAATAAAGGTAAAAGTCAGGAGGAGCAAAATATATTATGCTTCACATGAAGTAAAAAAATCAGGGATACAATCCTGATTTCAGACAAAGCTAAAGCAAAAAAGCACCACAGGCAAAAAAGTAATATCAATATTATATACCACCAAGTGGTATAGCATCCAAATTCTTAAAGGATAAGGTAAACAAGTTAAAGGGAGACATAGACAGCAAAACTCAGAATTAGATAAATCTAATACAAAATGAACAAGAAGGAAAAGAGATCAATGAATATGACATACCACTAAAAAGCTAGAAAAAGAACAAATTAATAATCTCCAATTGAATACCAAAGTAAAAATGCTGAAAATTAAAAGAGGAATTAATAAAATTGAAAGAAAAGCAATGAGAACTAATGAAGAAAGGGTTTTATGGGAAAAAACAGCAAAATAACCAAATTGCCAGTATCAAAAATGAAAAGGGGGAACTCGCTACCAATGAGGAGGAAATTAAATCAATAATTCAGAGATATTTTGCCTAACTTAATGCCAACAAATTGAAAGCCACATTAATCATCAGCATTACTATATATATATAATATGTATATTTTATATATATATATATATATATATATATATATATATATATATATATATATATATATATATATATAAAACAAAATTCAATAGCAAGACAAAGAAAGAGAAATTCAATTTAAAGTAATCGCAAACAACATAAAATACTTGGAAATCTACCTACCAATCCAGGAAAATACATGAATACAATTACAAAATACTTTTCACACAAATAAATATGGAACAAAACAACTAGAAACATGTCCATTGCTCATAGTTAGGCCAAGCTATAATTTAATAAAAATGACAATTCTACCCAAATTAAATGACTTATTCAGTGCCCTACCACACAAACTATCAAAAAACTATTTTACTGAGCTAAAAAAATTGTAGCAAAATTCATCTGGAGCAAAAAAAAGTCAAGAATATCAAAGGAATTAATGAAAAAAAATTGCAAAAGAATTTGTTCTAAGAGGTATACCATATCTTAAACTAAATAAAGCAGCAGTGATAAAAACTGCCTAGTTCTGGCTAAGAAACAGAGACGTTCTTCAGTGGTGGTATAAAAGAAACAGTAGTAAATGACTACAGTAATCTCCTTTTTGATAAAGACAATAGCTTCTGGGATAAGAACTCACTATTTGACAAATCTGCCAGAAATAGGAAAATAATATGGCAAAAATTAGGCATAAACCCACCCTATATACCAAGATAAAGTTGAAATGAATACAGGATTTAGACAATGGGTAATACCACAGACCAATTAAGAGAACAAGAAATATTCTATTTGTTAGAACTATAGAGAGGGGAGAAGTTTATGATCAAACAAGAGACAAAGAACACTATAAATTGCAAAATGGATAATTCCAACTATATTAAATTAAAAAATTTCTACACAAACAAAACCAATGCAGTCAGGACTCAAAGGAACACAGAAAGCTAGAAAACAATTTTCACAGTGTTTCTGATAAAGGACTTATTTCTAAAATATATAGAGAACTGAATCAAATTTGTAAGACAACAATATGAATAGGCAGTTTTCACATGAAGAAATTAAAGTTATCTGTAGTCATATGAAGAAATGTACCAAATCATTCTTGATTAGAGAAATGCAAATTAAAACTATGAGGTACTGTCTCACAGTTATCAGATTGGCTAAGATGACAAAAAAGTAAAAATGATCAATGTTGGAGAAGATGTGGGAAAACTGAGACATTAATTCACTATTGGAGGAGCTGTGAACTGATCTAACCATTCTGGAAAGTAATTTGGAATTATGCCTAAAGGGCAATAAAATTGTGTATGCTGTTTGACCCAGCAAAATCATTACTGGGTCTGTATCCTAAGAGATTATATATACAAAAATAATCATAGCAGTTCTTTTTGTAATGGCAAAGAATTGGAAATTTAGGGGATGCCTTCAACAAGTTGAACAAGTTATGGCATATGAACATTATGAAATACTATTGTTCTGTAAGAAATCATGAGCGAAAAAAAAAAAAAAAAGAAATCATGAGCAGCCAGATTTTGGAAAAGTATGGAAAGACCTGCATGAGCTGATGCTGAATGAAGTGGGCAGAACCCAGAGAACACTGTAAACATTAACAGCAACACTGTGAGATGATCAACTGTGATGGATGCAGCCCCTCTCAGGAGGTCAGTGTTCAAGGACAATCCTGAGACTTGTTCTGAAAGATGCCATCCACATCCAAAGCAAAAACTATGGAGTCTGAATGCAAAGCAAAGCATACTATGTTTGCTTTTTAAAACTTTTTATGTTTTTCCTTTCTTCCTCATAGTTTTTCCCCCCTTAGTTCTAATTCTTCTTTCACAATATGACTAATAAATATGGAAATATGTTAGACATTATTGTAAATGTATAATTTTTTACCAGAATGGCATGGGGAAGAGGGGAAGGAAGGGTGGTAGAAAACTGCAGAACTTATAATCTTGCAAAAGGATAAATGTTGAAAATTACCTTTACATGCAATTGAAAAAAATAATAAAGTTGGGAGGTATACTGAAGATTTCATTCTTGAGGGCAGCATCTGAATTTGTCCATGAAAGCAGAGAAAGAAACTTAACAATTAATTGCAGAAGGGAGGAGGTGAAGGATTGGCGAGGAGGGGAGGGGGGAATTGCCTACTTAAGGTAGAGGAAAGCAAAGCAAAAATAAATGAGAAAAGGCAGAAATAGAACACAGAACAGAATGTCATCCAAGTGGCTTATCCACAGAACTGTAGTAAAATGGGAAAGAGCTGGATGGGAAAAGAGTCATAAAGGGAGGGGCCTTAAATGCCAGGATCAGCAGTCTACTCTTTCATTTTTTTAAATTTAACAATTGGAACTCAAGGAAACTAAAGATTTGTGAGTATGAGTTAATATGAATACCATATTAGAAACTCATTCTTAAAAGCAATGTGAAAGATGGACTGGAGATAAGAAAATTGGCTAAATTTAAATCTAACTTAAATGAATATTACAGATACCAAAGAAATAAATAACTTAATGGTCAACAGAAAAGATAGTAAAGGATATTTTGTTAAACTGATTATTAGCATTCATTTTCAAATTTTAAATTATCATTAAAAATACATCTTTGGTATGTCACAAATTCATATGGGTTCACTATAGTTTAGCAAGCTGAATATATGTATAAGCTATATCTTAAGTTATTTATGGATATTATTTCTTTTTTAAAAAAATTCTTTAAAAAAATTAAAGTCTTTCTGTACTTTCAAAAAGAAAACGGGTTTCTGAAAAGCCATTTCATTTGACTGTGTATGAGTGGATTATTCAATATATTTATGCATGAGTTGTGACAGTTGTGGCAGGGATATTTAAAAAAAATGAATTCACTAAAATATAAAACAGTTCACTAAGAATCAATAGCTCTATGTAAGATCTAATGATGTATTCAACTGAGATATGAGGAAGTGGCACAGGGGATAGAGATCTGGGCCTGGGGTTAGGAAGGGTCTTTCTTATTTCAAATTTAACTTCAGACACTCACTAGCTACATAAGCTTGGTAAGTCATTGAACCCTGTATGTCTCAGTTTCCTCATCTATAAAATAAGCTGGAGAAGGAAATGGCAAACCACTCTAGGATCTCTGCCAACCTTAAATGGAGTTATGAAGAGTTGATACATGACTGAAAAATGAACAAGTTGCACAGTGGGTAGAGAACTCAGGTCAAAGCCAGGATTTGGGCAAGTGACTTAAGTCCTAGGCCACAATCTAAGATTATAAATTACAAAGCAGCTGCTGACATGAACTGAGGAGGGTATTTCCTCAAAGCAAGTACTCTAAATAGATAAGTACAGATTAAAAACAAAACAAAGGAAAAGGCAATCCACAATCCAAGCCTGTCTCCTAATAATCCTCAAATTAATATGTACTCTATATTATCTTTTCTCTTTTAATAATACATGTTACAGGGAGGGAAATTTTAAGTATGGCAGAAATTAGCAGTCCAATTATACTCTGAGAAGTCAGAAGTTTATCTAAAACTCTCAAGCTAGTGTCAGACTTTAAAAAATATTTATTAAAATGTTCAAAACTTTAAAACCATTTATCTATCTAACACTACAGTCTAATGAGACTGAAACAGATTTTATCTTGAAGTTTGCAGAATAAGAAATAGATCTTATTTTCTTTTAATTTAAATACAATTTAATTTCTTTTTAATAAGAGATGAAGTTAAAATGAAGAGAGCAAAAAGGAAAATGAAGAAAGGAAATCCAACCACAAACCATGGGCCCTAAGAAGTCAAAGAGAAAAAAAACAAGGGTTCAAAATATTAGATGCAACATTCTTTTTTAGGTTTTTGCAAGGCAAATGGGGTTAAGTGGCTTGCCCAAGGCCACACAGCTAGGTAATTATTAAGTGTCTGAGGGCAGATTTGAACCCAGGTACTCCTGACTCCAAGGCCGGTGCTCTATCCACTGCGCCACCTAGCTGCCCCAACATTTTATTTTAGGTAGTAAAAAATAGGAAACAAAGTAGAGGTCCATTAATTAAGAAACTGGACAAACAATGGTATATGAATATGTTAGAACATTACTGTACCATGAAACTGAGAAATTCAGATATAACTAGAGAGATTTGTATGAAATAATGAAGAATAAAGAAAATAGAATCAAGAAAGCAATATACATGACCACAAAATGTAAAGGAAAACACTGCTAAAAGGCAGTCAAATTCATATTAATTGAAATAACCAATCTTAGTGCTGGAGAATAAATGATGGAATACATTTTCTTTCTCTTGATGGAGAAGTGGTGGCCCATGGGTTAAAAATGTTTTATGTTCTATCAAACACAAATGATTTGCATTAGAGTTTTCTCTATTTTTCTCCATTACAACAGTGACTAGTGGGGAAACAGGTTATGTTAGAAAATGACTGTGGTATAAAAGAAGGGCATCATTAAAACTCTTTTTAAAAGAACCTGCAACACCAAAACAAACAAAAAGTTTATATTACACCTGGTATTCATACCTGATGAACAACTTCTCCTCTCACTGAATCAATGAAAGCTTGGTCAGTAGGATAAAGAGCACAGGCAAACATAAAATCCTGCCATATCTATAAGGCAAAAAATGAGAGTTGGTAATTAATGTCTTCAAAAGAAGTCATTCAGTTAATAATCTTATTACAAAGAAACTGCCTTTTGGGAGATGTAGGGGTTATCTTGATGTATTTATAAGTATATATGATACATATGTCAAACTAATGAAGAGTTTATTACTGAAGAGCTAATGGAAAATGACTGATAGGCATGCTGGTCTTTGAGTTGGTAAGAACAAGTTGAAATCCAGCCTCAAACACTATAAATTGTGCCATGGGTAGAAGTCAATTAACTTCTCTGAACCTTAGTTTCCTCATCAATAAAATGGATATAAGTACATACACCACAATCTTATAAGGATCAAATAAGATATGAAATGTTTAGCAAATTTTTAAATATTATAAATTATAAATTATTGCTTTTTAATTACATTCTTCTCATCTTCTTTATTCAGCAAATTCAGTGGAAGTATTCATCTTAATACAGTCACCTGAAAGTGTTTTACTGACATTGTCCATATGGATTTTTGTTACATAATTTTCTGAATTTGTTATTTTATAGTATACAATGAGAATGGTGTTGCATAGGTATTAATTCCTTTAAACATGTTCTTCACATTCAGCTTAGATTTAAAGATGTTTTTTCACATATTGGTCTCAATCTCCTCTTTATGCTTTATATTTTTATGTTTGATATATCTTGCTCAGAGACCAAGGTATTATAGGTATCACCTTCATCCATTAATTCAATGTGTTTGCTTTCAGATGCTTATTTTTCCTGGAAATTTATTAAAAGACTATTAAATTTGTTAAATACATATGACATTGATATTATTTTTTTAAGAAAGATTCCATGACACAAAAGAACTGTTTGATGTAGTTTTCATTAGAAAAATATAGTTTCATATCATCCATGGACATGAAGTAATTAATAAAACCTTCGGTCTGATTCTCCTCTTAATGTAGAAGCCATAATTAGTTCTACTTAGAAGATGATAATGGATTTAAATCTAGATAGAATCAAAATGGATTGAAAATTGTCTTCCTAGGGGCGGCTAGGTGGCGCAGTGGATAAAGCACCGGCCCTAGAGTCAGGAGTACCTGGGTTCAAATCCAGTCTCAGACACTTAATAATTAACCTAGCTGTGTGGCCTTGGGCAAGCCACTTAACCCCATTTGCCTTGCAAAAACCTAAAAAAAAAAATTGTCTTCCTGAGAAATTCCAGGTTTCAAATCAATTGGCTGTGACATTATTGACTTAGTGTTAGACTATAGAGTATGATTTCCCACATGAGTAACAAATATTCTTAACATTTCCACTCTGCTCCAGTCTGTCTTCTATATTTGTAAGACATGAATAAAATATGAGGGAGCAACTAAACAAAAAAAGATATTGTAAATGCTACAGTCTTTTCAAAGGCAGTTTGTTCAACAGTTTCCCAAATGCTCCCTTAAAATATCCCTTTTTTTGTTATTCAATCAGTATATAGTTGTCCATTGTTTATGGAGTTGTTTTTATTTTTAAGTGATGAGGTGTGACTGCTTTGTATAATGTACAAAAACGTATCCTATATTTGAAGGTGTCACTATTGGTGCCATGCTTCCTGGCAAGATTAGACTTGCACTTAAGAGGAAAAGAGGTTTTGCTTGTAATTTGAGCTTCAATGTTTTGAAGCACATGAGTCAATTGTTACAGATCTTATATCATTTCTCAGTTTTGTAGGGAAGCTCAGGTTCACCACCTTCCTGACAAATTATTTCCCATTAGGTTAATGATAGGCAGGAAAGTGGCATAGTGGATAGAAAGCTAGGTCTGAGGTATGGAGGACCTGAGTTCAAATCCAGCCTCAGATACTTAATAGCTATGTGACCCTGGCTAAGTTATTTAAGCTGTTTCCTCATCTGTAAGATGAGATAGAGAAGGAAATGGCAAACCACTCCAGTATCTTTGCCAAAAAAACCCAAATGAGGTCACAAAGAGGTAATGAATGAACAACAACAACAACGATAAGTTTGATGGTGCCCAACTTTTCTGCTTTTTTCCTGTTGTTTTATCCAACTTGAATTTTTTTTTGGTCCGGGGTTCCTTTAAAATATATAGATGACCAGAAATCCCCAATGTGCTCTTGTCTGAGGTTTCTCTCTCAAATGTGTCTTCTTTACTTCTCTATTAAGGTTAGTAAAGTTTTTGATGTTAAAGAGTTTGTTTTGGCAGCTAGGTGGCATAGTAGATAAAGCACCGGCCCTGGAGTCAGGAGTCCCTGGGTTCAAATCCAGTCTCAGACACTTAATAATGACCTAGCTGTATGGCCTTGAGCAAGCCACTTAGTCCCATTGACTTGCAAAAAAAAAAAAAGTTTGATCTTTGCACTGCAGACTCCTTGCACCACTTCCACTTTCTGGCCTAATGAAAGGAACTTCAAATCCATGATAATTTATGCATTCTTTTCCATATTTTTCTTGCTTGTGGGACAACATAGTATTCAAGTTTTCTAAGCAATATGGCTTTCCCCACACCTTCAATAGTCTCTGGCATCATTTCTGACATAGTCTCATACAACATCTACCGCAAGGTAATCTTTCATCGCTCTAGCTCGACTCCTGTGGTTTTTGCCATGGCAATAGCTGCCATACAGATGGCAGTGGATAGGTCCTGGAATGTTTTATACATAGTCTATCAAAAGGCTGAGGATGACACATTCAATCAAGATGGCATATATCAGTTTGGTTTTTGTTACTATTCTGGTGTCCATGTTCTACTAGCTGAAGCCTGTCAAATTCAAAACGAGCTTTTTAGAATTCTAGTCTTAAGTCTTAAGTCTCCTTTTCAAATCATTTGAGATATCAATGCTGTTTTTGACATTCATTTCAATGTCAGATATAATTCCTAGAGTCTTCATTAAGTAAAGATTTCCAATGACCTCAGGGTCTTCAACTGGAAACTCTTCAAAATTTACTATTTTCTTGACTTCAGCTCTTACTTCCAAAAGAGTTGAAGTTATTAGTTATTATTTATCATTGTCCAGCAGGTGGGGTTCTGTCATTTCTGATTCATTCTGATATGTGTGTGTATGTATGTATATATATATATATATATATACATATATAATGTACATATATATATACACACACACACACACACACACACACATATGTGTGTGTGTGTTTCTTGCCATTTTGTGGTATCAGAACATAAGGGATCTTCCTTCTTTCTGCTTTCTTCTGTGTCCAGCTGATCACCATAATGGTTCTGAGTAGGACCAGGCTGCAACCCTAGAATAGTTCTCAAATTCATAGAATGGATTTAATTTTACTCTATGGGGGATCTGACAACATCACTAGAGTTGGAGTGGCCAGCATTTTAGGATTCCTGTTGGGTTTTCACTGTTATGGTGGCAGATCACAGCGTTGGTTGCTCTGTATACTGCTCTGGCAGGTTATTTCCTAATTTCTTTTCTACCATACTCCCCCTACAGGACAATAAGTCGGGCTTTGCAAAGGCTATGATTTTATCAGTTAAAAACCAAATCAACTACAGTCCTTGCCCATGAGAAGCTCATTAAGGACCAATCTAATGGTTAAAAACTAAATCTGTAATTGCTTGAAAAGGAGGCAGGTTCAAGAAGATGGAAAAGAAGGACTCAGAAAAGCAAGTACTAGATAGAAAAGAAGAAAGTTCCTTCCTCTTTATCTAGTTCTCTTTATTTCTTCATCTTCCATTCCACGATAAAGCTGAGATGAAGGAACATTAGATCTCTCTAAGATATTAAGGGTCAATGTCTTACAAAAACAAGTTATTTTCATTGTTTTGCTTAAATTGGGAATTTTTATGGACAAAAGAAAGCAAAATTCCAATCAAAGTTTTAACAAAATATGCAAGTCCATATCTACTTGAACATTTTATAGTTTTACAACTGTTCTACTCTAGCTAAAAATACAAGTCAAGCCCTATACAAATGGAAAATGACTTCAGAGATTTCAAAAATCTCAATGAATAAAGCTGGTCCAACAAATTTTGCAACATCATATTTTACTAATGTTCAGTAAAAATTTTTTATTAATTCTATCTATTTGAATATCTTTAAAGTTGATGTGTTTAAAAATAACAAAAGTTCATTTGCTCTCTCAAGGACCCCATATCTCTTGGAACCATCTCTGAGAAAACCATTCATTTCCTCATTTCATCTCACTTCTCACTCAAAAGGTCAAGAGGAAGGGTGAATTTCCTGCTATTTCTTCACCATCGTCCCTCCACCTCTCCGGAAGTTTGTTACTATCATCTACTGATATCGTCAATCTCACATCTTTTTTCTAATGCCTTCAGCACCTAGTCTATGGTCTTTTCTTCCATAGGCTTTGCCACTAAGCTTTAGGACTTCAAAATAATTCTTTTGCAACCTCCCTAGACTACTCAACATCCTCTGTTTTGAAAAACCTCTTTCTTCATTACTCAATTCACACCTTGGTACAATCACATTTCAAACCTCAACAGTGTTGGCTCTCAAGCCTCCCCCAAGATCTAGAACTCTGAAATTCTATTTTCTGCCCAGATCCTCACTTCTCTCTTCCTTCATTCACATCAGATTGCATAACGGCCTTTACTGTGACCTCTGGTCCCCTAACAACTGGATATTTTCCCACTCTATCTCCAAGTATGCAATGATTTGTCACATAGGCTCAATATAACAACTACCCTCAACAATAATCAAGATGATGATTTTTCCTCATTGCTGCTACCTCAAAGATCCACTGTGCTAATCCTCCAGTCATTCCCCCATTCCCTCTTGACTTGCTGGTATCTCTATCACAAGGGATACCTAGTCTCTACTTCAACTCAGCCTTAGCACAACTATTTTCCTAAAGTTCAGGTCCAACCATGTCACTCTCTAGACTCTTAATAAGAGTCTTATTCCTTCCCCTACTCAAAACTCCAAAGGTCTTCTATTGTCTTTAGGATCAAATACAAATTCAACTTGACTTTGAAAGTCCTTTACCAGTGGCCTTTCCAAACTACCTTCCTAGTACAGCTATACATGGTTGCCTTTGCCATACCTGTATTCCAACTAAGCGTGCTCTGGTTCTCACTCTCATGCTCCTCTATCTCAACCCCATCTGCCCTCTCACAAGAGAAATGCCCTCCCTCCTGACCTCCACCTCCTTATAATCTCTTGATTCCTTTAGAAAATGCCACATCTTTTCCTGAAATCTCCAACTTTCCTTTGCATCTTGTATCTATATATAAACATAACTGTAACCTCCCCAATTACATTTAAACACCCCTAGGGAAGAAACAGTTTCATGTCTGTTATCATATCTCCAACACACAGGACATCATAGCATTGAATCTGCCCTCTTCTCCTCTTCACCAGTCTATTCAAATTTTTAAAGCCCAATTCAAAAGCCACTTCCTTCAAAGTGCTTTCCCTGACCCCTAATGCCTCAAGCCCAGCTTGGTAGTGTTTGCTCATTTCACTCCTTATTGACCCAATATTAAAAGTTTCTTGTAGCTCCCTGGTGGTATTCTTATGATCACTGGAAGGTAAAATTTTTGAGGGTCAAGGCTACTTCCTATTAAACTTTGTCTCTTTCCCAAACCAAGCACAATACTTTGCATACAATAATTGCTTAAAGAATATTTGGTTTTTCTTGTTTCATTCTTTTCATATATTTGACTGTTAAAGAGAAAAACCATAATATATGACTACTGACACAAAAAATAATGAAATCCTTTATATTTGCTACATTTTGAAGGTCTGGCTTGCCAAGCTAAGACTCAAGCAGCTATTTTTTTCCCTGATGGTTATGTTCCTTTCAATTAAGACATTTGCCTTCCATGTAAACTAGGGAAGAATCCTTGGCTTATAAACAATCTGAACAACTATGCTTCCTATAGGTATGATGAAATGAAATATAAGCTTCCAAAGAGCAGAGATGATTTTATTTTTGTCTTTGTATCCCCAATGCGTAATTCTACTCGGCCAGGAACATGATGAATAGCTTGTTTGTTGAATTAACTGAAAGAAATCAACTCTTTTTACGTTTCATCATACTTTTTAGAAAATAAAGGTCTTGGGGTAGGTGGCACAGTGGATAAAGCATGGGCCCTGGAGTCAGGAGGTCCTGAGTTCAAATTTGTCTTCTGACACTTACCTAGCTGTGTGACCTTGAGCAAGTCACTTAACCCCATTGACTTGCAAAACATCCCCCCCAAAAAATAAATAAATGAAAAAAAGGTTTTTATCAAATTGTTTTAAAAACATGACCTTAATGTGTATTTATATGCAATACACAAGATTTAAAACATTTCAACACATGCGTATAATCTTTACCACATACGTATAATTCTTTACCACAATGCCAGGGGTTTTTAACCAATTTTTATGTCATTGGCTCCTTTGGCAATCTGGTAGTCTATGAACTCCTTATCAGAATGATGTTTTTAAATGCATAAAAAAATGTATAATAGGATGACAAAGGAAACCAATAATGTTAAAGTACAGTTTCTAAGCTGATACTTTCTATACTTTTCTCCCCTGAAAATCTTCAATTTTGACTCACATCGATTCTTTCAAACCCAGAGACCCCACATTTCCAAATACCTGTTGGATATCTACACCTGGATCCTCACCCTTGGCCCCCAACCACCTCCTCAGTTTCCTCCCCAGGAGCCCTCGTCATTCCAAGGGTAGGCAGGGCATACACACACTAGTTCAGTGGCCATAGCTCAAGCTTAGCTTTATGGGGTCTCCTCTCAAGGACAGTTGTACATTCACACCTGTCTGATGGAGACATCCACCCTGCTTGGCTCCAGCTTTTCTGTGTAACCTTTAGTCTCTCCTGATCCAATGCAGCCTCTCCCTTTCCAGACTTGTTACCCCATCACTCCTCTGCACACAGCATCCACTCCAGTCACACTGGCCTTCTCTTCATCATCCAGGATGCGTATCTCCCAAGACCTCCACGCATAAACTCTCTTCCTGACACTAGACATGTACTCCCTCCCAGCCTCCACTTTCTTTCAAAGATTAGACAGTGTCCCAACCACCTCCTGCATGTGTTTTTCTTTTTTTCTGCAAAGCAATAAGGTTAAGTGACTTGCCCAGGGTCACACAGTTAGGTAATTATTAAGTACTTGAGTCTGGATTTGAACTCAGGTCCTCCTGACTCCAGGATCGGTGCTCTATCCAATGTACCACCTAGTTAGCTGCCCCATTAAATATGCTTTTCTTGATTTCTCATGGGCCTTTTAATATTCTTAAATTTCCTTTTAATTCCTTTTCATTTACTCTTGTGAACCTATTATTTTCCCTGACAAACTATAAACCCTTGGAGGTTCTGTGCCTCTAGCATTAGGCCCAGTTCAAAATAGGCCCTCTGAATGAATGAATGAATGAATGAATGAATAGATTCCAAAAGTCTAACTGGTCTTTTAGCTTCCAAAATCTCTCTCCTCTCCAACCAGTCCTTCAAAGAATTACCAAATGTATACATTTAAACCATGTCATAGTCTAATCAAAAAATGTCAGAGGCCCTCTGCCTTCAAGCGGGTCACCAACCCTGTGGTATACTGACCTTTACTCAATGCATTTATTTGGGCAAGTCTTCTTTGCTTAAAACACATTCTCTCCCCAACTCTACATATCACAATTCTTCCCTCCAATCAAGGTCCAGGTAACACTTTCTCCATAAAAGTTCCCTTGCAAATAAAAGAAATGAGAAGACACCTCTTCTAATTCCTTTGGAGAAGGTGATCTATGTCTATAATGACAGACTTTTTATTTTGATGCATTAATCATTTTTGCCCCTTTTAAAAGTCCCTCTTCTGTATTTTTTCTTTTTTTTTTTTAGATTTTTTTTCAAGGCAATGGGGTTAATTGCCCAAGGCCACATGGCTAGGTAATTATTAAGTGTCTGAGGTCAGATTTGAACCCAGGTACTTCTGACTCCAAGGCTGGTGCTCTATTCACTGCGCCACCTAGCCGCCCCTGTCTTTTTTTCTTTGAAAAAAGAAAGATCATTGCTATTTAGGATAGCACTTTGGGAGAGAAAGGACAAAAGGTAGAGAGGAATAAAGGAAGAAATAGATGCAATGTGAAAACAAAATATATCAATAAACATTTAATACAGTCTTAAAAAAAGTTTTTCTGATTTCTGAGCTCCTCTATTTTCTTATTACATTCTGTTTGTCCCATTCTAGCTTATTTCATTCTTATTTGTGGACATGTCATATACTCTTTAATTGATTGTAGTCTCTGTGAAAGGTCATTTATTCTAAATGTGTTCCCACCAGCAACCAGTGCTGTTTGTTCATCTGTCCTTTCTTTTTCTTTTTTTTGCCTGCCCTTGGGAGAGCAGAGCTGTGATTTCATTAGTAAAGGATTTCATCCTGGTAACGAAGCTACCAACAAATATCTACAGCCTTAGACAACTCTCCAGAAGGGAGGAGATCCACTATGAATCCTACAGCGATAAGATGTTTCAGGTAGGAGCCAAAGACCTCTGAGCCCAGATCTCTATCCACAATCTGATACCACTGTACTATCTCACACAGAACTAGAATTAAATGTTTACTGAATTTCATTTGCACTATTCCTAACTGTCAAGTACACTCTTGTTTTTCTAACAACTCAAATGTTTTCTCTGACTTGAGGGGGAAAAAATACCTTAGAGTTATTCCCCATTCTCTAGGGTTTCCAGAAAGTCAGGGATCAAAATTCTTCCTCTCCTCCCAAAAGCTCTACTCTGTCACCAACTTGCTTTAATTAAAGGTACACTCACTTTAATTGATTTAATTAAATGTAATTACAAACAAATTCAGCATTCCCTATGGTTCTTCAGTTCTAATCTACTGGATACATGACAAAAACTGTGCTTTTCCACTCCTTGGCCCAGGCTGCCTGGGGCTTTGGTCAGACTCAGGGGTCCTGGGCTCCAATGCTACTCTGGACATAGCCTTTATGATTTTGGTCAGGGCTTGTAATAGCCCTGGGTCCTGCTCTGTGTCATATTCCCTGTGCAGGAATTTCTTCTATAATTACTCCAGGCCACAGAAGAAGTCTCATCCTACTCAAAACCCTCACATACCACTTCATCTGTATTTTAATTTATCCTGTCTTACTCCCTAAATTTACTTATTTAGTTACTTACTTAGATAGTGGAAGGTATGGCATAACAATATCCTCAAATATAGAAACAATCAGTAAAGGAGCTGACCTGGTCATGTATGGAGGATAAAGGACTGAATGATGCCATCTTCAAACAGATGTATTTAAAAAACACTGACACTGGGGCAGCTAGGTGGCGCAATGGATAGAGCACCAACCCTGGAGTCAGGAGGACCTGGGTTCAGATCTGACCTCAGACACTTAATAGTTGCCTAGCTGTATGACCTTGGACAAGTTACTCTTAACCCCACTGCCTTAAATTAAAAAAAAGAAAGAAAGAAAAAAGAACACTGACACCAACTAGCTGGGTGAACTTTACATTTTAGTGTAAGCTGTATGAACCTTACATTTTAATGTAAGCACATAAGTAAAGAGTAAAGGAAGGAAGAGAAGAAAGAAATTTTCTAGTTTGATTCTGGTCATCCATAAGTCCTGTTTATGAAAAACATTTTGTCTGGTTCACCTATAGTTTGACTTAAAGGGCTAAGGCAAAACCATTTTACTTATAGACTTGGATATATGTACTTTGCCATTCCAACTAGTCTGTAAGCTCCTTGTGGGTAAAGTATTATGTTTTATGCCTGTTTATTTTCCACCTATGACTGTCTAGACTACAAAGAAGGTATTCAATAAATACTTTGGAAGTGAGTGATTTTTGAAATGCCTTTCTAATAGCATACATCTTTCTTAATTATTTTACAAAAAAAGTAAATTAAATCCCATCAAAGAGAAATTGTGTAGAATTTGTAACATGCAAATATCTTATGAATAGAAAATTGTCAAATAAAAAACAAAATGACAAACTCTTTAAGTACCATTAATCCCAGTTCATCACAGATTTCATAGAATTCATCTTGCTCATATACACCCCCTCCCCAAACTCGCAGAGTATTCATGTTAGCATCCACAGCAGATTGCAAAAGAAGTCGTAATCTATGGAAGAACAGAGAATTAAATATAAAAGCTTATGAAACTAAAAATATGAAACATAATAAATATCCAATATGTAAAAAAATAGAAAAAGTACAACAAATTAAGCAAGTTCTGCAATTCTTTGGAAGCTAACCTATAAAAAAAAAGAACAAAAACAATAATAAGGGATGCAAATTACAACTCTTAGGTTTCACTTTGCACTCATCAGACTGGCAGGGTAAAAAAAATGGAAAGTTTCTATTTTGAAGATGCTATGAAAAGAGGGGAACTATAAATTGTCAGTGGAGCTGTGTATGGCTCTAACTATTTGGCAAAACTATATTAAATTATAGCAGAAAAATCACAAAACTATGTCTTACCTTTGATTCAGAGAAATCAATATGAGGTACATTGGTAAGAAGGTCAAAGACAGTGAGAAACACCTCAATAAACCAAAACATACAAGTAGCACTTTTTGGAGTGGCAAAATAACTGGAAACAAAGTGGGTTCCAGCTGATTAAACAAAATATGACATATGAATCTAATGTAATATTACTATAAAAATGAATATAAATAATTCAGAGAAATGGGCATATTTGCATAAATCAATGCTGAGCAAAATAAGGAGAAAGAAGAACAGTTTAACAATGACCACAATAAATGGAAACTCTGAAAGACTTCAAAATTCCTATCACTGTGAGTTCCAGTAATCACTTAAGAAAAAGTTATTCTCAGTTAGTAAAATTTATATGGAAAAATGAGACAACATTGACAGAGTCAATGTTTTGTTTTTCTATGGTTTACCTATGCTTTTTTATGACTTCATAAGTAAGCAACAGAAATGGTTCTTTAAGTACCAATAACATATTTTAAAAGAAATTGAAGAATAACTGGTATTCCACTGGTGGACACAATTTACATTGCTAAAGATGGAATAAAAAAAAAAGATGGAGCAAAAAAAAACAACTCCTCATATGAAAATGAGTACACTGCACTATAAGGTGAATGAATAACTCTGGACTTTAGGTAACCTCCCTTTTAAAATAAAAAAATACAAATACAAATCTTGGCAATAGACATAGAATATTTTTATACAGTATAATAAATGAATGAAAAGTAGCTATTGAGGGCTTATTATATATACACCAGGTTCTGTGCTAGGTGCTATGGATGGAAAGACAGAGAAAAAGAAATGCTCCCTGATCTCCAGGAAATTAGATACTAATTAGGGAAGGCAATGTAAAGAAAGCCCATCTGCAGAGTTGATGGAAAGGCATATAAGTCCTAAAGGAACAGCTGTAGGGCAGATGCCAAGTTTCAAGAGTCCTTGGCTTGTATCACTGGGTTCAAGCACAGTGCTGGGGACCTCCAAGGAATAGACGCAAGGAAGATTATAAAGACTAGGGGTCCTTCGGCTCACTGGACAGAAAACAATTAGTACTTCCCATCTCATCTAAGACTTGTAGGCAGTTAATCAGCCCAGAAGACTTGTGGGTGGACCAGTAGAAGGAAGGACCTGGCTACGGAAGGGGGGAGAAAGTGAAGGGAAACATAATAAAAATTAACAGATGAAACCAAAACTCTGATATGGACACCTATATTCCTCCTCCTAAAGTTTCTCTCCTTAATGAATCTCTACTCTATCTTGTCTCCCAATCTACCATTTAATCAATCAAACCAAGGGGCCTATCCAGAAACTCTGGATCAGACTACTGAGTTAGAGCCAAGAAGGCAGTACAAAGCTAGGAAGCTTCCAGAGCTTTTCTCAATACAACTTTAAACGAAACCTCTATACAGGCCTTAAAGCTATAGATCTCACAAACAACAAAAAAAGTTCTCAACTTAAGAGATCATGGAGGACCTTCAGTAAAGGTCTGTCTCTTCTCCATGTAGCAGGAGAGTGGGAAAGCTCTTAGCCAGCGCAGCCCAGGGTCTGGCTCACCCAGAGCCAACTAGAAGGTAGTCCCAACCCCAGCTCAGAAGACAAAGTTCAGACTCAGGGATGATGGTGAAACAAGACAGGATTGGGAAGAAATAGCTTCAAAGGCAATGCTTGGGCTGCATAGGCCACACTGTGGCGAGCAATAATGCCAAGGACCAGATCCTGGCCCCAGTATAACAGGCTCAGGACTATATATATACTCCATAAACCCCAGGAACACACCTCAACTATCAAAATGAGCAAAAAAGCAAAAAGACTGTTTATCAAAGAAAGCTACTATTCTGATAGGGACAATAAAAAAATGCCATTTCAGAAGAAGAACACAGTAACAAATTACTACATGAGAAATCTCAAATGAGTTTATAAATTCCAAAAAGACCTCTTGGAAGAACTCAAAAAAGATTCTGAAAAACCAAAGAAGAAAAGAAGAAAAATGGAGAAAAGGAATGAGAGCCATGACTAAAGAAATCAACTCCTTTAAAAATAAGAATGACCTACTGGAAAAAGAATGCAACTCATAAAAAAAATAAAATCAATCAAATGGAAAAGGAATGCAATTCACCAAAAAGTAAAATTAACTAACTGGAAAATGAAAAGAGGCCTATCCAGTTATTTAGGGAGTTATCTCCCACAAACCCATTAAAAGATAGCTTAAGAGTGATATAGACACAGTTATGAAAAGCTGGCATGGGGAGAAATAATTACTAAAGAAGGAAACAATAATCTTTGCAGAAAGTTTCTCTGATAAAGATCTCATATAAAGGTCACATAACAAACTAATTCAAATTTTTAAGGTTAAAAATACCCAGGAGATAAAAAGTGAAAAGATATGAACAAGTAGTTTTCAAAAGAAAAAAATCTAACTGAAAAGATGCTCTAAATCATTAAAAATTAAAATCAAATTAGAACTCAGGTTCTACTTCAGGAACACATATGATTGACAAAGATGACCAAAATTTTAAAAAATGACAGTTGTTTGAGGGGCTACAAAAACAAGTACAATTTTGCACTGTTGATGGAGCTATAAACCTGTCCAGCCATTCTAAAAAGCCATAACACACAGAAAAAGTCAGTAAACTATGCATCCTTTTGACCCAGCAATACCATCAACTGAGGGCCATGGAATATTATTACACTCTTAAGAAATAACTAAAGGGGATCATTTCAGATATATCTAGAAAGACATATGAATAGATTCAGTTTAAAGTGAGCAGAATCAAGAGAATTATTTTTATGACAATATTATAAAGATAAAATGACTATAAAAGACTTAGAAATTGATCAGCACAACAACCCAAAAGATTCCAAGGGCCTGATGATGAAACCTGCTACCCACCCCAACAGAGGGAATGAACTCATGCTGTTGAATGAAGTCTCTAATTTTAGACATAGCCAATATGGAAACTTATTTTGTTTGACTATACAAAATTATTATAAAGGTTTTGTTTTTATTTTTTCTTTATTTGGGAGGGTGGGAAAAAAGAGGGAAGCTAGGGATATGGCTGTCACCTAAAAGGAAAACAAAGAAAAGAAAAAGAAAAGAGGTTCATTAAAACATGTTTGATTTTTAAATACACAGAAGGATTGCCAGAATAAATCACACAAAATAAGCTGGAAAACTTTGAAACGAAGACATAACAAAAAGTCTCAATTTTACAAACAACCTTTTCAGTTTTATTTGGTATGAGGAATTGTATACTCTAGTTTATGTTATTAAGTTGAGAATTTTTAAAACAGAAAAAAAATAAAGACAGAACTGGAGGGGGTGGGGGTAGGGAGAACTGAATTGGGTCAGAAAGTCATATGCTCTTTGTATAGGGACTCAGTTCCAACTACAATAGGGTCCCACCTACAAAGAAATCAAAAATCAAAAACATCTACGTCCAAATATGATTCCTGACTCCATATAATGTGCTTTAAGAGACTAATCTACTAGGGAAATTACAAAATATAAATACAAATAAATTACGAAATAGAAGTACATTTGAATAAAATTAGAGGAAGTTACTGTAAATCATTTAACAAATATCAAGCATGAGGGTAACTAGTCATATTTTTTAAACAAAATACCAAATATGTTGCATTTCAAAATCTTGATATACTTCAAAAACTAATGAAAATTACCCCGAGACTATAATGAGCATGTTCATTTCAGTGTAATAGAGATTTTTGAAAGAAATCCATAATTTCAATTAAATGTTTCTAAGTTCATATTTATTTATTTGTTTGTTTGTTTGTTTGTTTATTTATTTCTAAGTTCATATTTAAGGAAAAAACTGTTGATCAAGCCAAGTTATTTCCAATTTTTTTCATCAATTCAAAAAAATTTAATTTAATTTTCATCTTCAAAGTTAAAGCATATGACAAGTTAGCCTTATTCCAGGGTAAAGCTTATTCTAAAGCTGCTTTCTTTAAAAATAGTTTTTAAAAATAGTAAAAAGTGCAGGCAATTTTTGATTATTCAGGAACCAGTTTTTTCTCTAAAGTAACTAAATATGTAAACTATTGTTAAAGAAATTATGGAATCTTCTTTGGAAAGAAAAATTGCTATGTAGTCACCCATCTGGGATGATTTAAATGCCTAAAGTCAGGGGTTTATTATGTTCCAAAGCATCAATTCTTTATACTATTATCCTAGTGTACTATGAATAAATGACTGACTCTTAAAAGACTATATACAGCACTTTGAGAAAAAATAAACAAAGGACAGTGAATTTTAACTTACAAGTCTGGGGTTACTCTATCCTGGAAAGAGTCTGCTGGTATCCAGTTAGATCCTTTAATAAATATGGGAACTCCATTAATTTTGAAGTAGAAACTTAAGCCAGAGGACCCTGCTATTGGAGACTCTATAAGTTCTACTGTCCGGAAATAAACCTAAAATAGGAAACAAAAAAAAGGGGGGGGAGTGAATTCATAGAATCACTGCTTACAAGCACAAAATAAAAATCACACCTCACATTTCAATAACCAATATGTGTGACATTAGCCAGTATGTGTGACATTGGACATCTCTAAACCAGAGTTTTTCATTTACAAAATAAGATGATTTATCTAACCCAAGGACTTTTTTACCTCTAAATGAAAAATTCTAATAAATTGAAAGAATTAAAAATTTAAAAGAAAATATTCAAATTGTTGATAAAAACCTATGAGGTCTCCTTTTAGACAAATTGAAACAATGGAGAGTTTTAAGACTTGGATTTAATTCCACCTTTGATAATGATCACCTGGGTGATGCTGGGCAAGTTATCTCAGTTTCCTCATGTAAAATGAGAATGTTGGACTAGATGAATACTATGATAGGAAAGATACTAAATTAACAATAAAGAAATATTTCTATGTTACCTAATATCAGAGATTTGCTTGAAGTAAACAATCATGGTTCAGATATGCTTGAAAGAAATTTTTATAACTAAAAGCAAAAGTATATACTAAGCATTTCATAGACATAGATGGGTAGAAACCCAAGAAGGTAATCAGTACAACTTTTCACTTATAATGTTTAAGTCTCAAAATTACATGTTTAAAGAGTTAATTTTAACTAATCTTTATCTTATTCTAGATAGTAAAAAACAAACCACACTCAGGACAAACTAGTTCTCAGATTTTCCATAGGGATAGGTCAGGATGTGATTTTGGGGTCTTGGGCAAGCTACAGACTACCTCTAATATCCCTTCTATTTTGAAATCCATGATCCTTGGATACTAGATATAATCTTCAACTACTCCTGATTGGTGAAAGTTAGTCATATTTAGCCAGCCAAAAAGACCCATGGCTTCAATAGAAGCCGACCTCCCTGTAACCACTGGTTGTCTTCACTGTCATGAGACTCTTGGCTCTCCAGTCTGACTATTCCTTCTCAGTTACTATCCATGCAAACGCCACAACTGTAGGTAGCACTCAAGACTATCTTTGGTTATTGTCTCTTTCCCCGCCTCTCATCAGCTCCCATTGGTTCAATGGGTTCATAACTATACCAATGATTTCCAGATTTTTATTTATTTATATTTATCCAGCTCTCATCCTTCCCTTCAGCTCCAGTGTCAAAGTCTCAAATTTCTCTTGGTTATTTTGAACTAAATGCCCCATAAGATGGCTCAAATACAGAAAGATCACCTCTAAATGGATATGTGACTTAGATATAAAAGATCACTTCTTAAACAAATTATATGAACCAGAGATAGAATATATCTCAAAACATAAAAGTGATAATTTAAGTATCATGGCTTTGCACAAACCAAAGTAAATGTACCTAAATTAGAAAGGAAAATAGGTAACTGAAAATCTTTACAGAGGACTTCCAGCCAAGATGGCAGAAAAGACAGGTACAGTGCTAATCTCCTGATCTTCCCTTATAAATAATATGCAACAAACCTCTTAATAGAAATCTGATCCACAAAACCCAAAAAGAGAAACTAGGAGAAGATCTACCTCAAGGTTTGTCCTCTGGGATCACAGGTGAGCTGGGTGCAGAGGACTGACTCTGCTGGGAATACAGGGCAGGGTCAGAGCCTAAGAACTCAACTAGCCTGACCAGCAAGGCAGACTAGAGTCTGAAAGCCTAAAAGTGGGACAAGCCTGATTGGTCAACTAAGGAGTAGATGCATTGGTTGTGACACTGAAGGTCTGGAGCTAGCCAGCAGAGCAGAAGGGAGAGTTCCAGTGCTTCATTTCAGCTGAATGCTCTTCCCAGAACAAACTCAATTACAGCCCACCTCTGCCCCAGACTGTGAGAAGAAAACCTTCCTCAGCTGTGAAAAGGGAGAGCAATTACCTTGCCCTAGGGCAAAATCCACCATTGATGAAAGATAAAAATACTCAACAAACTTCATCTACCCACTCCTAGTTAAGTGAGAGGGTCTCAAATTAAGGTCACACACACTCCAGAGAAAGCAACCATCCCACTTGGAGTTACTAAACCCAGTGATTAAAGCCTCTAGGGATCTCAACATCAAACCTCTGTGAACCAGCCCCTTGCCAACACAAGGTCTTAGTGAAATGGAGAAAGGTCAGATGAAAGGGGGGTGCACAGAAACATTCCTAGAAGGAAAAGCCCCTAATTCAGAGACTGAGAATCTCTGAGGAGAAGATGATCTGGTCTCCAGCACAGAAAGACTTCCTTGAAGAAATCAGGAAGGAGTTTAAAAGTCAATTGGAAGATTTGGGAAAGACAATTAACACCTTGCAACAAGTAAACAAATCATTGGAAAATACAATTGGACAAATGCAAAAAGAAAATAATTCTCTCAAAACGGTCAATTGGTCAAATGAAAAACTCAAAAATAGAATGGACCAATTGGAAAAGGAGTTGCAAAAGGTAAATGAAGAAAATTCTTCTCTAAAAAAAAAAAGAATGGAGTCTGTGGAAACTAATGACTTCATGAAACAACAAGATTCTGTTAAATGAAATCAAAAGATCGAAAAAAATAGAAGAAAATGTAAAATACCTGATGAGCAAAACCTCTGACCTTGAGAAACGATGGAGAAGGAACAACCTGAGAATTACAGGTCTTCCTGAAAACAGGGAAGAGAAAAAAAAGCCTGGACTTGATCTTACAGGATTTAGTGAAGGAAAACTGCCCTGATATCATGGAACCAGAGGGCAAAATTGTTATTGAAAGAATATATCGATCCCCTCCGGAAAGAGATCCTAAATGAAAACAGAAAGGAATGTTATGTCCAAATTCCAGAACTACCAGATAAAAGAGAAAATCTTGCAAGCAGCCAGAAAGAAACAATTTAGATACCAAGGAGCCACAGTAAGGATTATACAGGACCTGGCTGCATGAACATTAAGGGATCCAAGGCCCTGGAATGAGATATTCTGAAGAGCAAGGGAGCTTGGAATGCAGCCAAGAACCCACTACCGAGCAAAACTGAGCCTTCTCCTGCAGGGAGAAAAAAATGGACATTTAACGAAATGGGAGACTTCCAACATTTCCTAACGAAAAGACCAGAAATTAATAGAAAATTTGGACATCAAACAGGAGGCTCAAGAGACACATGGAGGGGCAAGGCCAAGATGGCGACAAGAATGGATCGTGTCTTAGGCGCTCTCTCATAAAACTTCTAAACTAAGGATTCTAACTAAATTTTCAAGAGACAGAACCTACAGAGGGACCCAGTGAGGCAGTTCTCCTACTCAAGGTAACCTGAAAAAGAGCAGAAAGGCTCTGCTCCCCAGGGTGAGAGGGGTGGCCCGCCAGAGAAAGAACTTCAGCCTCCCAGAGGCAGCCACAGGGCACTGGGAGCCACAGCTCACAACAGCGGGGTTGTTTCCTCAGCTACACCTCAGGGAATACCAGGTACAAATTGGGGGAACGGGGGGGGGGGGGGGGGGGGGTGGACAGACCTCTGCCAGGTCAAGCACATGAAGCCCAGCCCTCAGGGCACACAGAGAGCAAAGTGGCCAGCACAGGAAGAGAAGTAGGTGGAGCTGGTAAGCAGGAGCCCCCAGGGCATGAGCCCATTGAACTTAGGGAGGGGAGTGAAGAGAGGGAGGCTGCTGAGCTCTGTCCCCTGCCCCTGGAACACGACTCTGGGGCTTTCACCACATTCATATCCTGATCTCAATCTAGGCCCCCCCACAGAACAGCAGGGCCCCCCCTCCACCTCAGCCCCATGGCAGAGTGGGGCACATATGGTCATTCAAAGACCAGGAGAGAGGACAGAGCATCACACACTGAGACCCTTGTGGGAGTGTCCCAAAAGCTCAGGAAGCACCCCAAAACCAGGCTCAGGCTGGGAAAATGAGCAAGCAGAGAAAAAAGAGGAACACCATTGAGAAATATTTTGCATATGAGCCCAAGAAGGATCAAAACACTCAGTCTGAAGATGAGGAAGTACAAACTCCTGCATCTAAAGATTCTAAGAAAAAACAGAAATTGGGCTCAGGCTATGACAGATCTCAAAAAAGACTCTGAAAATCAAATGAGGGAGTTAGAAGAAAAACTGGGAAGAGAAATGAGAGAGCTTCAGGAAAAACATGAAAATGAAGTCAGCAGCCCAGTCAAGGAAATCCAAAGGAATGTTGAAGAAAATAGCATGCTAAAAACCAGCTTAGGTCAAATGGATAAAACAGTTCAACAAGTTATTGAGGGGGGCGGCTAGGTGGCATAGTGGATAAAGACCTGGCCCTGGAGTCAGGAGTACCTGGGTTCAAATCCAGTCTCAGACACTTAATAATTACCTAGCTGTGTGGCCTTGGGCAAGCCACTTAGCCTCCTTTGCCTTGCAAAAACCGAAAAAAAAATTATTGAGGAGAAGAATGCTTTAAAAAGCAAAATTGGCCAGATGGAAAAAGATAAGAAAACTCTCTGAGGAGAACAAATCCTTCAGACAAAGAATAGAATTCAGGGAGATTGATGAATTTACCAGAAATCAGGAATCAATACTTCAAAACCAAAAAATTAGAAAGATTAGAAGAAAATGTGAAATATCTCATTGAAAAAACAACTGATATGGAAAACAGACTTAGGAAAGATAATTTAAAAATTATTGGAACACCTGAAAGTCTTGATCAGGAAAAGAGCCTTGACATAATTTTCAAAGCATTACTACAGGAAAATTGCCCTGATATTCTAGAAGCAGAGGGCAAAATAGAAATGGAGAGAATCCACCAATCCCCCCCCCCGAGAAAGACATCCAAAAAAAACCAACCCCTAGGAATATAACAGCCAAATTCCAGAACTCCCAAGTCAAAGAGAAAATATTACAAGCAGCCAGAAGGACACAGTTCAAATATCGTGGAGCTGCAATCAGGATCACACAGGACTTAGCAGCAACTACAATGGAAGCTAATAGGGCTTAGAATATAATATACCAGAAGGCAAAAGAGCTTAGAATGCAACCGAGAATCAACTACCCAGCAAGGCTGAATGTCCTCTTCCAGGGAAAAAGATGGACTTTCAATGAACCAGGGGAATTTCAAATGTTCCTGTTGGAATGGCCAGAGCTGAACAGAAGGTTTGATCTTCAGATACAGGACTTGGGTGAAGCATAGAGATTGGAGGAGAGGGGAAAAATATGAGGGACTTGATGATGATGAACTGCAAGTATTCCTACATAGAAAAATGAAACTGATAATACTCATATGAACCTTCTCAGTTAATAGAGCAGGTAGAGGGAGCTTTTATAGTTGAAGCACAGGAGAAAGCTGAATTCGAAGATAAAATATGGTGTAAAAATGGAGTCAATAGAAAAAAGGGAAATATAATGGGAGAAAGAAAAAGGAGAGGGGGAATAGGCCAAGATATTTCATATAATAAGATTTTTCTTTATTATAATGAGCTATTGCAATGATATGGAAGGGGGGAAGGCAAGGGGGAATGAGGGAATCTTTGCTCTCATCAGAGGTGGCTAGGAGAGGAAACAGCAAATATATTCAATGGGGTATAGGCATCTGGAGTAAGAAAGAGAGGGGGGACAGGGGGAAGGGGTAGGGATGTGAATGAAGGAGGAGAGGATGGACCATTGGGGGAGAGTGGTCAGATATAACACATTTTCTTTTTTACTTCTTGCAAGGGGCTGGGATTGGATGGCCTGTCCGGGGCCATCGGGCCAGGTGGATGCTGGGCCTAAGGGGTGGTATGGGGGCTCAGGGCTTCTTGGCCCCAGGACCAGAGATCTGACTGCTGTGCCACTCAACTACCCTACAGCAGAGTCAGAGTGAAGGGAGAGAGAAAACATAGTACATGGTAATGGTGAAATACAAAAGGAGGGAGTTGCATTCAGCAACGGCAATGGTGGAAAAATATGTAAGTAACTTTTGCGATAGACTTATCATAAAGAATGTGATCCACCCGCAACAGAGTTGTTGGTGTTGGAACAAAGCTTAAGCACATTTTTTATTATTATTATTTTTTGGGGGGGTGCAGGGCAGATGGGGCTGGGTGGCCTACCTGGGGCTGCATAGCAGGGTGATCGTTGGGTGTCTGAGGCCAGATTTGGACCCAGGTGCTCCTGGCTCAAGGGCCAATGCTCTGTCTACCACCCAGCCACCCCTACTATTATTACTATTTTATTTTATTTTAGGTCTTTTTTTGGTTCTTGCAGGGCAGTGGGGTTCAGGTGGCTTGCATGTCACACATCTGGGTGACTGTTGGGTGTATGGGGCCGGATGTGGGCTCGGGTGCTCATGGCTCCAGGGCTGGTGCTCCGTCCATTGCGCCACCTGGCCATACCTACAATTATTACTATTATTTTTTTATTTTAATTTTTTTCTCTCCCCTTTATTGCTCAAGCAAGTCTATATTTATGGGGGGTAGGGGTATTCCGTTTACTCTTAAACAAGAATATTTTATTAATGTAAAAAAAATTTGTACAAAATGAGAATATTAAATAAAATATATATATATATATATATATATATATATATATACACATTTATAAAAAACAAAACAAACAAAAAGATACACATGAAAAGGTTAAAAAAATGGGGGGTAAAGAAAAAAACCACTATCCAATAAGATGAAACTGGCTATATAACCACTTGGGAGAAAGGTTCTCATAACTCTTGAGAATTGTAACTCTAATAAGAGAGAATATACTTAGCCAGAAGTGATGGACACTCGTGACTTTTCTGTGACTCAGAATGATTTAAAAACAACACCTCCTTAAAAAGGGGGACAGTAAGGAGACAGGAAGAGGGAGGAGATCGAAAGGGGTAAATCTCATTACATTAAGAGGTACAAAAGACCTACTGTAATAGAGGGGAAGAAGGGAGCAGCTGAGAACCACTTGAATCTTCCTCCCATCAAACTTGGTTTAAAGTTAATTTGTACAAACACTCAATTAAGAAACTTATCTTACCTTTCAAGTATTAAAAGGGGAAAAGGGGAGGGAGGAGACAGGGAGGGGGAGAAAAAGGGGAACTAACAGAAGGGAGGCAAGAAGGGGAAAGAAAGGGGGAGGGGGTTGACATAGGAGGGCAAACACACTGAAGGTGGCAGTATACAGAAACAAAATACTGGGGAATATGGATAAAAGGAAAAAAGGGGAAAATAGAAACAGGCAATAAAGAGTTAATAATTATAACTTTGAATGTGAATGGGATGAACTCTCCTTTAAAACATAAGTGAATAGAAGGATATGATTTCTCTCTCATCAGATTCAACTTAGAACAGTGTATACCATGGAAACATTGTAAAGACTAACAGACTGCCTTCTGGCAGGGAGGGAAGGAAGATGGGAGGGGGATTGTAAATCTCAAAATAAATAAAATCTTAAAAAAAATCTTTATAGAAAGTTTCTTGGCTAAAAGCATTATTTCAGAAATATAAAATAGACTAATTCAAGTTTATAATAAGAGTCATTTCATAGTAGAAAAAGGATCAAAGCAGTTTTCAAAGGAAGGAATCCAAGTTACCATTGGACATATGAAAAAAGCTGCTCTAAATCATTAATAATTAGAGAAATTCAAATTTAAAAAACTCCTATGTTCCATCTCATACCCATCAGATTGTCAAAGATAACAAAAATGGAAAATGATAAATGCTAGAGAGGCTGCAGGAAATTAAACACATTAATGTACTATTAATGGAACTATGAGCTGACCTCAGTTCTCAAAAACCATTAGGAATCACGATCCCAAACTAGGGATGTGTACACCCTTTATTTCAGCTAAACTATTACTAGGCCTACAGCCCAAAGAGATCAAAGAAAGAAGAAAAGGATTCATATGAAGAAACAGGTATCTAGCAGTTCTTTTTGTAGTTGTAAAGAAAGGGAAATTCATCAATTTGAGAATGACTGGTTAAATCATGATATATAAATATAACAGAATGTGAATATTCTATATGAAATTTTCCAACATTTCAGAGAAACCCATAGAGAATTGAATGAACTGAGACAATGACCAAAAACCAAGAGAAAAATTTATATAACACTCTAGAGACAAATAATTTTAAAACACTTAAGAATTATGATCATTGCAATGATTAACCATGATTCCAAAAGACTGATGGTCAATACTACTGAACTCTGACGAAGCTGGACTATTTTAATTTGCTTGATTATGCATATTTATTAGAAAAGTTTTATTCTCCCTCTCTTTTATTTTCCTAATTGGAGAAAATTAAATGCTTAATTAAAAAATAAAATAAAATTTTCAAAGACAAAATAAAATCCAGTAGCTGTTCCTCAAACCCTCTCCCTCCCCTCCCTTTATTGTCTCAGCATAAACTCAGTCACTCAAATTTATAAGGCCTACAGTCTTTGTTTACCTTGACTCCTGACTCACATGTTCTTCTTATGAACATGCCCTTATCTCCAGACATAGATGCCATCCTGTCACTGGCCTTTATCACTTCATCTACACTACTATAAGATTCTTCTAATTAGTCTCTGCTCCAGTCCATCTTTGACTCCACTGCCAAAGTACATTGTGAAGCCTATCACCCTTCTAACTCAAAAAACTCCCAGGAGCTCCTGATTATTTTCCCATCAAATATAAACAGACTTTAGGACTTTAAAGTGCTTCACAGCCCTGTCAGCCTCTTCCTATCTCTCCAATCTGTTTTAAATTCTGCTCCTCCCCTCCCCACCTTCCAATAAGTACTCCTCCCCTGACTCAGACCCTTACAATGATTGTCCTCCAGATCCAGAATGTTCCCTCTCCTCACATTGGCCTCCAAGCTCCTCTGGTCTCAACATCTCCTTCTTCAGGCCTCCCCAATCTCCCCTAGTGCTGGAGCCTTCTCCTTTGAGACACCCTCATTGTCTATATTCTTTCAGCCTTTCTTTGACCACCCCCCCACCCCTCCCCTGCCCTGGGTACTTTGCTTGGTACCATAGGTAAAATGAATAAATATTTTTAACTAAATGACTGACCAGAAAATCCCAACTCCAAACTTGGCTGCCAGTACTGGAAAAATGGAGCAAATAAAAGGGAATTCATGGGATTCCAAGAACCAGAGTCAGTAAAATATCAACACAAGTATATAATGAAGAAACACCTCAGTTCATAGACCAAACGCCCCAAAAACAAAAAAAAACACTTTTTGCTTTGCAAAGTTTTGGGTTTTAGGAAAAGTACCCAATGCCAGTGCCCCTCCCTGGTCTAAGGTCCAAGGAGGTAGGGAGGCCCTGGACTCAGTTTCTGGAAGGAATCATCCTTCTAGGACCTCCAGACCTGCAACAGTGATTAGCATCTGGCCCTTCTGTCTCTCCTGGTATTCAGGAGAGGTAACATCAAAGTTATCTGTTACAACAGGTACAAAATAATGTGGCACAAAATATTGTGCTGTGAAAGGAGCTTAGCAAAGGGTCAGGCTCCTTACTCAAGAGAGTATTTTTCTATGAGACCAAAGTGGTTTTTCTTTAAATAATCCAAACAAAACCAGCAAGTTTGAGCCTGCAGATAATAAACTACAAAGGCTGGTTGCCTGATGAGCTGATAAAGAGTCTAAATATGCAGAAACAACAATGTGGATGTTTTACATTCTCCAATGTTGTTTTTCTTCTTTGAGGAAGGCATTTTAGGATGCACATAAGACAGGAAAATTTCTAATATCTTCCTTAAAGTTTTTACTTTTTAAAACAGACTTGCTTAGCTCAATACTGTTTTTCAGGCAGGAGTTATAAGTATCTTTGCAGAAGGGCTTAAGGGGAATCTTGCCTGACAAGTAAATACAGTGAAAATCTCAGATTTCTCTCCCTGCTACCACTCATTTCATCAGACCAGATGGATGATGTAAAGTCAGGATGTAATGAATCTTGATTGACCAACTAAAGGCTGTTTCTCAGCTGTTTGTAATCAGATACTTTAAAAAGCAAAACCATGTGACTGTGGTTTCTCAAAAGAGTTATTTTCTATTTGAAAACTTGCCTGCATGACCAGCACTGAGAGGTCTCCTCATTCCAACTTCAAACTTCAAAAAAAAATCTCACCACATTTTACTGATATTCAATATGCATGTCAACTGCAAAAGATAGTCCAACTCCCTCATCTTACAGAGGACTAAACTGGGGCTTAGGAAAGAAGTGGAGTGACTTGCCCAAGGTCAAACTGGCAAAGCTTGGAATTTGAAGTCTTGAATTTTAAAGTCAGTTTTTCTTATACTATACCACAGTGAACTTAGAAAAGATTTCATATATATATATATATGTATATATATACATATATATGTGTGTGTGTGTGTGTGTGTGTTTGTGTGTGTGTGTTTGTGTGTGTATATTTGCATATGTGTATCTGTAGGTATACATTCTTGTATATGTATAAAATGTATATATGTAAAAACACATTCTATTCATAGAATATGTTTAAATATGTATGGATATATATGTACACACAAATATGTATTCTTTACTAAGCATTAGAAAACATCTGGTCATTTTATAAACAAAATTAAATTTATTACTTGTGGTATACCTAGTAGAATGAATTACTTGCATTTTTTTCTTTCCACAAAATAGATGAAGAAAATATACTGTTACATATATATATATATATATATATATATATATGTATATATATAAAAAGATATGTTCCCTTTTCCCTCTATTATAATGGATCTTTGAAATTTAAGGATTTAATTGCATCTGAAAAACAGCTCCCTTAGCAGCTAACATCATTCATTCCACAACACAGAAATGTTCCTCCTTAGGCAATAAGCCTACAGACTCATCAGTCTCTTTTAGTCTGCTTTCTCATCTATATAATGAGATTATTAGACAACATGCTCCCTTGGGTTCCTTCTAGCTCTGGTATACTAAGATTCTTAAGAGTCTTTGATGAACATAAAAATAAAACAAAACAATAACAGCTCATGTAAAGTTGGAGGGAAAGGCTGGCAGTGCTACTTGTAGCTTTTTCAAAATAACAGACTATTCTGAAGACTATTGCATAGAGGAGGTATTGAGATTTACTGTCTCAGTGGAAAGGTAAAGGAGAAAGGGCAAGATAAACCTAACTGAATGCAGAATTCTGGAGAATATCAAGAAGAGAGAAAGTTTTCTTAAATGAAAGAAATAGAATAAAACAAAAGAATGAGAAAGACAGGGACCTCTTCAAGAAAATTTGAGATATCATGGGAAAGTTTCATTCAAAATGGACATGTTAAAGTAAAATGGTAGGGATATAACAGAAGCAGAAGAGATTAAGAAAAGGTGGCAAGACTACTCAAAAGAATTAAGTAAGATCTTAACATCACTGAAAACCACAATGATGTGGTTACTGAATTAGAATTAGACATCCTGGAGAATAAAGTCAAGTGAATCACAAGAAGCAATGCTAATAATAAGGCTAGTAGAGGTGAGGGAAAATCCCAGTTGAATTATTTAAAACTCAAATAAGTGTTGCACTCATTATGCCAGCAAATTTGGAAAATTCAACCACGGCCACAAGATTGGAAAGATCAGTTTAAAATAACAGAACAAGTACATTCATTTCACATACCATAAAGGTTATACTTAAGATTCTGCAAGCTGGGCTTCAACTATATGTGAGTTGAGAATTACCAGAAGAGTAGGTTGGTTTTTCAAAGAGAAAGAGGAACTAGAGAACAAATTGCCAACTTTTGATAGATTATGGAGAAAGCAAAGGAGTTTCAGAAAAACATCTACTACTACTTTTAACTCAAGCCTTTGACTTGTGTGGATCACAAGAAAATGTAGTGAGTCCTCCAAGAGATGGGAGTACCAGATCATCTTACTTGTCTCCTAAGTAAATTATATATGAATCAAGAAGCAAAATTAGAACTAAGCATGGAATGACTGATTGGTTTAAGATTGGAAAAGAAGTAGGACAAGATTTGTTATCTCATTTAACTTCTCTGTAGAGTATATCATGAAGAATGTCATGCTGGATGAATCAAAAGTCAAAATTAAGGTCACAGGGAAAACTATCAACAATCTCAGCTATATAGACAATGCCACTCTGACAGCAAAAAAGTGAAGAGAAATTAGGAAGCCTTGACGAAAGGTGAAACAAGAGAGAATAAAAGGTGACTTGAAATGATTCCAGTACTTCCTGGTAAACAAAGGGAGAAGAACTAGAAACAGTGTCAGATTTCCTATTCCTGAGCTCATAGATCAATACAAAAGGTGACAATAGTCATAACAGAAAGTTATGGCAAATCTGGACAGCATACTAAAAAGCAGAGACATCACCTCATCCACAAAGATTCACAAAGTTTAAGCTATGGTTTTTCAGCAGCAATATATGGCCATGAGAATTGAAATATAAGGGAAACTGAGTGTTGCAGAATGGATGCTTTTAAATTATGGTGCTAGAGAAGAATTTAAAGTTCCTTGGACAGCAAGGATATCAAATCAGTCAATAGTTAAAAGAAATTAATTTAGGATGTTCACTAGAAGGTCAAATACCAAAGCTGAAATTTAAATATTTTGAACACTTAAAGAAAGAATTAATTGGAAAAGACCCTAATGTTGGGACACATTGAAGGCAAAAGCAAAAGGGGATGGTAGAGTTTGAGATGGATAGACAGTATAAGGGAAACAATGAACATGAACTTGAATAGACTTAAGATGGTAGAGAAGAGTAGGCCAAGGTCCACGGGGTCATGAAGAGTTGGACATGATAGATGGAGTAAACAAAAATTACAAAATTGTCTCACTTCATTAATGATTACAATTATCTAAATCAAATAGTGGCCTCACCTTCAAATCAATCCCAAATAATATTAGGGATTCCAAAAAAAAAACAAACCCATACTGTCTTCAAAGGATATTGAGACAGTTAAATAAGAAAAACAGAAGACCTGGGAGTGGATTGGTTCTTTTTCATGGAGTTTAAAGGTAAAAATAAGAGACGGTAAAAGGAAAAAATCTACCAGTGCAGACAAGAGGAAGAAGGGAGTAGAACTTGTTATTTATCATAAATAAATAAGTGAGAACAAGGAAAAAGCAATGGGAGGGGTAGGTATCAGATGAACCTAACTCATATGAAATGAACACATACACAATTTGAGGTAGAAATATACAAAGTTTGGGGTAACTGGGGAGGTTAAGAAGAAGGATGATATATCATAGAGGGAGAGACCTACAAGGAAAAAGAACCCACAAAAGCATCCTGATCCTGAAAGGGAGGGTGGAAGAAAAAAGAAAGAAAAGCAAAAAACTCCTTAAGAAGCATGCCTTGGGGATAGCTAGGTGGTGCAGTGGATGGAGCACCGCCCTGGAGTCAGGAGGATCTGACTTCAAATCCAGCCTCAGACACTTAATAATTAACCTAGCTGTATGGCCTTGGATGAGCCACTTAACCCCATTCATTGCCTTGCAAAAAACCTAAAAAAGAAAAGAAAAGAAAAGAAACATATGCCTTGAATGACTTCTCATAGACAAAGAATGTCCAAAAACCTTTGGGATATGAATGAACCAATTTCAGATTCCTAGATCAGACAACTTCACACAGAGAGGAGTAATACCAGGGAGAACAATTTATACATAATAATAATACTATAAAGGAAAGGAACTTGAAAAGATTTAAGAACTCCAGGGGACCTAAGAAAATGTATGTTATCCACCTCCTGAGAGAGAGGTGATGGACAGAAGATACAAAGAAAGATAGTGTTTTTAGAAATTAATGGAATCATTTTGTTTGAATACATTAATTATAAGTGTTTCCCCCCATTTTCCTCTTAGTTTTAATTGAAGAAGCAATAGTAACACCAAAAAACAATAGATGTATCATTGAAATATTTTTAAAATGAGCAAAAGAACTTCAGAAGGAAGCACAGATACAAGCAGGACAGTTTTGACAATAATATAGAATTTATTATATACTTGTTAAAAAATAAGTTGTAGGAAATGAATCTTCATAAAGAACCCTCTTTTTGTGTTCTGCTCTTTTTTAGGTATTTAAATTCAGAATAAAAAAAAATCTTTTTTTAAAAAAATGATGAGACCAATAAAAGAAATAAGACAAAGAGAAACCTCACTTGTTAACTTTAAGAATAAAACAATAGGGCAGCTGTACCTGGGTTCAAATCTGGTCTCAGACACTTAATAATTACCTAGCTGTGTGGCCTTGGGAAAGCCACTTAACCCCATTTACCTTGCAAAAAACCTTAAAAAAAAAGAATATAACAGAAAAAACTTCATATTGGAAATTATCATTACTGTAAAGATGGGATTATAATTTCATAAAAGTTAATCACCATCCATGCAGTGCTGGCAAGATGCTGCTAAAGAAACACTTCAACATGGGTGCTTTTATTTCCAATGTCATTGACTTTCTTTCAAGACAGTCCTATATGATCTTCTCAGAATTTAATTCATTATCTCTGGAGAAAGCTCTTACACTGGTTGAGACTGGCTAGGCCACCCAAGGATAGATGAAAGGCTTCTCTGCTGCCAAAGAATTGAATTCTTATGATTGTCTCAGAGACTAGAAAACACTTATGGTCTTTATCATTTTTAGAAATAGTCTATGTTAAGCCTATGAAATATCTAATTTAAGGCAACACAGGTCAGTCGACTTCCTTTCCAGTCCAGCTTCTCCTTCATGATCATGATGAAGCTCACTCTCCAATTCCCACCTCCTCAGCAGTCTTGCTTCTGAGGCCATTCCATCCACTCTGGTGCACATTAGAGCTTTCCCACCCTGCTGCTCTCCTAGATTTCATGACCTCCAGAAGCTCTTCAGAATTTCCCACAGGAGCGGCAAGACTTCATCATGACCTCCAGGCACTCTCTTATCTAAGGTCTTTTCAACTTTTTTTAATAAACATTGTCCATTAGATCATAAGCTCTGGGAGCACCTAGTAGACAATGTTTACTGACTCTTTACTCTGAATTCCTAGGGGTAGGCTGAAGTCAATAGAGAACAAAATTCTTGAGTGGGATTCTCCTACAAGCCCCATGAAATATTACAATGTGACAAAAGCACAGCAGCAGTAGAACATGTGAATACTGAACACCATAGTTTTACCTAACAACTAAATAAACTAGAGATTAGAGAAAATATATTCAACACACCTGGGGCCACACTAGGAAAAAAAACTGGAAACAAGGAAGAGGGCTCAGCAAACCTTGATTTGTCAGTCAACTGTTTAAATATTGATTAAATATTATTATTAGATTCAAATGCCATTAACAGTTAAAAACACAAGCATTATTTGAAACAATTAGCCCTGTGTCTCAACATTGATATTAAAAAAGCATCGAAGCCTAACACCAGTGCTTTTCACTGTATCTGTTTCAGGGAAGCAATTTATCTGAAATGTCATGAGCTACATTGCTCTGAGGCTCTGAGGGCTAGCAGCTAGACAAAACCAGCTCTCTGGGGAGACTGAAGACCTCCAAGCTTCCCCAGGGGCTTTAGGTATAACTCGAGCATTTTCCAGGTTTAAGTTTTTTAAGTAAAAGAAAACTTAAAAAGGATCTTGCAAACTAAACCAAACAGGGAAAGGTTTATATCAATAGTTTCTAAATGTTACCAAACTTCCAGCAAACTATCCAACATGCACTTTGTAATGCAATATATTGTTGCATCAAAAGCAAAAAATGTTTATATACTGCTTTTATTGCTGACCAAGCACTCCACTGTTTTCATAAATGCCACTAACTAAAGGAGGGAGTGGGGCGGGGGGGAAAGAAAGGGAGTTGTGGAAAAGGTGTATTTATGTTTTGAAAGCTCCTTCCAAGTATAAATGGAACCAAGTTCTCTGGCAGTGATGAAGTTTGAGCAAGCAAGAGAAATATTGTACCTGGAAAGCTTGCTTGCTTCCAAAATTGACCTAAATGACTCCATAACAACACCAACTGCAACAATGATAAAGATGATGGTGGTGGCAATATAATTTTAAGTTATCTCACTGATTTGTCAATTTAAAAAGTGACATAAAAAAGACCATATGAATCAAAAGGGCCTACTCACCTTAGTTAATTTTTCAATATAATAGCCTCCTTCCAGTTTAAAAGTTACTGTCATATTATAACCAGTTTGGTTTCCATGTCCATTAGGCCACCAAGTCTCCACGAGAGTGTTCTTAAGAAACAAAATCAACCTGAATAAGTAATCTATGGCATATGTCTAGCAAATAATTAAAACAATTGTCATATATGTCCAGCTTTCTTCATCCACTTCATCCATAGCAAACACCACCAAGTCAGAGAGAAAGAAAATGAACTACAAATTCAAATTTTGAGTCTAGACACTTTGGATCCCAGATATCAAAATAGAATTGTCAAAAACCCCATGTTCAGAGAACACTAACAAGTTCAGGGAAATAAAAATTAAGGTAAAAACAACATTTCAATCAATCTGCCACAATTTCAGTAGGAAAAAGGAGAGACTAAAAAGCAAATAAAGGACAAGGAAAGAAGAAAGTAGCATCATAGAAATTCAGAACAGCCCCCTGGAGCTTCATGTCTCTAATACTATGCATTTTCTTCTCCTCTATAGTGTTTACACTTTAGCACTCACCTGTCTAATTAGGTAGTATAATCAATCTAATCTAAAGTTTCTATTTTACCTGAACAGAAAATTTATCATTAAGCTATGGCTAAGCCAATTGAAGAATTCTGAATGTAACTTAGCAGTATTGAGTGAGTGGGAGGACAAATTAACCCATGCTGGCTATTAAAGGTAAATTAATAGAGCAAAGAACTCTAAGAGATTTAGAATCTCAAGATTTTCTGATATTAAGCTTTTTCAATTCAACTCAGTTTGATTTGAATATTCATCAGGCATCTCCTGATGGAAATAATGCTCTAAGTAGGCTCCTCCTTTCCTGTTTGTCTTCTAACAGACACCAAATCAATTCAAACAGATTTTTCCCAGGGACAAGGTAATTTTGACCCATGTCTTGATCTTCCGATGCTAGTCCCTCCTTTTTTGTTACCAGACTGTGCTGACTCTATACAAGTAGCACCCAAAGGAAGAGGACAAACCATTCTACCTCAGCATACAAAAGTTTGCATTTGGATCAGATGTGTCAACAAATGTTAACGGGTGAAAAAAGTAATCTTACCTTTTTTCATTTTTAAATTAAAGTTAGCACCTACTCTAGTGCCTCTAGAATAATATTCTAACACTAAAGATGCAATGTCTGTTTTGTGCCTCCTTAAGGAGGACAAGCATACTGAGTAACTTTTTCCATTTTTTCTGAGTCTAAGTGATTCTCCAATTCTGATAGTTGGGAAAAAATATATAGTTTATATAGAAGCTAAAAATGAAAGGGAAAGAAAATGTTCTCAAGAATACACAATGTGGATTAATTTTAAAAGTGTGAATTTTTAAAATGCAAAGGAGTAAAGGGAGATAAATGACTCACATAGGCTCTTGTCCTTTGAAAGTAAAAAGAAACTAGTTTTCATTCCAAGAATTAGCCTCTCACCTTGATGCTCAGAAGCAACGGGATCATTCTTTTCCCAGGATAAAATTCAATGTCATGATGCTGGTGGATTTGCAAACCTGGAATGCTCACTATTACTTGGCCATCAAATGGTTTTGAACTAACTACATCAAAATAAGCCTCTATTTTAAGATTCCACTCCTTGGTACTGCTCACTGAAATAAAAAGAGAAAAGAATGAGCATTATCTTGAGCTTCTTTTAGACAATGGGAAGGCAGAACTGTTTGTGATCCCATAGACATCCCATCAATACTTTCTTAACATGGATTAGTACAATGCCAATGCATAAGTCCAGAGGACTGATGATGAAGAATGATACCTGAGAGAAATATGATGGGCTTAGGGTACAGAATGAGACACACATTTTTTTAGACATGCCTGATATAAGAATCTGTTTGACTATGCTTATTTATTAAAAGAACTTTTCTTTCATTTTTTGATGGGGTTGAGAGGAAGAAAAAAATTTTAATCAAAAAAATAAGATGGAATTTAAAAATGGAAATACTCATAATAATTCGATTATGTAGACTTTCATCTAAGAGATGACTCCCTACATTGATGGAATCTGAAGTCTCTTAGCAGGTCATAGTTTTAAAATATATATATATATATATATATATATATATATATATAATTTTATATATATATTTATATACATATATATTATACTTATATGTATATGTGCATATGTAGGTTGGCCACCACATACCCAATTTAGCTAATCATGATCTCAAATAACAGTTCTAACAGCTTGGTTGGTTTATAGGTAGTATTGCACACTTGGGAGGCAAGAAAAAAAAAACCTGGATCTTGGTTTAAATACCGTCAGGTTTCAGCTTTGTGTATCCATCATTTTGTAGAGTATCTTGCAATTTTATTAGGGGCTTATAAAGTTTGTGTTTGAACTGACAGGGGCAGATCATCATACAAAGTGACTAAGCCAGGATTAAGGGAAAAGCCATACCACTGATGGGTTCTAGTCCTAGTCCTGCCACTTTCAAGGTTCTTGGGAGGGTAAAATGAATGCACCAGAACTTTGAAAACGACAAAACCCAATGAAAAGAATAGTAGAGAAAACAGTAAAATTCTATACTTAGTGTATTGGTTATGATATCAAATATGGCTCAAGTTTCATGGTTTATTTTCCAAATGTTTAATTTCTCAAGTGGATTCTGGAAGGATCCCCCCAAAAAAGGACATAGATATGCATAACAAGGTTCCTGTGGTCAGGTAGTGATTTGGAAGAGGGAGTCAAGAAGTAATTAACCTGGAAAGAACAAATCTTCCCTCCTCCTATGAAGGTTTTCCATGGAAACTTCAGTTAAGTTTTAGCTCAGACATGGCATTATTTTTGAAAACTTCAGAATACCCTAGGGAGTGCTGGCTACCACTTTTATCCTTTAAAAAATTAAATACAGCATTACATTTATTCACTAGGAGAACTGAAAAAAGGGAAAAAATAATCATACCACAACTTCTTAGCTTTGAGGGGAAGAGAGGATAAGGGCTGTTCAAATAGCAAACAAGGAAAACTAATTTATTGGTTTATCACTACAAAAAACCTACTTGTTTTCTTCCCTGAACAAGTAATTCACTTCAAATTGAGCTTTCTGGGAGGCAAATATTCTTTGCACAACTTTACTTTGAACTACCATTTTGAGTCAACCAATGCTGAAAATCGGTTACTCATTGAACACTCATGTTTTTTTTTTTTAGGTTTTTGCAAGGCAAATGGAGTTAAGTGGCTTGCCCAAGGCCACACAGCTAGGCAATTACTAAGTGTCTGAGACCGGATTTGAACCCAGGAACTCCTGACTCCAGGGCCGGTGCTTTATCCACTACGCCACCTAGCTGCCCCTGAACACTCAATTTCAAGAAAACTGAAGTTCTGCCTCAATTAATGGTTTTTAAACTTTTATAGATTATCAGAGCTGGAAAGATTCTAGTCACAAACAACATGTCACAATATATATTGAGTTAAGTTCCAAATTGTGACTTAGAAATTAAAAATGCAAATCTAAACAATTTAAATGAACTAAAAAGGAAATACCTATCACAACTGTGTTTAGGGAAACTTTCAGAGACCCCCAAAAAAAGGAGTAGAGAGAATCAGACAAAATGGAAAACTTAAAGACAGGAGGAAATGGGCTTTGGGGTAAGGGGGTTTAAGAATCTATTGGGGGGGGGGGGACAACTAGGTGATGCAGTGGATAGAGCACCAGCCCTGGAATCAGGAGGATCTGAGTTCAAATTTGGTATCAGAGACTTAATAATTACCTAGCTGTGTGACCATGGGCAAGCCACTTAACCAACCCCCCCCCCCCCCCCACAAAAAAAAAAAGAATCTATGTGGGTTCATTTTGTGAAGAACTCACCAGTCTGATTTAGGGAGGTAAGAAAGGCTTAGACTTTAGTTCAAAGGTTGCACAAATGGTTTACAAATTATTACAAAAAGTTATTTGAAAAAGAAGTTAGGATGAAAAAGCAGTTAGTAGTGAATCTCTTAAAGGAAACAGTAGTTTCTAAGAAAGTAATAAAGTTAAACAAAAGACATGATTGAGAGATTAACAAAGAGGACAGTCATTTTACAAAGATACAATCTGAGAAAGGAGGCAAGACATAAAGTTTTTTAAAAAAAAGGAAAAGGGAAAAGAAAAGAACCTCAAATCAACATAGACCTAGATGCATGGAGCTGGGGCCATATTGCTCCTGCAGCATGAGAAGCATATGGATCCAGCTTAGAAAAATGAAGAGAAAGAAGAAGCTGGAGCAAAAGCAGCCCACAGGAAAAAAAGAAGCCCCAGCTAGACCAACCCTTGCTCAAATATATTTCCATGGTTGGGGGAACAAGGGTGATACATAGGGAGTGACTTAGCACCAGGCTTCAAGCATTCTCCAATGTGCATACCACAGGGGTGAATCCCAAGGAGTGGCTAACACCTGCCATAAAAGTTCTTCCTGAGCATGAGCAGAGTTCATTAGAACTTGCCCCTGCACCAAAGGGCGAGACTAAAGTGGCTTAGGAAATGGAGATCACAAAAAGTCAACACAGAATGAAGAACACCGGGCCCAGAACAAAATAGTGTCCAATATGAAAACATTACAATATTTCCCTGTGCCCAGGTCCCCCTACTTCACGATAATGACACAAAGCTGAAAAGTTATTGTACTAAAATAAATGCAGTTCTCCAAGATTTATGAAATAAATCCAAGTTATTAACCATCATATGAAACAAAACCCCAAATCACTAAGTATCAGAAAAATGCAAATTAAAACAGCTCTGAAGTTCCAGCTCAGATCCATCAGACTGGCAAAAATGAACAAAAAAAAGTAACATGACAATTGTTGGGATACTCTGGGGGGGAAAAGCACATCAATGCACTGTTAGGGAAGCCCTTATGGAGAAGAACTGGGAATTATAACCAAAAAGTCACTAAATTATGCATGACCTATCTTTTGAAGTAATATCACTACAAGATTTATAATCTGAAGTAAAAAAACAAAAGGATGCACACATTCAAAAATATTTAAAGAAGAATATTTTGTTGTAGCCAAAAAAGTGGAAACTAAAGTGATATCAATCAATTAGGGAATGGCTAAACAAAATGACATATAAATATAATGGAGTATTATTGCACTCCAAGAAATGACAAAAGGAACAGTAGGAAGAACCAGAAAACTATACAAGTAAAGAAAAACAAGGTGATTTGCATAATTAACACATTGGCCAATTATGTTACAAGAAAACTACCACTTAACTCGGCTTCCCCTCTTGGCACCAAGGTGATGAAGCAGACAGTCAATGTAACTTGATAATTACAATGAAGGATTTTTGGGGGGAGAAAGAGGATTGAATGAGGAGCATGACAAACACAGAAAGGAAGAAAAGTGCATCAATGAATCATTAAAAATAAGAAAGCTGAAGAAAATACAGAAGAGGACAAAGATGAGCAGGTTAATATTGAACTAACATAAATTTGAAATATTAAAAATACTTATAACATGATGGTTGAATCAGTTTCGTACAGAGTTCCCATTTTCTGTTCTTTTCTCATTACCAGATAGGATTATAAGTGGAAATAAAATGCTGGTTTCTCACTTCTCCACAAAGAGATGGCAAACAGTATGAGCAGGATAAGATAAATACATAACTAGATATGGTCAATGGGTTGAATTGTTTTCAAAATGTTTGCTAGACAATCTCACATCACTTACCAAGGTAAGGTCAAAATGGATATATGATTTAGAAATAAAGGGTGATACCATAAACAAATTAAGGATGGATGTAATAATTTACCTATCAGACCTATGAATAAAGGATGAATTTATGAACAAACAAGAGATAGTATCATGGGATGTAAATTGGATGATTTTGGTTACATTAAATTTAAAAGGGTTTGTAAACAAAACCAAGGCAGCCAAGATTAGAGAGAAAGCAGGAAATCAGTTAAAAAAAAATGTTGCATCAAATTTGTTAGTGGCCTCATTTCTCAAATAAACAGAGAAATGAAATTTATGAGTTATTTCCCAACTGATAAATGGTTAGTTTTCAAAATAATCATACAAAAAACCCCTAAATATTAATTAAAGAAATGAATATTAAAACAACTCTGAGGTACAATCTTCCAGGTAAAAGGTGAAATGACTGAAGAAATAAAGGTTTGAACTTCTGAGCATTTTGATCAATTGCATTCTTCAGTTTTTGAAATGGACCCAAAATACAGGGGGAGACAGACTTTTAAATATTATACACAATCAAATAAAAGGGCAATTAAAAGGCAACAATACAACTTTAGATAATCTGATTTCTAATTGGATTAAAGGGTAAGGACTTTCCAAGTAGGGTCTCAAGGAGTGAACATGTGCAATTCCCTGAAATCAGAAAAAAAGGTGGCCCATTCCCTGACAAGTATCTATATACAATCATAGAAATATCAACTGATCATTATGAAGCCAACTTTCAACTTGAACTGTACAACTGTGAAAAATTCTTTTACATCAATGTTTGAATCTGACTGGGTTTCTGGTCAGTATAATCAAGGTCCTTAGTTAAGGGTCTCTAAGCAGTAGATAGAAGTGGTCCAGTTTTCCAGCTACACAGGGCTACATTCATTCAAAAATGTAATGAAGTAAGGTTTTCTCCCAATTCCTGCAATTGAATAGCTTTCTCCCAAGACAGAAGTTACACTTGCATAATTAAGGAGAAAGAGAACTGAGCTATCTCCAGAACTGAATCATAAGGGTCAATATGGTTCTCCCAGCTTCCACAATTAGCCACTTGATGTCCTAAAATTCCCTCAAATTTCAGGTTTGGAAAATCAAATTTAAGAGAGTATACTGGGGACACCTAGGTCGCATGGTGGATAGAGCACCAGCCCTGTAGTTAGGAGGACCTGAGTTCAAATCTGCTGTCAGACACAATAATTTCCTAGCTGTGTGACCTTGGGCAAGTCACCGCATTGCCTTGTAAAAATCAAAAAGAAAAAAAAGAGTAAACTAAATTGCATTAAATCTTGTTACTAGAGGATTTTAGCAGAATTATCTAAGCACCTCTACAAATGATTTGCAACCAGAGAAGCACAGCCCCCTTCAGAGTTGCCCTGAGAATGAAATCTACTCTAAAATGTCCAAAAGATTTCCAGGGACCAGATGACTACTTGAGACATCTGGGACTCAAATGGACTGATGAAATGGAACAGTAGGAGTGAGTTACTGGAATATAAGGAAATGTGATGTTAGTTAATACTAATGATCATCATTGTATTGCTTTGCCTTTTTTTATAGTATTTAGGTTTAAGTTTTCTTGGTTAACATGGTGAGTTGCCCTTCTCTCTGTAAGCCCTCTAAATTGTTTGCCCTTAAACAACTGATTAAAAATATATGAAAAACATTACAGATTTGTCTTATATCATTATTATTCATGGCCACTTTGCCATGAATTAAAAGGATTCATTCTTCACTCTTTGAGACATTCTCAACTTGGAACTATGCCCAAAGGAGCATATATAGAACTATATAGACCTTCTGACTCAACAATACCACTACTAAGTCTGATTCCTAAAGAAATAAAAACAAAAGGAATGTTTTATATGTTCAAAAATACTTATAGGGGCAGCTAGGTGATGTGGTAGATAAAGCACCGGCAGTGGAGTCAGAAGTACCTGGGTTCAAATCCTGTCTCAGACACTTAATAATTACCTAGCTGTGTGGCCTTGGGCAAGCCACTTAACCCCATTTGCCTTGCAAAAAACTAAAACAAAAACAAAAACAAAAACAACTTATAGCTCTTTTTTTTTAATGGTGGCAAAGAATTAAACATTGATGGCATACTTAGCAACTGGGGAATGGCTAAACATGTTGTAGTGCATGGCTTTGAAGTACTACTGTGCTATAAGAAACGACAAGCAAAATGATGTCAGAAAAACTTGGAAAGGCTTATATGAACTGATGCAAAGTAAAGTGAACAGAGTCAGAAGACCATTGTACACAGTACCAATAGTGAATAAATAACTGTGAATGATTTAACTATTTTCAGCAATACAATGATCCAAGAAAATTCCAAAGGACTTATGATGAAAAAATGCTATCCACCTCCAGAGAATTAATGGAGTCTAAATGAAGATTCAAGCATAGTTTTTAAACTGTTTTTCTTGTTTTTTGACCTATTCTCTTTTGCAACATGGCTAATATGGAAGCCTGCTTTGCATGACTTCACTTGTATGATCTGCTTCAACATGTTTACTTTCTCAAGGAAGGGGGACAAATGAAGGAGAGAGGAATTTGAAACTCAAAAAATATGTTTAAAACATTTTTAAAATTGTTGTCTTAATTGAGGAAAGAATTCTAAAAAATAATCAATGTTTGATAGAATCCGTTTATAGATCATGGGGGTTCCCCCTTAGGTAGCTAATTTATGGTATGCTTAATTTCTTTAGCTAATGAAAGGTTATTTAAGTATTCCCTATGCTGTTAATATAGGCAATTTATGTTTTTGTAAATAAGCATTTCTGTCAATTTATTGGCATATAATTAACTGGGTAAAATATGTCCTAATAATTGCTTTTATTTTTTCTTCAGTGGTTATGAATTCTTTTTCATTTTTTAAACTGTTAATTTTTTAATTTTTAAAAATCAAATTAGCCAATAATTTCTCTATATTTTATTAAAGGATTAAATCAAGAACCTTATTAGCCCTTATTAGTGGAGATGTTAGACATGAATCATTAGTAAGCTTTTTTTACTTTTTTTTTGCAAGGCAAATGGGGTTAAGTGGCTTGCCCAAGGCCACACAGCTAGATAATTATTGTCTAAGACTGGATTTGAACCCAGGTACTCCTGACTCCAAGGCCGGTGGTGCTTTATCCACTACACCACCTAGCTGCCTCATTAATGAGCTTTTTTATATTAACTTACTAGATACTGGGGGGCATAATGAGTCAAAGAGTACAGAAAAAGCCTGATCATATCTCAGTGGAGTTCAGGTTCTCCTAGAATTGAACCCAATATATATGAACCCAGACTCTTTTCTGAGAAAGGGCCTCAGATGGGTCATGAGATAATGTCAAAGTTCTATATTTCTGCTTTTAATCTTCTCTCTTCCTATAAGAGAGGATCTTGGAAAGAAAGCATTCAATTTGCTCTCCAACCCAATTTCTGTTTTCAAAAAGGTACTCTACTATGTTTTTACTATATGAGGTAGTATTTCATTTGGTTTTATTTGAAATATTGCAAATTTAACATGGTAGATCCAACACTGCCCTGTCTGTGTCAGTTCTCTTCTTTTTATTTAATGATTCAATAATACTTTTTCATCCATCTTTTTACTATCCCTATTTGTTCTCTCTCTCTCTCTCTCTCTCTCTCTCTCTCACACACACACACACACACACACACACACACACACGAAACTCCTTTGTCACAATGAAGCACAAGGTAAATCTGTTCATTAGAAACATCTGAAAATGTGTATCTCATTATGTACCTCTTCTATAACCTCCCTGCCAAGTTCAGTATCAGTCTTTGGAGTTGTGAGCAACTACTGTGTTTATCATAATTCATAAGTCTTTACCATTTTGCAGTCATTATATACATTGTTTTCCTGTTTCTACTAGGCCCACTCTGTAAGTCTATCAATGTTTTCCTGAATCCATCCCTTTTGTCATTTCCCACAGTACAGTAATATGACATTTACTTACTATACTTGTTCAGTTAGAAACAAATTTATGAGCATCCACCTTATTTCCAGTTCTTTGTTACAATAAATAGTGATACTATAAATATTTTTGCACATATGGGTCTATTTTCTCTGACTTTGGGACTCTTTGGGATATCAGTCTAGCAATATTCTCACTAGATCAAAGGGTATACATACATTTTAGTATAGTTTAGTATAGTGATGGGCATAGTTTGAAATACTTTTTTTCAGAATGGTTGGACAGAGGCAACTAGGTTGCTCAGTGGATAGAGTATTATTGGCCCTAGAGTCAAAAGAACCTGAGTGCAAATTCAACTTCAGTCACAAGATACTTACTAGCTGTGTGATCTTGGTTAAGTCATTTAACTCAACCACCTCGCCAAAAGGAAAAAAAAAAGAAAGGTAGAATGGTTGGAATACTATTCAATTAAAAAAATCTCTACTGACCCCAAAGGGACTACCAAATAGTCTAAATTCCTCTACCTACTATTCAGTTCTGCCTCTTTCAACTCCCAATGATTCTAAGGTCTCTTCTAATTCTACAACCAAGAATCCAGAATTTTAACTTCTCAGAGTTAGAAGGGACTTTTAAAAAAATCCTCCAATCCGGGCGACTAGGTGGCGCAGTGGATAGAGCACCGGCCCTGGAATCGGGAGTACCTGAGTTCAAATCTGGCCTCAGACACTTAATAATTACCTAGCTATGTGGCCTTGGGCAAGCCACTTAACCCCATTTGCCTTGCAAAAAAAAAAAAAAACTAAAAAAAATCCTCCAATCCTTCAGGTTAACATGTTTTACACCTTGTACTAAAATGATCTATATTCAGGTCTTACTCATCCTATAAAAGAAACAAGGATTGTACTCTACTCATAATCATATCCTTCTCATTGGTCCAAGCAGTATGTTGTGTGAGGTGTGCATGAGTGACTGTAGCATCTAATTTGAAATAAGGAAAACTTGGTTAGAATCCCATCTCAGAAACTTTATTAACAGTATTAAATTTTAATTATATAAAGTATAAAAAATATGAAGTGTATATATTAAGTAAATTACATTGGATAAACACTTAAATAAAAAAATGAAAATTACTTTTTACTCTCAGGACCTCAGTTACTAATTACTTAGCAATGGTATAAGAAAAAGCTTTGCAAAAATTATACAAATGTGAACTATGAGTAAATGGTTCAATAAATACTTGAAAAATTGAATGACTTCATTTTTTCTGTAAAGTGGATACTGGTTTTTATATTTTATTTTTTTTCCTATTACAGATTATACATATGCATGCAATCATGCAAAACACAAATGGTTTTCATTTTTACATTCAATATCTAGATAGAAATCAAGAAAAAAACTGACAAAACTCTTGCAATATCAAAGTTGTCTTCTTCAATACCACTATTAATAAATAAAAATGAAAAATGGAAGGCATATTAAAAATAAACAAAACCATGCGGGCTGTTTATCCATACAACATTCTTTGTGCAACATTCTTCTGGCATCGAAATATAAATAGGTTATGAAATCCATATAATATACAAAACCTCATAAGAGAATCTGAAAAAAATTAAAATAATTGCTTCAGTAAAGCAAAGGGATACCAAATTATCTTCCCCACTCCCCAAAAAACAATGGGGGGCAACTAGGTGGCGCAGTGGAGAGAGCACTGGCCCTGGAGTCAGGAGTATCTGAGTTCAAATCCGGCCTCAGACACCTAATAATTACCTAGCTGTGTGGCCTTGGGCAAGCCACTTAACCCCATTTGCCTTGCAAAAACCTAAAAAAAATAAAAGATAAAATAAAACAATGGCACTTCTGTACAGCAATAACAAAACCCAAAAGGGAATAATGGAAAATTCCATTAAAAATAACTAAAAAAAGTATAAATTATCTAGGAGTCAATTTAGCAAAGCACACACAATACTTTTATAAATATAACTGTGAAATTACTTAAAGAAGAAAGAATTACTTGAGTAGTAGTACTCATGACTGTAGCATGACACAAGAAGACTAGGTGATCCAGATTTTTTACAGAATGATTTCTCTACCAATCTAACCAAGAGAATACTTTATAGAACTAGACAAAATAACAAAGCTCATTTGGAGGAACAAGAAGTCTAGAATATAAAGGAAAATAATGAAAAATAAATCAAGGTTAAGGGGGTATAGAGCTTCCAAATAGAAAACTACATTTTAGAGCAACTGTCATCAAAGCTATTTTATACATATTTAAAAATTAATAAGCAAGATCAAAGAAATAGATGAGAATAGAAGCAAGTAGAAATAAATGAACACAGGTCAGTGTATGACAAAAAAAAAAGTAAATTATCTAGAAAAGAATTCCCTATTTAACAATTACTGAGAAAAGTAGAAAGCATTTTGACAGAAATTCAGTTTAGAATGATATCTTACACCATTTCTCATAATAAATTCAATTATATAACCTGAATAGCAAAGATCATGACATGTTTTAAGAAAATAAGAATTGGGGCAGCTAGGTGGCACAGTAGATAGAGCACTAGCCCTGAAGTCAAGCATACCTAAAGTTCAAATTCAGCCTCAGATACTTAATAATTGCCTAGCTGTGTGACCTTGGGCAAGTCACTTAACCTCACTGACTTAAATAAATAAAATTTTTAAAAATTAATTATCCTTTAAAAAAAATAAGAATTAGATCAGGGACCTTTCACAGCTATTTGTATAAAACAGTCACTCTCTAATTCAAGGATTTCACTACTAAGCCCATATACTCCAGAAAGGTCAATCAATCTCAATCTCTCTCTCTCTCTCTCTCTCTCTCTCTCTCTCTCTCTCTCTCTCTCTCTATCTATCTATCTATCTCATACACATACACACACACACACACACCATGTTTATGTGTATATATATACATACATATATATACACACACATAATGTGTGTGTATATACATACAGTCTCTCTAAAATATTAATTCCAACACTTTTTATAGCAGAAAAGAATTGGAAACAAAGTAGATGCCCAATGATTAGAGAATGAATAAATAAAATGCAGCACATGAATGTAAATGTACCACGAGAAATGATGAATATAACAAACACAAAAATATATGGGAAAAGCTTCTGTGAACTCATACAAAGTGAAGTAAGCAGAACCAGGAAAACAAGACAAACAAAAATTACACTGTAAATATAAACAACATTAAAACAATTTAAATCAATTCTAAATGATCAAGTGTGAGGCCAAAGGAGATCTTGGAAAGGAAACTTCCCCCCCTTCTTCAAATACTCATATGGGTAAGGAATAATTAAGATTTTTTCAATTATGTTGTTTTTTTAAAAAAAATCTTTTTATTCTTTGTTACAAGATATACTTCTCTGGGAGGGAGGGAAGGAATGAAATAGATATATTGGGAGATGCAGGTGATATATATACATATGGAGAATTTTAATAAAAATTTAATTTTTTAAAAAAGAATCAATGAAAAACAATATAGCATTAAAGATAGACATAGAGAGCTGGAAGCTGGAATTCAGAGAGACGTGAATTCAAGATCAGCTTCTGAGAGAAGTTGTGTGACCCTGTGACCATTTAGCCTTAGGAGTCTCAGGCACTTGCAAAGCATGGACCAATTTGAATTGCAAGGAATTTCTTCATTTCAAGTTCAGGATGTCAATGAAGTCATAGGTCAGAGTTTTCAAAGAAAAATCAATGAAGTACTTTGACTTGTGGTACTTACTGATGAACAGAGATACATAGGGAGAATAATGAGCACTGTAATTAAAAACCTTTACTAATTTTTTGTTTGTTTTACAAATACAGAAACAGAGCAGACGTTGCAGGGTATAGTGCCTTCAAAGTACATGAAATTCTATTAAAGACATTGGGGAAGCAAAGTGTTTTTTTCTCTGAATAATACTTCAAGTAACAAGAAAGCATCATGTTAGAATAATTACAGTCAAGCAGTAGCTATAAAATGGAAAAGGTTATGGTAAAAGGATATATATCCCATGGCCTAAATTTGCTTCTTTCTGAAGTCATGAATTTGAAGAAAGAAACACAGAAGTGGCTCCTTCTGTAGCAGCTGGAAGGCCAGAATAATAACACAAACACCCTAACAAAACACTGTGATTCCTGTCTTTTTGAAAGGGTTATTTATGAAATCATGATAACTGAGCATCACCCCCAGAAGGGTGAGCACACACAGCACTTAAAAAAAGCCTGTCTTCTAGTTTCAACCCCAGGATTCCTGGAAGATCCTAAAGCTTATTTCAGTACAGAATGTGGAATTAATCCAATAGCTGTATTTATGTAGTGGTTTATTTTTTTGCTTTTGTTTTTTATTTATTTAAGGCAATGGGGTTAAGTGGCTTGCCTAAGGCCACACAGCTAAGTAATTACTAAGTGTCTGAGGCTTTGAACTCAGGTACTCCTGACTCCAGGGCCGGTGCTCTATCTACTGTACAACCTAGCAGCCCCTATTTATAGTGTTTTAAAGTTTTCAAAGCACTTTATATAGCTCAGTCATTTGATTCTCCAACAATGCTGGGAGATAGGTATAATAATCTTCATTTTACAGATAAGAAAATGGAGCCACAGAGAAATAATTTGCCCAAAGTCACAGTAAATATGTCTAAGATAGGATTTGAATTTGTTTTCTTAATGAAATCCTGGACTGTGCAAACCACATGAACCAAATGAATATAACAGAATAACATGACATTTCTAAATGTTCTTTTATTTTACCTGATCATACATTTTCTAACAACCTTCAAATCATTGTCTGCTGGAGAAAGCCCCAAATAGTCCTTAGTGTGGCATTCAAGGTTCTCTTTCTAGTTTTCCTTCATTTTCCTAATCTCTCACACGTTCCATTTGAAGTGAAATCCTCACTTTGCTGAAAACATCTATATTTCCGACAACCCATGCTTCCATCATGCTTTCCTCTTTACCTTTATCCCCCAGTGCCTTCCCCCACCATACCACCAATTGATTCGGCCCATTTTCAAGACTCAACCCCACTGCCACTTCCTCCACAAAACCCTCTCTCGCCCACTTCAGCTCATCTCATAGCACTCGGTCCTCCTGGTTACTCATCATATTCCAATTTGCTTTATGTCTCTCTATGAAAGGTTCCCAGATTGAGTTCCTTAGGAGTGAGAACCAAGCATGCAGAAGACTTCCTTCAGCATCTTCTTCCTCTGGGCATGCTCATCCTCTTCAAATCTCTGGCTTGACTGATTTCCTCACTCTGCCTATAAAACTTGAACTTTGAATTTCATCTAGGTTAAAAAAGTAAAATCCTGGGGGTGGGTAGGTGGCATAGTGGATAGAGCACCGGCCCTGGAGTCAGGAGTACTGAGTTCAAATCTGGCCTCAGACACTTAATAAATTACCTAGCTTTGTGGCCTTGGACAAGCCACTTCACCCCATTTGCCTAGCCAAGAAAGAAGTAAAATCCTACTGACTTTACCAGCCCTCAAGTAATCATTTCAAGCTCTCTCTTCAACCTCCATCTTCTAGAAAGCAGAGTATACTCACTATTTCTATTTCTCCACTAGCCACTCACTGCTCATCACTTTGAAAACTTGGCTTCTATACCCAACGAAGTCACTCTGGATAGTGCACTGGAAAGAATGCTGTCCTAGAGTCAAGAAGACCTGAATTCAAATACGGCTCAAGACACTTACTAGAGGGTGAAGAAAGTTACTTCACTTCCATTTGTCTCCATTTCCCCATTTATAAAATAGGGATAATATTGCCTACCTTCCAGGGTTGTTGTAAGGATCAAATAAGATAATATTTATAAGCACCTAACATGGTGCCTAGCCCATTGGACAGACATTTATGCTTCTTTCCTTCCTAATTCCATTGGCTCCAATGGTAACTTCTGAATTCTCTTCCTCCTTAATTTTCTGATGCATTTGAGACTCCTGATTCCAAACCTCAAACTGACCTTCAATCCCTCCAACTATTAAACAGTATCTCTTCTCCTAAAGAGAGCCAAAGTCCTAGATAAACCCATCAACATGTGTTGTCCCTACGTCTCTCTCCCTTCAGTCAGTGGGTTCATCAGTCCACAAGTAATTCTTAAGCACTTGCTACATATATGCCAGGTACTGGGGAGGTTTCATAGCTCAATCTCTTGAAATTGGGATTCTAACCTCATTCAACAATATTACTCTCCCCAAAGTCACCATTAATCTCTTAATTATCAAACCAAATAGTCTTTTTTCTCAGTCCTTGTACTTCTTGACTTCTCTGCAGTCTTTCACCCATTTATCTGTCCTGCTGCTTCCCATCTCTTCTCTAGATTTTCATGACATAGTTCTCCTTTGATTTTCTTTCCTCTCTGACTACTAATTCTGCTTTTCTAGATCATCCACTATCACTCTGACCCTGTGAACCCACCCTGTGACTCTATCCTGTGCTCTTTTCTCTGCACTCTTAGTGACCGCATTAACTCCTATGGATTCCATTATCATCTGGCTTCTAGTCAGTTCTAGTCTCTCTCTTTTTTTTCGGTTGTTATTTCTTCCTTCTTTCTCACCCCCCAAAATTTTATTTATTCATTCTGTAAATATTTTAGAATTTACTAATTTGTCCTCCTGCTACTTTCCTTAGTAAAATTCAAGTTGCTTGTGTGAGAAGTCTATCATTTTTGTCTTTGGACATTAGCATATGTCCAACCCATACCAGGACCATTTATAAATACTGGAAGTGGATTAAATGGATTGATGACTTGCTAAGGGAAATGGGTTATAACAGGAAATGGAGGCACATCAACAGGTTTTAGGAGCAGAGAGAATAAGGAGCACTAGCCTAAGATAAACACTTCCATATCTACTCTCAGAGGCCAAAAGCAGCAGGATCCACAGATGATTTCAAGAGAACATTGGCAGTTTGATACATGCACCCAGAGAGGAATCAGATTGAGCCTGGATCTATGCCATAACCTTCTTTTCCAGAAGTTCCCAACTGTCTGGTCCCAACTGGATCTCTGCATCCACAGCACAGCTGAGATAGTAGCCCACCTAAGGTACATCTTTACTCTGGTCAGACAATGCAGTCAATGCATTCTAAACATTCACACCCAGGAGACCAAAGCTTCATTCAGTTCCCAGGAACCGTCTGCCTTCTGGAGGGAAATAAGTTGCAGAAGAGACTCTGGAGGGGATATCTCTTTAGGCTCCACTGTGCACATGCTGGTTGAGATACACATGGGTGATACCATAAGAGACACGTTTGGAATTCCAGTTATGGAAGCCATCCTTTAAAAGGACCTGGACAAACTACTATGGAGATGTAACCTGAAAGGACATGCCATACCCAGCAGATATTTCAAAGGTGGAGAACTGTATTGGAGTCAAGCCAGTAGAATATCCCTCTAAGTTAAGGATCTCTGAATGGGCTTATTGAGCTCCATAATGATGGCAACATAGGCAGTGTAAGAAGAGACAACCAGAGAGACTGAAGGCTGATTTCCATCCCTTTTTTTCTTCACTTTTGAAACATCCTCTAAGTTTCCTTCAAGAGCCTGGATCAAAGACTTGGCAGCCAGACAGTGAGTGATAAGTTTATCCTCTGCTTTGGGATCCAGGGAGAATGGCATAGTGTTCCTGAAGACATTAACTTGAATAGTGTATTGAAGACACACCTCACCTGCTGCCTCTTTGGATGCAGTTGCTCCTTTCAACTGAGCATAGATGATTAACTTCTGACCCTGGAAGATGACAGTGGAAGCCAGAGAGAACAAGACAGTCTCCAAACCAGGGGGCAAAGTCCAGATCAGGGAGACATCCTTACCACTGACTGTAGAGCCTGCTTTAGGGACCGGAGAGCCTTGGGCTACATTCTATCCAGGTCTGTGATGAACTCTGCAGTGCCCTCAATGGTAGAAGCCCCTTCTCCAATTCCAAAAGAGAAACACTTGATTCTGTTTGTGCCATTGAATGTCAGCAGTGACCTGCCAGGTATTAATGACTTGCCCATCTGTGAAGATGAAGAGCTGTAGGCTCCTCAGTCCAGGGTTCTCCTGACTCAACCTAAGACAGCCCTCCCAATGTAGGGCAGGTTACCTCAATAATCAAATCTGTGTTACTCTGGGGGTCTCTTTAAGGGGAGACTCAGAGACCATTTGAAAACAGTGTCCTAGATACAAGTTCAGTAGGGATATGGGGGTGTGGAGGGGAGAAGGTAATAAGTATTTACGAACCCAGTCTCTTCTGATCTCAAGAACCCATCACCAGCTGCCTACTGGCCATGTTAAACTGAGTAATCCATAAAATCTTATAGTCAACATATCCAAAACAGATCTTATCTTTTCTCCCAAACCCCTCTTCCAAATTTCCTTATCAAGGACACTACCAGTTTTGTAGCCCCAAGTTTTGTAACCCTGGAGTCTGAATTTCAATTCTACAACATCTCTTGTCCATTCCCCATAGCCACCAATCTAGCAGAGGGTCTTATCACCTCCTGCCTAGATCACAAGAGTCACCAAAGTGTTGCCCCCTCAAACCCATCCTTCACATAAAGTTGAAAATAATCTGGGTGGCTAGGTGGCATAGTGGATAAAGCACCAGCCTTGGAGTCAGGAGTACCTGGGTTCAAATCCGGTCTCAGACACTTAATAATTACCTAGCTGTGTGGCCTTGGCCAAGCCACTTAACCCCATTTGCCTTGCAAAAAAAATAAAAAAAGAAAGTAATCTAATAATGAGTAATAACAAGTTCTTCCATTCAACAAACTCCAATGGCTCCTAGTCATTGAATCAATCAGTAAACATTTATCAAGTATTAACTGTAAGTACTATACCCCTTAAGTACTAATATAAACTCTTCTCTTTGGCACCCTTACCCTCTCTTACATCCTCTCACAAACTCTATGGCTCAGGTACACTGCATCCCAGTTGTTCTTCACAATCCATATTTTATATCCCATATATGGACCATGTACAGCCTATTTCCCATACCTGGAAGGCACTCCCTCCTTCCCTGTGCTCTTAGAATTCCTTTTGTTTTTCAGTCATTTAAGCTGCATCCACTGCTTCATGACACCATTTGAGGTTTTCTTGGCAAGGATACCTTCCTTCTCCAGGTCCTTTTTTAGAGATGAAAAAACTGAGATAATCAAGATTAAGTGACCTGCCCAGGGTCATAAAACTAGTAAATATCTAAGGCCACATCTAGACCTGGAGTTTCCATCAAAGACTGACTCAAATGTCACATCTTATATGAAATCTTTCCCAATCACCAAAACAACTAGTACCCCAACATTACATGTACCTATTTTACATAAACTACTTATATGCAGACATGCCATTTCTCAAGCAGAATATAAGCCCTAAGTCGGCACTGGTCCTAGCTGTCCAAGCAGCAGAGTGAACAGGAGAGTGGTGGCTAGAAAAAAAAAAATCTCTCAGAGTTGTTTGCCATTCTCACATTTCCCCACTTTCTAGAGTCTTTGCTATGCCCTACCCTTTTTTGTTACATTTGAGGAAAATAACAAGTAATAAAATGGATGCTCAGCAATTAGAAAACAAATAAACAAATTATGACAGATGGAAGCAATAAAATATGATTGCGCCATAAGAAATGATAACTACAGTCAATTTAAAGAAATCTCATCTAACTTGTGTAAGTTTATGCAGATTGAACTGTGCAGAATCAGGAGAAAAATTACACAATGATATAAAGGCAAAAACTTTTAAAAACTGCTTAACTGATTAACTTCAGTGAACAATTATAGTTTTAGAAGACTAATTATGAAGCATGTCTTCCTTGCAGAAATGAGAGACTAGAGTTTCAGAGGAAGGACCAAAGTATTATTTTGTTTTGCTTTACAATACTTGTTACAGGGGAGACAGCTCCAGAGGGTGAAAGGGGAAAAGGGGTCAGAAAGGGGCAAAAACCTGAAGTACATGGCCGAGACAGAGCTGAAAAAATAGAAGCAATAATAAACATTATAAATATACAGGAAAAAAAAGAAAGTTCAGAAACAGACTCAAAGTCATGATTAATGTATTAAATTTAATATAGTTTCAAAATAATCTTATCAATTCTATTTTTATATATGTGTAATTATGCAAAACATTTTCATATTATTCATGTTATAAAACATAGCTTCCCATCCCCCCAAAAACCTCAACAAAAATAACATTAAAAAGTACACTTCAGTCTGGATTCAGTCAGAAACCAACTTGGTTCTTTCCAAAGGAATGGATAACATATTTCATCATAAATCCTTCAGTTCTCTTGGATCATTGTATTGCTGAGAAGAGCTAAGGCATTCACAGCTGATCAACTTCCAAGATTGCAGTTACATTATACATAGTATATTTCACTTTTCCAAGTTTTTCTGAGCATCCTGCTCTTCATTTCTTATAGCACAATAGTATTCCATTGAAATCACATATTAAAATTTGTTCAGTCATTCTCCAATTGATGGGCCTCCCCTCAATTTCCAAATCTTTGCCACTAGAAAAGAGCTGATATAAGTAGTTTTGTACATAAAGGTTTGTTTTTTAATTTTTGTCCTTTATCTTTATATGTGTGTGTGTGTGTGTGTGTGTGTATTGTGGTATTGCTAGGTCAAAGGGTATGCATGATTTTATAGCCCTTGGGCATATTTCCAAATTGTTCTGTAGAATGACAGAATCAGTTCACAGCTCCACTAATGCATTAATTTCTCATTTTTCCCACAACCCCTCCAACATTATTCATTTTCCCTTTCTGCTCTATTAACCAGTCTAATAGGTATGAGGTGGTAGTACCTCATAATTGTTTTTATTTGCATTTCTCAAACAAATAGTGATTTAGAGCATTTTTCGTATCACTAGATATCTTTGATTACTTCATCTGAAACTGTTCATAACTTTTAATTATCAATTGGGGAATGGCTTTTATTTTTATAAATTTGACTCAGTTCTCTATATGTTTTAGAAATGAAGTATTTATTAGAAAAACTTGCTTTAAAATTTTTTTATAATTATTAACTATATTTCTCTCTATTCTATTACCTGTCCTGCTCCTGCCCAGTTATTCTATTCTTTCTCTGTCTTTCACTCTTTCACCCAGTCTCTCTGACTGCCCCTTTCCCCAATCTGCATTACTGCATCTCTTATCCCTACCCCTTCCTACTTTCCTGTAGGGTAAGATAGATTTCTATGCCCAGTTGAGTACATAATGTTATTGCCTCTGAGTCAATTCTGATAAACGGTTTGATCCACTGTAAAAGCTTTTTCTTGCTTCTTTTAGGTCAGTTAATTTATTCCATTCTGTTGCTCTCTTTCCCTTTCTCCCAGCATAATTCCTCTCTCAGCCCTTAATTTTTTTCAAAAATGTATCTTCATATTCAACTCATACCTTTGTCCTCTTGTCTATATATACACCTTCTAACTACTCTAATAATAATAAAGTTCTTATAAGTTATAAGTATCATCTTCCATGTAGGGATGTAACCATTTTGACCTTATTGAGTCCCTTATTTCCCCTTTTCTGTTTTCCTTTTTATGCCTCTCAAGTCTGGTATCTTAAAGTCAAATTTTCTATTATGCTCTAGTCTTTTCATCAAGAATGATTAAAGTATAGGGGAAGCTAGGTGGTGCAATGGATACAGCACCAACCCTGGAGTCAGGAGTACCTGAGTTCAAATCTAACCTCAAGTCATTTAATAATTACCCAGCTGTGTGGCCTTGGGCAAGCCACTTAACTCCATTTGCCTTGCAAAAAAAAAAAATGATTAAAGTTCCTCTTTGTCATTGAATGTCTTTTTTTCTCCCTGTTATATTCAGTTTTATTCAGTAGATGATTCTTGGTAGTTGCAATCCCAGCTCCTTTGCTCTCCAGAATATCATATTCCAAGTCTTCCAATACTTTGATGTAGGAACCAGCTAAATCTTCTAGTATCCTGTCTGTGGCTTCACTCATTTCTTTCTGACTACTTGCAATATTTTTCTCCTTGGCCCAGGAGCTCTGGAATTTAGCTATAATATTCTGGGGAGTTTTCATTTTTGTGATCTCATCAAAAGGTAATGAGTAAATTCTTTCAATTTCCATTTTAGCCTCTGGTTCTAGAATATCAAGGCAATTTTTCTGTATAATTTCTTGAAAGATTATGTCGAGGTTCTTTTTGTGATCATGGTTTCAGATAATCCAAAAATTTATAAATTGTCTCTTCTGGAACTATTTTTCAGGTCAGTTCTTTCTCCAATGAGATATTTCATATTGTTGTCTATGTTTTCATTCTTTTGGTTTTGTTTTATTGGTTCTTGTTTCTAATAAAATTATTAACTTCTATTTCTCAATTCTAATTTTTAAGGAATTGTTTTCTTCAGTGAAAGGTTTTTCTGTCTCCTTTTCCATTGGGCCAATTCTACTTTTTAAGAAGTCCTTTTTTTTTTTCAGTAAACCTGTATGCCTCTTTTTCCATCTGTCCAACTCTGCTTTTCTAATTATTCTTCTCCCCATTATCTTTTTGTACTTCTTTTACCACTTGGCCTAGTCTGTCTCTTTTTTTTATTCCTCTTTTTTTATTTTATTTTTCATTTTTTTATTTGAGTTTTGAATTTTACAATTTTCCTCCCGATCTTACTTCCCCCCCCCCCATGGAAAGCAATCTGTCAGTCTTTATTTTATTTCCATGTTGTACACTGATCCAAATTGAGTGTGATGAGAGAGAAATCACACCCTTAAGGAAGAAACAAAAAGTATAAGAGGTGACAAGATCAGACAATAAGATATCTAGGGTTTTTTTCCCCTAAATTAAAGGGAATAGTCCTTGAAATGTGTTCAAGCTCCACGGCTCTTTATCTGGAAACAGATGGTATTCTCCATTGCAGACAGCCCAAAATTGTCCCTGGTTGGTACACTGATAGAACGAAGACCATCAAGGTCAGACATCACTGCCATGTTGCTGATAGGGTGTACAGAGTTTTTCTGGTTCTGCTCATCTCACTCAGCATCAGTTCATGCAAATCCCTCCAGGCTTCCCTGAAGTCGCGTCCCTCTTGGTTTCTAATAGAACAATGACATGCATATACCACAATTTGCTAAGTCATTCCCAAACTGAAGGACATTTAATTGATTTCCAATTCTTTGCCACCACAAACAGGGCTGCTATGAATATTTTTATACTTTTTCATCATCTCTTCAGGGTATAGACACAGTACTGGTATTGCTGGATCAAAGGGTACACTCATTTTTGTTGACCTTTGTGTGTAATTCCAAATTTCTCTTCAGAAAGCGTGGATGAGTTCACAGCTCCATAGTGTATTAGTGTCCCAGATTTCCCACAACCCTTCCAACAATGATCATTATCTTTTCTGGTCATATTGGCCAGTCTGAGAGATAAGTCCATTGTCAGAATCATTAGTTGTAAAGATTGTTTCCCAATTTACTACATTTCTTTTGATCTTGGTTACAGTGGTTTTATCTGTGCAAAAGCTTTTTAATTTAATGTAATTGAAATCATCTAGTTTGTTTCTGGTGATGCTCTCCATCTCTTCCTTAGTCATAAAGTGTTCCCCTTTCCATAGATCTGACAGGTAAACTAGTCCATGATCTTCTAATTTGCTTATAGTATTTTTTTTGTCTAAATCCTGTAACTATTTGGATCTTATCATGGTAAAGGGTGTTAGGTGCTGGTCTAATCTAAGTTTCTTCCATACTAACTTCCAATTTTCCCAGCAGTTTTCATTAAAGAGAGTATTTATCCCCAAAACTGGACTCTTTGGGTTTATCAAACAGCAGATTACTATAATCGTCTCCTGCTTTTGCACCTAGTCTATTCCACTGGTCCACCACTCTATTTCTTAGCCAATACAGTTTTGATGACTGATGCTTTATAATATAATTTTAGATCAGGTAGGTCTAAGGCCCCTCCTTTTGCACTTTTTTTCAATAATTTCTTGGAAATTCTTGACTTTTTATTTCTGAATATGAATTCACTTACAATTTTTTCTAATTCATTAAAGTAATTTTTGGGGACTTTGATTGGTAGGGCACTAAACAGGTAGTATAGGGTTGGTAGAGTTATCATTTTCACTATATTAGCTCTACCTATCCATGAGCAGTTGATATTTTCCCAGTTATTTAAATCTGATTTAATTTGTGTGAGAAGTGTTTTATAATTATTTTCAAAAAATTTCTGAGTCTGTCTTGGCAAATAGACTCCCAAGTATTTTATATAGTCTGAGGTTACTTTGAATGGGATTTCTCTTTCTAGCTCTTCCTGCTACCTTGCTAGATATATATAGAAAAGTTGAGGATTTATAAGGGTTTATTTTATAATCTGCAACTTTGATAAAGTTGCTAATTCTTTCCAGTAGTTTTTTGGATGATTTCTTGGGATTCTCTAGGTAGACCATCATGTCATCTGCAAAAAGTGAGTTTTGTCTCTCCCTTCCCAATTCTAATTTCATCAATTTCTTTTTCTTCTCTAATGGCTGAAGCTAACATTTCTAATACGATATTGAATAGTAGTGATGATAATGGGGCACCCTTGTTTCACCCGATTTTATGGGGAATGCTTCTAGCCTCTCCCCATTGAATATAATGCTTGTTGATGGTTTCAGATAAATACTGCTAATTATTCTAAGGAACAGTCCATTTATTCCTACACTCTCTAGTGTCTTTAGTAGGAATGGATGCTGTATGTTGTCAGAAAGGATGCTGTATTTTGTCAAAAGCTTTTTCAGCATCTATTGATATGATCATATAATTTCTGATAGGTTTGTTGTTGATATAATTGAGTATACTAACAGTTCTTAATATGGAACCAACCCTGCATTCCTGGGATAAATCCTACTTGATCATAATGTATTATCCTAGTGATGACTAGTTGTAATCATTTTGCTAAGATTTTATTTAAGATTTTTGCATCTATATTCATTAGGAAGATAGGTCTATAATTTTCTTTCTGTTTTAACTCTCCCTGGTTTAGGTATCAGCACGATATTGGTTTCATGGAAAGAGTTAGGCAGAGTTCCATCTTTCCCTATTTTTCCAAAGAATTTATTTAGAATTGGAAACAATTGTTCCTTAAATGTTTGGTAGAATTCACTTGTGAATCCATCAGGACCTGGAGAATTTTTCTTAGGGACGTCAATGATGGCTTGCTGGATTACTTTTTCTGATAGGGCTGTTTAGGTATTTAATATCCTCTTCATTTAATCTGGGCAATTTATATTTTTGTAAATGTTCATCCATTTCACTTAGATTATCAAATTTACTGGCATACAGTTGGGTAAAATAATTTCAAATTATTACTTTAATTTCCTCTTCATTGGTGGTGAGTTCACCTTTTTCATTTATGATGCAATTTGGTTTTCTTCTTTCTTTTTTAATCAAATTGACCAGAGGTTTATCAATTTTATTGGTTTTTTCATAAAACCAACTTTTGGTTTTATTAATTCAATAGTTCTTTTTGCTTTACATTTTATTAATTTCTCCTTTACTTTTTATAATTTCTAATTTGGTATTTAATTGGAGATTTTTGTTTCTTCTCTAATTTTTTTTTAGTTGCACATTTAGTTCATTGATTTCCTCTTTCTCTAATTTATTCAGGTAAGCATTTAAAGATTAATATATCCCGACAGGCGCTTTGAGGGAATCCCATAGGTTTTGGTATGTTGTTTCATTATTGTCATTATCTAGGACAAAATGGTTAATTCTTCCTATAATTTGTTGCTTGATCCACTCATTCTTTAAAATAAGGTTATTCAGCTTCCAATTGGTTCTGGGTCTATATCTCTTTGGCCCAATATTGCATATAATTTATTGCATTGTGTTCTGAGAAAAATGTATTCACTATTTGTGCCTTTCTGCAGTTGATCATTAGGTTTTTGTGTCCTAGTACATGGTCAATTTATGTATAAATTCCATGTACTGCAGAGAAAAATGTATATTCCTTTCTATCCCCATTCAATTTCCCCATAAGTCTACCATATCTAGTTTTTCTAACAATCTATTTACCTCCTTAACTTCTTTCTTGTTTATTTTATGATTCGATTTATCTAGATCTGAGAATAGGAGGTTGAGGTCTCCCACTAATAGCGTTTTGCTGTCTATGTCTTCCTGTAGTTCTTTCAGCTTCTCCTCTAAGAATTTGGGTGCTATACGATTGGGTGCATATATATTTAGTATTGAAAAAACTTTATTGTCTATGGTACCTTTCAGGAGGATAAAGTTTCCTTCCTTATCTCTTTTAATGCTATTTTTGCAGCTGCTTTGTGTAAGATAAGGATTGCTACCCCTGTTTTCACTTCAGCTGAAGCAAAATATATTTTGCTCCAAACTTTTTACCTTTACTTCATATGTATCTCTACGCTTCAATTGAGTTTCTTGTAAGCAGCATATTGTACAATTCTGGTTTTTAATCCACTCTGCTATTCACTTACATTTTAAGGAAGAGTTCATCCCATTCACATTCAAACTTACGATTACTAATTCCTTATTGCCCTCCATGCTATCTTCCCTCTGTTTGTACTTCCCCCCCCCTTATCCATATTCCCCAGTATCTTGTTTCTGAATATCACCCCCCCTTCAGTGTGTTTGCCCTCCTATATCCACCCCCTCTCCTTTCTTTCCCCTTTCCCTTTTTCCCTTCCCTTTTGTTAGTTCCCCTTTTTTCCCCACTCACCCTCCCTTTCTCCGTACCCCTCCCATTTTCCCCTTTTAATACTTGATAGGATAGATTTTTTTTTTAAGTTAACTAAGTATGTGTGAGTTGACTTTAAGACCAGTCTGATGAGAAGAAGATTCAGGTGTTCCTCATCTCCTCTCTTCTTCCCCTCTATTACCATAGGTATTTTGTACCTCTTAGCGTAATGAGATTTACCCCATTAAATCCCCTCCCTCTTCCTGTCTCCTTCCTATCCCCCTTTTGAAGGAGGTAGTGTTTTTTAGATCATTCTGAGTCACTGAAGATTCTGAGTATCCATCACTTCTAGTTAAATACATACTATCTAATAGAGTTAAAATTCTTTAGAGTTATTAGAGTCTTTCTCCCAAGTGGGGTAAAAGCTAGTTACATCCCACTGGATAGCAGTGTCATGAATGTCCATCACTTCTGGCTAGTCTAGCTACATACATTCTCTCTGTTAGAGTTACAATTCTCAAGATTTATGAGAATCTTTTTCCCCATGCTGGGATATAGCCAGTTTCAACTTATTAGATAGCAGTTTTTTTCTTTTACTGCCCCCCCCTTTTTTTACCTTTCCATGTGTCTCTTGAACTTCCTGTTTGATGTCCAAATTTTCTATTTAGCTCTGGTCTTTAAATCAGGAATTTTTGGAATTCTTCCATTTCATTAAATGTCCATCTTTTTCCCTGGAAGAGAAGGCTCAGCTTTGCAGGATAGTGGATTCTTGGCTGCATTCCAAGCTCCCTTGCTCTTCAAAGTATCTTGTTCCAGGCCCTTCGATCCCTTAATGTTCACATAATTCTTACTTACTGTGGCTCCATGATATTTAAATTATTTCTTTCTGGCTGCTTACAGTATTTTCTCTTTTACCTGATAGTTCTGGAATTTGGCCACAACATTCCTTAGTGTTTTCATTTTACGATCTTTTTTCTAGAGGCGATCGATGTATTCTTTCAATAACTACTTTGCCCTCTGGTTCCATGATAACAGGGCAATTTTCCATCACTAGATCCTGTATTATTAAGTCCAGGCTTTTTTTTTTTTCTCTTCAATGTTTTCAGGAAGTCCAATAATTCTCAGGTTGCCCCTCCTCGACCTATTTTCGAGGTCAGTAGTTTTGCTGATGAGGTATTTTACATTTTCTTCTATTTTTTCTATTTTTTTATTTTGTTTAACTGGCTCTTGCTGTCTCATGAAGTCATTAGCTTCTGCAGACTCCATTTATTTTTTAGGGAGGAATTTTCTTCATTAACCTTTTGCAACTCCTTTTCCAATTGGTCAATTCTACTTTGGAAAGAGCTTTCCATTTGACCAATTGAGGTTTTGAGAGAATTATTTTCTTTTTGCATTTGCCCAATTGAGGATCTGAGAGATTTATTCTCATTTTGTATTTGTCCAATTGAGGATCTCAGAGATTTAGTGTCATTTTATATTAGTCCAATTGTATTTTCTAAGGATGTTTTCTTGTTGCAAGGTACTCTCTTTCCCTAACTTTCCAGTTGATTTTTAAACTCCTTCCTGATTTCTTCAAGGAAGTCTTTCTGTGCTGAAGACCAGATCATATTCTCCTCTGAGGTTCTAGGTCTCTCTGAGTTAGGGTCTTTTCTTTCCAAGAATTTTTCTATGGTTCCACGTTTCTGCTGATCCATCTTCATTTTGCTAAAACCTTGAGTTGGGGAGGGGCTGGTTAACAGGGGTTTGATGTTGGGATTGCTAGAGGCTTTACTCACTGAGTACAATTTCTCTGGCTGGCCAGTAGGAGGTACTGGTTGTTTTCTCTGGAGTGTCTGTGACCTTGATAGAGGCCTTCTCCATTAGCTTGAAGGGAGGAGTTGAAGCTATTGAATCCTTTTGCCTTCAGTCAAAGGTGGGCTTTACCCTGGGGTGAGGTCATTCCTCTCCCTATTGTCAGCTGGGCTGGTTCTTCTGCTCACACACCTGTGCCTGAGGCAGAAATAGTCTGCAATTGTTTATTCTGGGAAAAGGCCTCAGCCACAATGGAGGCTTGGACTCAATAGTTCCTCAGACCAGAAGGGCCCAGGGATGGTGTCCGCAGGCAGCTCTCCTGCATCAGAACTCTCCCCTCAGCCCTGTAGGCAACCTCCAACGGGTCAGCGCCAACACCAGTTCCTCGGCTTCCTAGTTGACTCAAGTCCCCATGATCTAGCCCCACCTCTGATCCAGCAGATCTGTCTTTCTGGCCCTCAGACTCCTGGGCTCCAATTCAGCCACTAATCTGGCTGATTGGGGCTGATCCACCCTCTGTACCCAGACTCACCTGCCCCAATTCGCCCAAGGCTGCTGCAGGGGACAAATCCTGAGATAGATATTCTTTCTCCTGGCTTTTCTTTCTGGGTTTTGTGGGTCAGATTTCTGTTATGTCATATCATAGATGGGGAAAGATCAGGAGACTTTAGAACTGTGCCTGTCTTCTCTCCGCCATCTTGGCCAGAAGTGTCCCCTAGTCCGTTTCTTAAGGTGTTATTTACTTAATTTTTTTTGTCTCCTTTACCAAGCTACTGAGGTTTTTCATGACTTTCTTCTATCACTCTCACTTTTTTTCCCCAGTATTTCCTCTACCTCTCAAAAATGATTTTCAAAATCCTTTTTGAGTTCTCTCTGATACCAATTCATATATTTTTCTTGAGGTTTTGAACTTTGTTATCTTTTTCTGTGTTTTGATCTTCCTTGTCATCATAGTAATTTTCAATGGTAAGAATTTTCTCCTATATGAGAATTTTTTCAACTTATTTCTTGACTTTTATCCCTTTGTTAAAGTGGGGATGTTTCCAAGGCAGAGGGCATATTGTCCCAAGTTTCAGGAGTTTTGTGCAACTGTTTTCAAGATAGCCTAGGATCTATAAGTTTTCAGTGCTTCCAAAGTAGTATAATCTAAAGAGAGGTATGTTTACTACTTTCCTGGCCTATCCTCTATTCTGTGAGCAAACACAAGCACCCTTTTCTACCCTGGAACTTTGACAAGGATCCTTGCTCCACTGAGCCTGACTGCAAGCTCTGGTATGCTAGTGTTCTTCCTCACCCAGGACTGCAACCCAGATCTGAGTATGGACAAAGCAACAGAGTCCTGTTCCCAGAGCCATCAAATAGACCCCTGCCTTCTTCTGACCAATTATTCAACTCCCTTACCTCCATTGGCTGAAAGTTCTGGAAGCAGTTGCTGATTAGTGGCTCCCAAAGTTTGCTCCTGATTTCTAGGGCTGGGACTGAGCTGGCATAGTATGTACTAGACTGTGTTCCTCTCTCACCCAGATATGATAGACCTTTTCTGACAACCTTATAAGTTGTCTTTGGCTGGGAAATTATTTTACTTTGGCCTTGGGTGGGTTCTGCAGATGCAGCAATTGTTTTATGGCATTATTTAAAGATGTTCATGATGCTGAGCAAGATGAGCAGAACCAGAAGAACACTGTACACCCTACCAGCAACATGGAGGTGATGATCAACCTTAATGGACTTGCTCATTTCATCAGTGCAACAATCAGGCATAATTTTGGGCTATCTGCAATGGAGAATGCCATCTGTATCCACAGAAAGAATTGTGGAGTTTGAACAAAGACTATTAGCTTTAATTAAAAAAAAAACCATTATCTTATTATGCAATTTTGCTATCTCTTTTACCCTATCTTTCTTCCTTAAGGATATTATTTCTGTCCCATCACATTCAACTTAGATCAATTTATATCATAGAACCAACGTAAAGACTAATAGACTGCCTTCTGTGGGGGGAGGCAGGGTGGGAAGCAAGATTAGGAGAAAAATTGTAAAATTCAAAATAAATAAAAACTTCCTTTTATTAAAAAAAAAATAAAGATGTTCAGAGAGGTTCAGGGGACAGTTTTTCTCCACTATCTTGGCTCCACCCTCACATATAAGTGAAACTTAACCTCTTCTTTCTCTAAACTTTCTCAGTAACCTCATCAACTCCCAGGGGTTCAATTACCATCTCTAAGTAGATGGCTTCCCCACCCATATATCTATTCCTTATCTCTCTGCTGTTCTATGTTAAGAATTTTTTCCACTTAAAAACAATATAGGAAGTGCTCACAATTTTTAAAAATTATGTCATAAGTTCTATAGAAGAAAAACAAGCTTGAATTCCAAGAAGCATAACCATAGCAACATTTTATAGCCCTTTTGGCTATGAAACACAATTATCAACAAAAACAAATTAACTTATACATACTGAAAGAAATGAAGACTATAATGAATACAAAGAAATATGTAAAGATTTACATGAACTGATGCAGAACTAAACAAAAAAAAATTAGGAAAAGAATATACCCAATGTCTATAACACAAATGGAAAGATTATCCACAAAACAATCAAAAGTGAATGCTACAAAATTACAAAGAGTATGTCCCCAAAGAAGAAATATGAGAGGATATTCCAGACACAATTCTTTGCAAAGGTAAAAGGTCCATGAGTGTAGAACATTGTTTATATTTTCTATATATGAACCAGCTTTACTGATTTTTTCTTTTTTGTTTAAAAAAAAATTATTTGTAATATGAGATAACTCTTCATGATTAGGATGGGAGAGTGATTTGCAAAAGTCAAAAATATCAATAAAAATTTATTTTAAAAAAATCATCCTCTCTTACCATAAGTAGAAGTAAAGGTAAAGTCATCCAGGTGGCAAATGTCATAAGCTACAATTCTAACATCTTTCCATATTCCTTGAGTAGGAAAGGAAGGACCCCAGTCCCAGCTAAATGAACATTGCTCCTGTAAATCCAAGAAACAACCAATACTTTGATTTAATGATTGATGAAAATCATCCAGTTTCTTTATTTTTTAAAAAAAAATCTATTTTTCATATACAAAATATCATGGTTGATGTAGTACCATAAAAAAAAGTCAGAAAAACTGCAAAAACATACAAATCCCATTGGATTAGCTTATTATATTATTTAAATAAATATTAGTTAAATACCTGTTAGCCACTACATCCTTGTAATTGTCTCAGTTTAAATATAATTCTCAAAGAACAGGTAAACAAACATGAATATATGACAATTCTAAAATGTGATCATTCTTAATGGAATTAAGTCAAATGTACTTCCTAACTCCTACTTGTCCTTCCCCATCAAAAAGAATTGTGCTAATTTAAGTATTGCAGCAAGCCCCTTAACACTGTAGATAGAGAGACCAATGTCTATGACAAACTAATTTTGACCAACCTCATTCTGCTTTCCCTTCAGGAAAATCAATTTTCCTATCATTTTTCAAGCAGAACAATATTGGTTCATATTTCAAGTTCAAACACAAGACGCAATAATTAGTAAAAAATAATAAGAAAAGGTATGGTTCCTTCCAGGCATGGTGATACACAATTGTAGTTCCTACTTCAGATGAAGCTAGTGCTCATCACTGAAACATGTTAGGCTAAAGTCAACTGGTGTTTGTGCTAAGTCTGGCATCCACTTCTGCCTGACTGCTTAGAGAGGGTTGAACCAATATAGATCAAAACCAAAGAAGATAAAAGCTTCCATGCCAATCAGTGGTGAGTTCTGGCCTCTGAGTGACCACTGCACTTCCAGCTTAGCCAAAAAAGAAATTTTAAAAAAGGGAGGGGGAGAAGAAAAGAAAAATTTTCTTCATTTTCCTTATTTCCTTAAAAAAAAATTTCACAGGCTTAAAACATAATACAGAAAATAAAAAAAAAACACTTATTGAATTAGACAGTTTTTAGCGATGGGCCTGACAATTTGGTTATTTTATTCTCATTTAAATTGTTATTTTCTGGTTTTCCATAACTGGGAGAAAAATGAAATAGCATTAGCTAAAGTGAAGTAACTTCATAGCAACAGTGTATTTTTAAATCAGTTTATTTTCATTTTTACTCCATTTTGATCTGACCCCAAAAGACTAAGAGACTATACCTTTCGAATAAAGTTAACATGGCATTCTCCTTTCTGGACAGGTGGAGGACATTCAGGTGGTATTGGGTATACTACATGAGATTTACTCTGCTGAGCAGCATATGTAACAGCTGAGTGGAAATGAAGCTCGATGATGTTAAGCTGTCTGATTTCCTTAGTAATATCAAAGGTCTGAGTTAAAGAGGAAAAAAAGAAATATGTGACCACAGTGATTTGCAAAATTAAATCCAGAAATTTGTGAAAAATAAAAGAGTAAGAAAAAATATTCCAGTCTTCTGCAGAAAATTCCACCTCATAATGTAATTTGGTTCTTTACCTTTATCCTGAATTAACTCTTCTCCCAAAGAATGGTTACAAATTGTGTCTTCCTCCTATTAGAAGGATAGCTCTAAGAAAATAGTCACACACACACACACACACACACACACACACACACACACACACACACACAAACACACACACAGCGAACATTTTGGGAAACAAAAGTGTTTGAGATTCCTCACTACTAACTCTGCTTTGTATTAGTCAGTCTTACAATTTGGAAATTAAAAGAAAAAGGCATAAAATAAAAGTAATACATACATATATATATAAAATTTCCATATCTTAATGTCTGGAATGGGTATATGAGCTAGAAGAGGAATTTCTATTTTTTAAAAAGATCTATTTCTCAAAACTGAAGGTAAAAAGATCAATGCAATTTCCCACAGTGCTTCACTTTTTATGCGAACACTTAGTTCCCAAAGGAAGAAATTCATGCTATCTGTAGACTTCTGTTAAAATACTCAAAATCACTAATAATTAGAAAAATGCAAATTTATAAAACTGACATTCTATCTCATACCCATAGGATTAGTAAAGTACAAAAAAGGGAAAATTACAACTATATGGTATATTTTTGGCTGTGTAAAAAGAGACCCACTAATTCAATATTAGAGGAGCTGTGAATTGGTCCAACTATTTCTTTAAACTCTTTTAGTTTTTAGGGGTTTTTTTGGCTAGGCAATGTGGTTGGGTGACTTGCTCAAGGTCACACAGCTGGGTAATTATTAAGTGTCTGAGTCTGGATTTGAACTCAGGTACTCCTGACTCCAGGGCCAGTTCTCTATTCATTGTGCTACCTAGCTGCCCTAGTCCAACTATTTTGGAAAGCAATTTGGAACCACATCCTCAAAGACACTAAACTGTGCATATCCATTCAGGACACCAATATCACAAACCTAGACCTCAAAAACACCGAAGAAAGAAAATAGAACTTTGTAAAAAAAATTTATAGCAGCACCTTTTGTAGTGACAAAAACCTGGAAACTAAGGCATTGACTATGATTTGAGAAATGACTAAACAAATTATTGTATGAATGTAATGGAATACTATTGTGGCATAAAAAAGTGACAAAAGGATAAATTCAAAAAAACCTTGGAAGACTTGTATGAAGCAATGTATACTAAAAGTGAGCAGAATGAGGAGAATAATTTATTCAATACTGCTTTAAGACTATATACTCCAGAGATAATGGTGGTAGCAACGAAACAGATTATATCTCAGAGAGACTAACTCTAGGTACAGATGGGCCATTTTTTGGATATGGATAATGAGGAAATTTGCTTTGTTTTACTATGCATATCTGATATGCAAGGGAATCACAGAAGCATATTTTTTTTTAATGTAGAGAAAAGAACCTAAACAAGCAGGACAGTTTGGAAAATTACCAGCCAAATCTCTTCAAATACTTCAAAGGAAAAATAAACTACAGGAAATAGAAATCTGCAGTTTCATGTACAATCTCTTTTTATTTGGTTCTGCTTTGTATTAGGAAATGCTTTAAAAAAAATTTTTAATTTCTGACTTTTCCTTGAACATTTTTTCTCTGTACAAATGACTTCTGAAAGATTGCATGTGATTGGCAGATGACAGCTGATATAAGTCACTGGCTCCTGGCCATAGGGTCTCCAGTATGCATGGAGTGCTTGTGATCCTTTGCTGTTCACTATGCCCTCATAAGGAAAATTTCCTCCATGGCACTTTACTAACAAGAATGTCAGGGGATTGATATTTGCCGATTCACAGGTATGTTACCCATTCTTACCTGAGTGCTCTCCCTCTTTCTATTTTAGACTTCCCAAAGGTTATTTAAAAAGAATTTAAAAAGCACAATTATAAATCTATTTCAGAATGCACAATTACAAATCTACTTGTTTATAGTACTGTAATAGGTTTATTACAATACTCTGAAGGAAGTAGATTTGTAATTGTGACCTATCTACAAAATTAAATGCTTTATTACAGAAAGCAGTTCTAAATTAGGGGGCAAATTGCATAGGTTACTAAAATTTCCATAAAAATCAACTTTTCTGATTCTTCAGAAAATGACTCTTTAATATTCCCTACACATTGGCAAGTGCAACAGCCTCTGTACTAAAGCTAATGTTTGGATAACAATAATAAATAATGCCACTGGACAATCCTAGAATGAAAGTGTAAAAAGAAAAACATCTAAAGTACAAATTTCATTCAAAAACCAAAAACAGTCTTTTTTAATGTGAAAACTTTGAAAAGACTTCAGTACCAAAAATTCAAACTTATCAGACTCCCAACATGTGCACAGTTCCATAGCCACAGACTAGGGGCAGACTTTATAAAAGAATAGAGGGGAAAAAAATGTTATGTGCCCTCCCAGAGTTTAAAAATGTAAGTTAAAAGAACAAATAATGCACTGAGATATTTTAAAATTAACTTTGTTTAATGCTCTTACATTTCAAAAGTCACTATACTATGCTTTATCAGTAAATAAATATATAAAGGAAAAGAGGCATAAAGATTAGGCTTTCTGGATACTATTTACTTACATATCTATTGAACATGTTGTCTGTTTTCCCAACAGTGACATTATTGAGCACAACGTCTACGATTGTATCAACTCCTTCAAAAATCAAATTTATTTTTTGAAATTTGCTAAGAAAAATAAAAAGATTTTAAGTAACATATTTAATACTGATAGTACCATTTCAAGGAAGTTTTCTTTACTAGCTAATGGAAGTAAAGTTATATCACCATTTTATAAATCATATATATTACTAAGAAGCTGCTTTCAAGGTGAATTTCTAATTTTTTAAGTATACTTCAAATATATTGATCTTTTGGTGGAAATTTCCATTATACAGACTATATTACTTTTGATTAAAAAATATTTCTATGTGTTTCAAATTCCTCACCTAACAGGATTGAATATAAATGGAATAGTAGATATATGAGCTTTCAAAAATTTAAAGTGGAATATGAATATTATTTTTAAAACTAATGAACTTCATAACCTCATACAAGTATTTTTTCTTTTTCTTGATTTTTTTGCAAGGAAATGGCCATATTTGAACTCAGGTCCTCCTGACTTCCAGGGTTGGTGCTCTATCCACTGTACCATCCCATGAATTACAGTTGCATGCTCAAAACTCTGTTAAGTCCTTTTCAGGACACAATCCCTATACCAAAAGAATTTGCACTTTTATTAGAGAATTCAGAATGAGACATTTATTTTTGATCATGGCCAATGTAGGAATTTGTTTTGCTTATCTACTCATACATTTGTTACAAGGATTTTGTTTTTCTTTTTTTCCCCTCTCAATGCAAGGGAGATTTATGCTTATTAATGAAAAAAAATTAGTTAAAAAAATTTAATTGGAAAGTTAAGATAAATATAAGAACAGACAACACTAAGTAGAATATGAACTAGTTGGGAAGGCTTGATGATAAGGTTATGGCCCTAAAATCTGGAAAAGTCATATAATGGGAGAAGAAAATAGAGGAAACAAAAACAAAAAGCAAAGTTAAGAAAATGGGAAACCAGTATGGCATTTATGGGCAACATTAAGTAGACAGGATTAATTGAAATGAAAAGGTTTATGTTCAGGAATAATAGAAAAAAGGCTTATAATGTAGAGATGGAATATATCACCCCACAACAAGCCCCACAAGAATTATAACAATGCCTGGAAAAAATGGAATAGAAGGAAAGAAGAATGAGAATTAATGCTTTAGAACAAATGGTAATGGAAAACCTTACCTTAGAACTGAATACCTAAGAATAAGATTTGGTCAGACAGAAATCAATTCAATGAGACAAAAAAGATATACTAAAATAAAATCAAAAGATGGGGGGGGGTATTTAAAAAGAACAAATCCTAGAAATCAGCCAAGAAAAAATAATGTAAGAAAACCATAACCAAAACAAAAAAGCCTAGTTACCAAAGCTCAAGAAATTGTAAGTGAAAACTGTCCAGAACTCTTAGAAACAAAGGAAATTAGAAAGAATATGCCTTTCATTTTATAAATATTAAAATTAAAACTATCAGGAAAATTAAAAGTCAAAATCCAAAATTTCCAACTCAAAAAAAAATTGTTACAAGCAATCTCTCCCCACTTCCCAAAAAAGTTCAAGTAACAAGAAATTCAGGTAGGAAATTCTTGTCTTGTTTCAGTCCTCAGGTCAGGGAACACATGATAAAAATCAATATTCTAAAGACTAATCTGACTTCCAGATGATGAATAGAAGGTGGTGAGCAGCACATTTTTTTAAAATGATTGATATTTAAGAGATAAATTTCAAATTATACTTTATTTCAATATTCAGCCTATAAAGAATTTTAGTAGAAGTTAGAAAAAAAATAAAAAAGTACATACCTGAAGTCAAAGGGAATCCTAAATTCCTTGCTGTAGGTCCAGTTATCCAAAGAGATCCAACTGTAATTTAGGTCATTAAATCTATAGTAAGGGTCCTATAGGGGGCAAATAAAAGTCACAGTATTTACTTAACAATGTTGGCCTAGTGATAAAGATTTTAAGATATTAACCCTCCAACAAAATAAGATCCCAACAAAATATTTAAAGTGAAACAGCTGATAAAAACGGCCATTGAAACATTTTTTTAAATGTATAAAAGAAATAGAAGGAAGTTTGGAAAGAAAAATAGAGAAGCACCAGGCATAATCTGCCTCTGCTGTCCAGGATCTTGGCACAAACACATGCCCCACTCCTATCCAATCTACATAGAAGCAAACCAAAGAAAACACCAAAAACTGTGAGAAAAATACCCTGGGGTAAAACCCTGAGGAAAAAAAGTCACCCCACAACAAGCCCCAAAAGAATTATAACAATGCCTGGAAAAAATGGAATAGCTAGGAAGGAAAGAAGAATGAGAATTAATGCTTTAGAATAAATGGCAATGGAAAACCTTACCTTAGAACTGAATATCCTAAGAATAAGACTTGGCCAGACAGAAATCAATTCAATGAGATAAAAAAGATACACTAAAAGAAAAAAATGGGGGGGGAGAATATTTAAAAAGACCAAATCCTGGGAATCAGCCAAGGAAAAAATAATGTAAGAAAACCATGACCAAAACAAAAAAGCCTAGTTCCCAAATCTCAAGAAATTTTAAGTGAAAACTGTCCAGAACTCTTAGAAACAAAGGAAATTAGAAGAATATGCCTTTCATTTTATAAATATTAAAATTAAAACTATCAGATTAAAGTCAAAATCCAAAATTTCCAACTCAAAGAAAAATGTTACAAGTGATCTCTCCCCACTTCCCAAAAAAATTCAAGTACCAAGAAACCACAATAAGGACTATAAAAAACTTGGCAGCTACTTTTACAAGAAAAGGGGAATACAATATTTAGAAAGATAGAAGTTTAAAAAAGGTTTATAATTAAGAATAATCTATCCAGAAAAAAATTATTTTAAAAAAAACTGCCAGGGAAAAATAGACCTTTAATCAAAGAAAGTACTTCCAAGGATTTTTAATGAAAAGGTAAAAAACGAATAGATATTTTGAAAGGAAAACAAAGGAGCCAAGAAAAATACATCAAGGTAAACCTATCTGTTCAATTTGAAGAGATCTATGTCCCAAATAGATCAATGAGAGAGGAAAAGGAACCCTAAAGTACAAAAATATTGCTATAGCTCTTTTCGATACAGCTAAAAACTGAAAATAAAGAAGGGTCCTGTTAAGGTATAGTTAAACAAATTATGACAAAGAAATGTAATGGCATATTGTTGTGTCAGAAAAAAATGACCAAAAAAAAAACCTCCCCAAAAAGATAGTTTCAGAAGAAAGTAGAAAGACCTCTATCAACTGATATTATGAAGAAAACAAAAGTAGGGGAACAATTTACACAGTGAAAAATTATAAAGAAAAACAACTTTGAAAAACTTTAAAAATCCTTTACAATGGCAATGATAAGCCCTAAGTCACAGAAAGGTGATATGCTTCAAATGTGGGAATTTGTTTTCTTGCACTTCGCACATCTGTGGTAAAGATTTTGTCTTGTTTTTTTAATTGTTCAATGGAGGGTGGTGTAGGAGGGAGAACAGAATCAGTTTTTCAAAAATTTACAACATATTTAAAGAAGCACAATAGACTCACTGTTCACTCCCCCCCAAAAAAATTAAGTAGAGGTCTTTTGTGTCAGAGGCTGAGTCCCAAATGCCTCATGATTTAGCAATACTTACAGCATCCCATCAATGCCTTCATTTAAAACATTCTGCATGCTCCTGACCTGCACTAACTAGACCAACTTAACCTGTAGAATCATTACTATCAGAGATAGTCATTTTACTAATAATTTTGCAAATTTATTTGCACTCAACCTCTAGATGATTTAGTGGTCACAAGCTCTGAAGTCAGGAGAACCTAAATTCAAATCCAGCCTCAGACACTTACTAGCTGTGTGACTTTGGGTAAGTCACATAGCCCTTGTTTCCTCACATCCAGGAGCATCTCCAGTCATCCTGATCCATATCTGGTCACTGCCAGATGGTTCTGGAAGAGAAAGTGAGGCTGGTGATTTAGCATAGTCCCCCCTCCAGTGCAATTCATGTGCTTACCATGACATCACCTGATGCTATAGTTTTCTTCAAGAATGAAGGACAGGGTGACTAGGTGGCACAGTGGATAGAGCATCGGCCCTGGAGTCAGGAGTACCTGAGTTCAAATATGGCCTCAAACACTTAATAATTACCTAGCTATGTGGCCTTGGGCAAGCCACTTAACCCCATTGCCTTGCAAAAAAAAAAACACCTTAAAAAAAAAGAATGAAGGACAAACATCATAATCATCAAACTTAATACAACAGTTGCCTGTTTTTAAGGACTCTACGATCACTGTCAGACATTTGTTGGACATACTCCCTGCTCAGTATTTCTATTATCTAAAATCAGACATTCTGATTCTGGAGTCAGTAAACATAAAAAAAAAAATTAACAGTATTTACTATCTTTCAGTATAATTAGTTTTCTTTGTACATAGCTGTTTGCTTGTTGTTTCCACATCAGAACATGAGCTTCTTGAGAGCATGGATTAGGTTTTTTGTTTTGGTTTGGTTTTTGCCATTCTTTGAATCCCCAGGGCTTATCATAGTCCAGCATTAGTAGGAAGTCAGATAGTCAATAAAACGATCTTGAATCCAGCTTCAAGACACATCCTATGTGACCCAAAACAAGTCACTTATTCTCCATCTGCCTCAGTTTTCCCAAATGTAACACAGGAATGATAATAGCACCTATCTCCCAGTATTGTTGAAATAATGAAATCATACGTGTAAAGGTTTTTATAAAAAATCTAAGTGCTACATAAGTGCTAGTTATTAATAATAATAAATGCTTGCTATAATCCTATGTACTTTATGCATTTAAAAACTACCGAAAGGCAGTTAAGTTCATCAGTCCTTGATGAGGTCCTAGACATACATTTACAAAAATGATTCAGGACCCCTGACAAATGCAACTAAAAGGTGACAATGAATAATACATTCAAAGAAAAACCAGTGATCTCAAGACATAATTCAGTCTACTGTTCAGTTGTGTCCGAGTCTTCAAGACACCATTTGGGATTTTCTCAGCAAAGATCCTAAAGTGATTTGCCATTTCCTCCCCCTGTTCATTTTATAGATGTGGATTTGAGATAAACTGGGTTAAGTGTTTTACTCAAGATAACAGAGCTAATTAATAAGTCTTTGAGGTCAGATCTGAACTCAGATAAATCTAAAGATGAATCTTTTGTTGTTGTTGTTTGTTTTTTAATTTCAATTGTAGTTTATTTTTTCCAATTACATGTAAAGATAGTTTTCTGCATTCATTTTTTTTTTGTTTTTTCAAGGCAATGGGGTTAAGTGGCTTGCCTAAGGCCACACAGCTAGGTAATTATTAAGTGTCTGAGGCTGAACTTGAACTCAGGTACTCCTGACTCCAGGGCCAGTGCTCTATCCACTGTGCCACCTAAGCTGCCCCTCAGCATTCATTTTTTTTTTAGTTTTTTTTTTCAAGGCAATGGGGTTAAAGTGGCTTGGCAAGACCACATAGCTAGGTGAATATTAAGTGTCTGAGGCCGGATCTGAACTCAGGTACTCCTGACTCCAGGGCCGGTGCTCTACCCACTGCATCACCTAGCATTCATTTTTGTAAAACTGAGTTCAAAATTTTTCTCCCTCCCTCTTTATCCTCCTCCCTTTCCAAGACAGCAAGCAATCTGATATAGGTTACACATGCACAATCATGTTAAATACATTTCAATTAATCATGTTATGAAGAATTAGAACAAAAAAGAAAAACCATGAGAAAGAAAAAACAAAAAAGTGAAAATAATGTTTCCATCTCCATTCGGACTCCATAGTTCTTTCTCTGGATGTGAATAGCATTTTTCATTACAAGTCTTTTAGAATTATCTTTGATCACTGTATTGCTGAGAAGAGTTAAGTCTATCATAGTTGAAAAGAGGAGTCTTCCAGTCTGCAGTTCTGGTGCGCTCTCCATGGCATCACTTAGCAGCCCTATAATTCACTCTACCCTGAAAGTTTGAAGCCTGTGGAACCTCAAATCAACAGCAGTTGCTCCTTTTGCCCAGGCAGGCTTATTGGATTTGTCCCCAGTACAAGCCCTCCCGATGTTTTGTTAAAATGAACAAGGAGCCATGCCACTCTAGAGCTACAGAGGTATTAGGAAAGAAATTTTCTACCTTCAAGAAGGTTATCATTTAAGTAGTTTGAAGTAGAGGGAAATAATTTTTTTTAAGTTTTTTACAAGGCAGTGGGGTTAAGGTCACACAGTTAGGTAATTATTATTAAGTGTCTGAGGCCAAATTTGAACTCAGTTCCTCAGTGCTCTATCCACTGTGCCACCTAGCTGCCCTAGAAATAATTTTTAAAATAGCTACCTAAATACTTAATAATAAATATCACTAACAATGTATAGTTAAAAGTTTTTAATTAAGTTTTCCCAATCAGTTTTACTATGTTCTATATTCACTATGCTACAAAAAGCATAAAAAAGAGAGCCTGTTTGCAATTGAAACCTAAAAGGACACTTGTAGAAAGAAAAACCCTCATAAGGATGCAACACCACACTATGATTTGAAATAAAAACCAAAGTCATCCCAAAGGGTTCCTGGACACTTAATTAATTAGTACTCCATTCACACAAAAATGGTGGATGAAAGAACGTGGTGAATAGAAGAGCATTCACTTTGGTCTACTTTCCAAAAGGCTTGTTGAAGCCCCCACTGGATCACCAGTGCTCACCTTCCACTAGAGCAACAATTGATTAACCAATCAATAACAACAGCAGAAGCATTTTTAAGTGTAATACTTTAACATCTGCACAGAGCTTGACATATGTTGTTTCATTGATTCACAAAGCAACCCTAAGAGATGGGTGCTGCTACTCTCCTCATTTTTACAGATGAAACTGAGGCTAGAAAAGGTTAAGTGACTTGTCTAAGGTCACATAGCCAGGCAGTATCTGAAGTGGAATCCAAGTCCAGTGCTGAATGTCACTATTAAGTTCCATGAAGTAACTTCTCTCACAGCTAAAAAAAAAAAAAAACCTGGATAGTCTTATTGTCATCATCATTCATTGCAACCAACTACTCCATCCAAACTCTGCACTCTACCTCTTCTAGGACAGTATAGCCTATCAGTGCATGAAGACTTTTTGGGACACTCTATATATTACCACAGGTCATTATTTTGAAAATCTTAGTTTATGGCAACCTAAAAACTATGAAATCAGATTTGTAAAACTTTACTGGAGCATAATTCTCCATTCTAAACTAATTTTCCTATTCTCTGTCCAGACATCAAACCCCCCCCCCCCCCCGCCCCGTTTGCCTATTCTCCATAATGATCCATTAACTCATCACCTTAGAATTCTCCCCTCCATTCACTTGGTCTTGTGATCAATGACCACCATGTGTAGAACTGTGGAATCACAGTTTTTAACAGCCCAGATCACTGATAACAGAGAAATTCGAGTACACCATTAAGAGAATGGCTGCAAGATTATTACTAAAGAGTCACATGAAGCCAAATGTCACAGAGGGTGGCTTATTAAACCAATATCTAGGGTTGATAAGAGAACAACACAGTTAAAAAAAATTGAAGGGGAGTAGGGCTTAGGGGAGAAAAGAATGTATTTTTCTTATCTATCACCTGCTTTATCCCACTAAAAATTATCAACAAATGAATGGCAAATAGTCTTGCCCCGATAACATTCTCCCATTGGGCATCCATTTTCAATTAGTAACTGGTCTCCAAGATAAAGCTTTTATTCTTCCTTCCCAGAAGGAGCATATAAGAGATGGGAATTCAGTTCAACTGCCCTTTGGAAATCACTGAATTTTGAGAAATGAAATGGAACTTCAAGAGCATCAGGTCCAATTCTGTCATTTTCCAGATAAAGAAACTAAGGACTCAAAGAAATTAAATTACTTCGGCAAGATCACATGGTTATATGGGGCAAAGTCAGGACTAGATCAAGCTTTCTAAATTCCAGTTTGGGGTTCTTTCCACAACATCATCTCACTAATATTCAATCTCTTCTCACTATTCTCACTTGATTCCTTTGAAAACAATAGACCCCCAAATTTCAAAGCCTATTCCCTATACAATAGGCTCAAATAGTTTCAACATATAATATGAAAAGCTCCCCCTAGGGAAACTCTCTCCAACAACAGCATTCACAGACTCATGGGCCTTTCTAAATAGATTCCAGGGAGATGCCTAAGCAGCTACTAGTGAAATGACTTCCCTCCTAGCACATGGTTAGTTGGTGTTAAAAGTGTGATTTAGAACCCTCATCTGACTAACTTCAAGTCCAGGGGCTTGACTCACTATGATATTCTGGTTCTTCTATGTAAACGACACAAAATTCTACCAAGAAAAACCTTTTTCCAGCAATTTCAACTTATATCCCAAAAAGCTACTTAAGTCAATAATGACACTAACTAGGCCTAGACTCCTATGCTATGAGAGAAAGAAGAAAAGGCTCTGTATGTACAAAAATATCAAGAACCTGTTTTTGCGAGGAAAATGACTATAAATCAAAGGGTAGTCCCATACTTGAGGAAAGGAAAACACATTATAGAATTAGAATGTAATTGATTAATGATCTAAAAAATGATGAAAGGGGTGGGGACAGAGAACTGGGGAGACTTGTATCAACTGATATAATAATAAAATAAGCAGAACCAGGAAAACAATGTACAAAATAACAATATTCTAAAGGAAAAATGCTGTGAAAGACATTGGAATGATGCTTGCAATCTACCTATCTCCCGGCAGGAAAGTTTGGATCTCAAAACACTGAATGAGACATGTATGTGGATATGGCCAATGTGGGAGTTTGACTTTACTATGCTCACATGTTACACAAGGAGGGGACAATAGTGGGAGGGAGAGAAAATAAAAGCTTGTTAGATGGGGGGAAAAAAACTTAAAAAATAGGATAAAAATATAACAAACAGACTACTCAGCTCGTGGAAGTTAGAGGGCTACACAAACTGGCTACAGTTTGTCCATTTGGATTTAGGTCATAAAGCTCTCTTTCACAAGCTCGACTTTTTGGACAGTGCATTACTGGCTGTGGACCCAAATTCAGCCTTCCATCAGGTCTTCTCATTGCAGGGAATGCATTCCCACTTCATGGATCACACCTGATGAGACTGATTTCTTACCATCCATCTGACATGAGATAAGAAAAAGAACTGATAGAATAAGTACCAGAAAATAAAAGGTTAAATAGCACTCTTAAAATGATATACAATATTAATTTTTAAAATAATGTTTTGTAAAAACTAAGCATTTTTTCTCTCCATTAAGAAAAGAAAAAAACCTTTGCAATAAGTATAGCTACAAAAAAAAATTACCACACTGAAAAAATATGTGTCTCATGCTACATATTTAGTTCTAGTGTGCTATATTTATTTTTTTAAAAATCAGTTGATAAGGCGCAGCCAGGTGGCACAGTGGATAGAGCACCAGCCCTGGAGTCAGGAGTACCCGGGTTCAAATCTGGTCTCTCAGACACTTAATAATGACCTAGCTGTGTGGCCTTGGGCAAGCCACTTCACCCCATTTGCCTTGCAAAATCCTAAAAAAACAAAAAAAAATATTGTCAAGGATAAAAGGATAAAAAACAAGAAACTCTGAGTTGCCGGGGCTGTGAAGAGACAGAAACCTGGGAGCGGCTGGTACCCCCTCTTTTTGGCAGCCGGATAGCGGGCGGGTGAAGGCGCCCAGCTGCGCACGACCTTTGAGTCAGTGGTTCCGGATAATAATTGTAACCGTACTGTGACTGCTGCCCGGGGGTGCTCCGGACAGGGCTGGCCATACAGGGAGGAAGCACTCGTAGACTTAAGCCTGGTGATGTTGTTTCTAATAGCAAAGGGAAAAACCGTCAACAACCTATCTGGGCCGGTGGCCATGTATAAAAGCGGAGAAGGCTGCTGGGGCGCTACGAGCCATGGCCGGCGCCGGGCCTGGAGGCGGCCTTCAAAGGCCGCTTCGCCCCGTTTGCCTCAGTTTCCCCCTCTGTAAAACGAGCTGGAGAAGGAAACGGCCAATGAGCTCGCTGACCTGTTCCGTGGCCCCTGGGGGGAGTCCTCCCAAGGAGAGGATCGGCGCGGGCTGCTCGGGCAGCGGCGCCCCCGACCCGCCCCGCCCCGGCCCTGCCCGCCCCGCCCCGGCCCTGCCGCCCGTACCTGGAGCAGGCCGCCCCGGAGCAGGGCGCTGTGCACGCAGCCCGGGACTCGCGCCGCCACAGCCACGGAGCCCCCCCGGCCCCGGAGCAGCCAGCTGCCGGCCAAGCTCAGGCCGGCGGCCCGCGGCCCGCTCCGCTCGGACGCGGCCGCCGCCAGCAGCAGCGGCAGCAGCAGGAGCCCCCGCGGCATCCCCCGCGCCATCCCGGGCCCCCGCCCGCGGGCCGGACACGCTGCCGGGGAGGGAGGGAGGCGGCGGACTCCGCCCCCCGCCCCGGAGGTCAGCTGAGCCCCGGCCCGCGCGGCCCCGAGCGCGCGCATGCGCCCTGCGGCCCGCTCCGCCCGCGGGCTGCCCGCTGCCCGGCCTGGGAGGCGGTGCTTGGGTGGGGCCCGCACCCGCGCGCCTTCCTCCCCGCCATGCTTTTAAAGGCCCAAGAGAAGGGGATGAGAGGGAAAGCGCTGGTCAGGAAGGCGGCTCGGGTGGGGGGCGACCCTGGCAGGGGTCCAAGGAAATAAATGCGTAAATGACCCCGGAAGCGGGTGAAGCCGCTGGGCCGCGCCAGGGCCGTCCCTGGGGCAAACTTTTACTAAAAAGAAAATGCTCCGAGCCAGACTTTGTGGCTTTAAAAAAAAAAGGAACCGCCAGCTGTTGGGAGTGCGGGTGGGGGTGGCGGGTTGGTAGTGTCGGGACGTGGCCCGCTCCCTCCGGCGCCAGTCAGCGCCATCGAGGCTGACCAGCGGCTCTCACGCCTGGCTGCCTTTTTGAGGGCCACGTGGGGTTTTCCGGTCGGAGACACTAGAGGCCTTGGCCCTTTCCTTCTCCGGCTCGTTTTACAGATGAGGAAACTGAGGCGAACGGGGTGAAGTGACTCGCCCTGGGTCTCTGGGTCAGATTTGAACTTAGAAGGGCGGGTCCTGGCTCGGCCACCCAGCTAGCTGCCCCTGGCATTTATGAAGAACCATAATTTGCCAAGATAAAGTATGGAATGCTCACATTCTAAGGGGGAGAACAATGGACACATACAAGTAGATGTAGCATTAAAAGGAAAATAAATTAAAAATAGTGGAAACCCAAAGTAATTTGGGAGTAAAGGCGACCATGTCTTTCTCAGAAATCTCCCTTCCTGCCCCCAAATAAAATTGCATAGTTCCACTCCTCCAGGGAGGAAACTAGTTTGCTTGTTTCTGCTTACTTTTCTAATTATATCTCGTATGTAATTTTGTTGTATTGCAATCAGGAGTGTGTTGGAGCCAAATTCACTAGAGCCCATTGTTAAATCTTGTTTGAACCTTTACACCTGAGCAAACGGCAAAGCCCAGAAATCGGAACTTATTGATCGTCCAAATTTGAGAGCAATGGAAATAATCTAACTAATCCATGTTGGATATAAAAGGGTGACGGAGGCCCGTGTCTCGCACCCCCACCCCAGCCTGTGGTGGAACTTTGACCAGCCACACTACTACTCCCGACATCTTTGTGCCGACCTGTGATACAACATTCCAAGCTCCCATTGGCCTGATCAGCCACACCCACTAACTTGTCTCCATTCTATAAAGGGGCAGTAAGAATTGGTAAATCTTGATTTTTAGGGACTCTTTCTGTTGGAATATTTATTTTGCAGTTCAAGGGGCCATTGGAAGAATTTAAATTTAAAATGCTACTAGATGGTTTCCATTAAATAAACTATCAACTTTATTTTATGAATAAAAAATTTTATTGATAGCTTTTGTTTTTATATTAACTACATTTTCCAGTATATTCCTTCCTTTCTATCAGAGAACCCTTATAAACAAAAAAAATGAGGAAAAAAACCACTTCAACAAAACTAACCAGTACATCCACAAAGTTTAACATTACATATATTGTTTTGAACTCTCCTGACTACAAAGGAAAAGAAGTGCATTTTCATATCTCTTCTTTGGGGCCAAGTATAGTCATTAATAATTACAACACAGCATTCAGTTTCAAAGATTTCTGTTGTTGTTCTTTACATTTACAATTTTATAGGCAAAAATATTTTCTTGGTACTTTTTCCTTCACTTTGTATAAGGTCATAATTTTCTCTTGTTCCTCAATAGTCTTTATATTCAATCTTAGTCTTCATATTCATCATTTTCTTACAACACAATAGTATTCCATTACATTCACATACAATTTATTTAATCATTCCCCAATCAAATCATTCCCCATCTACTTTGTTTCTAATTTTTTACCAGTAAAAAATAAGACTCTGAAATAAAAATTTGGGTATATATGAGACCTTCCTTTTAATCCCTGAATCTACTTAGGATATAGTATGCATTAGAAGTAAACTCTCAAAAGATATGGCCATTTTAGTCACTTAATTGGAATTCCAAATTTCTTTCCAGAATACTGAATGAATTCACAGTTCCATTAACAATGTACTAGTGTCCTTGTCTTTTAGTATCCTTAACAATATCGATGATTTCCATCATTTGTCACATTTGCCCATCTGTTAGCTATGAAATGAAACCAGAGAATTAGCTTACTCTCAAAGACAACAAAGAAACAAAGGGTTTTTTTAAAAATCTGAAATTTTATATAAAGCATATTTTTGCCCCTTTCCAAAAATGCTGAAATAGGGGGGAAATATTAGATAATATTGAAGGAAAGGGGGAAAGACAGTATGTATTTATAAATTATGCCAAATGGACCTAAGTATTGTGTTGAGCTAAAGCCACAAATAACAATTATTGACAAATCAGGAAGAATCAAATTACCAAATAAAATCACAAAAAGGAGTTTTCTAATATATGCTAATGTAAAGGAGATAGATTGGGTCTTCCTACCTCTCCATCTAAGTATATATCTCACACTGCTGAGTATGGGCATCTACAAAGGTAAAGCATACAACCCTTGATTAGGTTCCCAAGGACTGCAGCTGCCCCAAAGGTAAATGTGTGGCTGGGTCTCAGACAGCAAGATGGGTCCTAGGAGCTGCCTTTTTGCACTGCCCCCTCCCCCCAAAAAGGAGACACATCTCAGCCCTTCTCAAGACAGACCAGAACATGGTATGTGAGATGGCTACCTTGCAGGGTGAAAAGAGGAGTGTGGAGTGACTAAAATGCAAGGTCCCCTCCTACTGAACCTGGTTATTGTTCCCTTGGGGCAGAAGTTCATTGAAGTTACAGTAGTTGGCCCATGTGTCCTGAACTGAGACATCCTGAGAGTAGACTTTTCAAGCCCAAGGGATAGCTGTAGTAGTTAACATGCACATTCTGTTACAGTGAGTTATTTGGGCAGTGAATGATACTGCCTCTCTACAGAAGGGTGTTGTATTTATAACATGCAAAAAGCTGAAGCTTCCTTTTTTCATTCTGATGAAGAAGCATTTCTCATTGCCTTGGTGCAGATCTATAAAAGCAAGTCTACAGATGCAGTTCAGGGTTTTAAAAAAGCACTTGTGCTTTTTTAAAACCCTGAACTGCATCTATAGATTTATTATCCCTATAATATCCCCATATAATATTCAAAAAATCAATAGCAATTTTGACTCATCCCAACCACACCAGGAGTTAATAACATATTTCTCCCCTTATTCTTTTTTAAATGAATTGATAATACTTTTTAGAAAACTCTTATTACCTTATGATTTCCCCGTTGCTCTCCAACAGTCCAAAAGAACCGTTCTTTGTAACAAATAAGAATTGCAAAATAAAACAAACCATTACGGGGACCATGTCCAAAATCTATACTACTCTGATGAGGTGAGAATGCATTGTTCATGTTCAGCCTTCTAAAAACTCTCAGTGTGGTTTTATTTCACATGGGTATGAATTGTTTTCCTGCTGCTGCATCCTGAAAAGAAAGGACAATTCAGCTCTAAAGTGTTAGTCATTTGTTGCTTTGACCTGAAGCATTTCATAAGTGTGAATCTCATCTTCCCCTAATTCTGTATTTGTGAAAAGAGTACTGGGTTTGAAGTCAGGAAGACTTGTCTTCCTAAATTCAAATCTAGCCTCAAATACTTACTCTTTGTGATTTGGGCAATCACTTAACCATTTTTGCCTCAGTTTCCTCATCTTTCAAATGAGCGGGAGGAAAAAAACAAATCACTCCAGTATCTTTGCCAGAAAACCCAAATGGAGTAAGGAAGAACAAGACTCAAATGAAAAATCGACTAAAAAAAAAAAACTCCCAAATTATGGGGGGGAGGGGAATGCTTTGAAGCTTTGTGATACTTAGCAAATGCATTTGCTTCCAGTTAAACTGTTTCTTCTGACTGAAGAGTAGAGGTAAATATACTAGAGGGAGCTATTGAGCTCATATGTAGGAGATCAGACAGCTAAGTGGTTACCCCACTGTGGAACAGCTTCAGTTAGGAATACACAAGAGGATACTACAAAGAAATAAAGAAAAACACCAAAAAAAACCCAAGTGACCTCATAAGTTATTCATATTTTAGTACTATTGGGCAAGCCATAGTCCTTATTGTCATAATCAAACACTATAATAGTGAATTAGGAGAAGGCAAGATTCACATCCCTTGCTTCCCCAATTCATGCATTCCTTTTGCTAGGATTTTGTTTTTTTCCAAGAGGCATACTGTTCAGAGAAGCTCACTTGAAAGGGCAGTAAAGTCCTTAAACCCTCAAATTTGGAAGCTCTTTAATTTGGGGTTACTTAGAAGATAATCCCCAATGTTGGGATTGGCCAGAAAAATCTCCCTCCTCTACCTAAGGAGAATGCATTCTGGGGTCATTCCAGAATCCCTTTGGGCAGAGGTTAAGTTCCCTCTCTGATATGTTAAGGGACGTTCCCTCCTTTTGAGAATTCCCTCAGTGAATTTTGGAGCAAGGGTTTATGGGTTAGCCTTTCATTTATATCTACAATATAGGATCTGTGAGTGTAATTATTTGAGAGGAATGAGAGTATGGGAATGGAATGCTTCCTGATTTACCCAAGTTAACAAGGGGAAGTCTTTTGTTTTTTGCAAAGTTAAGTGACTTACCCAAGGTCACATAGCTAGGTAATTATTAAGTATCTGAGACTGAATTTGAACTCTGGCCCTCCTGACTCCAGGGCCAGTGCTCTATCCACTGTACCACCTAGCTGCCCTTGGGGGAGTCTTATCTATAGATCCAAGTGCTATGAATTATCAAGGTCCAAAAAAGACCTTTTCTATGGATTATTGGGAAAACAGGGATAACCTCATCTGTCTTTAGAGGTCAAAGCAAAAATCAAGGGCATGTCATTGCCATGGCATAAAATACTAAATATCTGGCTATGGCAATATATAGCTAAATATTTGGAGAATGGCCTTCAGTTAGTTCAACCAAATGAGGGTCAAAGGTCTTATAGAGTCTTGTTTTTTATTTATTTTCTTTACTCTTTCTGTCATTCTCTCATCCATTTGTCCATTCATTAATTTGTTTTTGGCTCAAAATTTCACATGAAAAATACTAATGTATTCTATAGAGACAAGTGGTAAATGAACTTCCAATAGTCATTCAAATAGCATTTATTAACTACCTACTATGCTAAGCATTAAAGAAACAAAGAAAGTTAAAAAGCAGGGCCTGCCTACAAGGAGCCTACAATCTAATGGAGGACACATGTAAACCATTATGTAACAAACAAGACATATGCAGGATAAATTATGGAGATAATGTCAGAAAGAAGGCACTTGCACAAAGTGGGCCTGGAAAAGGTTTCTTGCAGAAGATGGAATTTTACTTGAGACTTGAAGGAAGCTGGGGAAACGAGTCAGAGAAAAGGAGGGAGCACATCTCAAGCAGGGGACAACCAGCAAAATATCAGAGCTGGAAGGGGGTGTGTTTTGTCAATGGTATAGGACCATGAAGTACTCAGAGGAGAAAAGGTAAGAAAAGAGGGAAGGAAGAAGAGTCAAGAATGTTTTAAAAGTCAGAGAACTGGGGGCTGCTAGGTGGTACAGTGGAAAGAGCACTGGCCCTGGAGTCAGGAGAACCTGAGTTCAAATGCAGTCTCAGACACTTATTACTTAGCTGGGTGATTCTGGGCAAGAAACTTGAACCCATGAACTTACCAAAAAAAAAAAAGTCAGGATTTTTATTTGATCCTGAAGATAAAAGCCACTGGATTTACTGAATAAGGGGGTGAGATTTGATTAGATGTGCATTTATGAAAGATCCCTTGGATAGTTGAGGCTTGCAACTGTGAGAGAAGAGGGTGATGGCATTGTCAGAATAGGGGAACATATATCAACAGGACTTTGCAACAGATTGTGAGAGTGAAAAGTCAAAGATGACTCCCAGAGAGAAAGGCTGAGTGACTGGAAAGGACCATGGTTCCTCAGACTAGAATATGGTGCTTAGGTAGAGAGAGAAGGGTATGCAAGAAAAGATCACAAATTCAATTCTGGACACTTTGAGTTTAAGGGTTATATGAGAGATTTCATTTTAGAAAGCAGCTAAGAGATATTATAGAGAAGTTATTAAGGCTGGAAAAAGATCTGAGAATCATTGGCATGGAGATAACAACTGAATCCATAGGAGCTGATACAAGGTCACAAGCAAAATGGTATAAAAGAGAATAAGGCCTGTGATACAAGTGTGACCTGGCTGAGGATTTCACCAGGAGAGTCATGTCATGAAAAAGGACAGTAACTAGAATTTATCTAACACTTTAACAAGTTTACAAAACCACTTCACAAATAATACCTTATTTATCCTTAAACATGTGGTGTTATGACCCTCATTATACAACATCAAAGGCTGGAAAGGTCTGATAAGGAGCTTAAAAAAAAAAAGGCTAATGAATTCAGCAGTTAAAAGATCACTGGTCTCTTTGGCAGGAGGAATTTCAGGTAAATGATGAGGTCACAAGCCAACACTAGAGAGGTTCTAAAATAGTGGAGAGGTGGACTGAAGGCACAGCATAAAGAGGGTCTTCTTGGAGAATTTAGTCACTAAAAGAAGAAACAAGATGATAATGTGAGTTCTTTGTTTTTGAGGATGGTGAAAGACTCTCAGAATGTTTATAGATAGGAAGAAAGCAGTCAGGGAAACATTGGTAAGAGTAAGGATAGAGAAGGCAATCTACTGGAGAAGATGACATGGAAAGGGACCATGTCCATGTAGCGAATTTTGCCTTTTTAGGAAGAGTCTTCCATCCCATGAAGCAGGAGTGGAGGAGAAAATTGTGGAAGGTTATCTGGGTGATAGATGAGAAGGTGAAAAGAGGAAACTCACGAATGGTCTCAATTTTTTCTGTGAAATAAGAGAGGGGAGCGGGAATAGAAGCCATGGAAGGTTGGAAGAAAAAAAGGATTTGGAAAAACCTCCATGGGAAATAGGAGTGACTCAGAAAGAAAAAAAAAAAGGACAATTTGCCATCATGGGGCTGAGATTAACAAATTTGGTAGACCAGCAGCACAGTTGTGATTTCTTTTTCCCCACCAGATTTGTGTAGCATCATGAAAATAGGTATAAAGGCAGTAGATGGTGAGAGTAATCCAGGGTCAGGGCTTTTGTTAAGGATAAGGTGAAAAAGGGTTCTGAGGATGAGCATAGTGTAAACATTAATTGGTTCTCCAAGGGGGTCAAGATGGGAAAGAGAAAGAGGGCATAGCAAACATAAAGAACAGGATTAACAATTAAAAGGCAAAGGGAAAGATGAAATGATAAAAAATATAAAGAATCTAAAAAAAGGAATAAAAGCCTTATTCATATAGCTATGTATAAATGCTAGCATATATGAAAACATATATAAATATATAAAACAATAAACAATATTAATTTACATTCCATAGACTGAGGTATGTACCAGTATTTGCTAAATTCTAAGGAGCAAAATTATCGTGAACCACAGATATTGAAATTGTTAAAAAAAATTTCTTAACTTTGAAACAGAGATAAGTACTTTGATTCTAAGCTTTAGGTATATTATTCTGTTTAACTGATGTTAATCCTTTTTATTTCAATTATAGTCAGTCAAAAATACTTTGATACTTCCAAGGATTCATAATGTGACTGAGTCTGATTCCAACTTGTCCATAATTTAATAATTAAATTCAAAATCAATTCATTTTTCTGTGGCTAATTTTGGCAATAAGCTCCTTTAAACTTATTAAGGTTGGTCTGCCTGCCCCTGAAGTTTTTTCAGTTTGGTTAAAACTTCCAGAGATTAAACTCCTGCTAGTACAGCCACTGAGAACATGAATCATTAACATACCACAGTATGGTCTTAGAATGGGTACTTAGTAAAATCCTATTACTGAACAGGAATAGGTAGGGGTAAAAATAAGGGAGGGAGTGAGGATAGGAAGAAAGGAAGGGAGGAAGGAAAGAGGGAGGGAAAGATGGAAGGAGAATGGTAGGAAAAGAGGGAAAGGATGAAAGAAGAAAGGAAAGGAGTATTAAAAAAGCATTCAAAATACAAAGAAAACAAAAGTTCAACAGGGACACAAACAGGAAAATTTATTTATCATCTCGTTAAATTTAATATAGCTTTTAAAATTGTACATAACAGTAATTCACAGGTTCATATACAATCCTTTTTCTGTTCTTGTCATACTGAAATGTGTATTTGTTGATGATTAAGAGGCAGCTATGTGGTACAATGGATTGAGCACTGGATATGGAGTTGGAGAGACCTGAGTTCAAATTCAGTTTTGCCTACTGTGTCATCCTAAAAGCAAGTCATTTAACCTGTGTGCCTATTTCCTCACTTAAAAAATGTAAATGATAGCACCCATCTCCCAGAATTGTTGCAAGTAGAAAATGAAATATTTGTAAGTACTTTGCAAACTTTAAAGCATTATATAGACACTAGTTATTATTTATAATAAAGAAAAAATTAAAATTTGCACATTTTCCTAAGTTTCATCTGCTGAATATAATTCTTAATGATATAAATTTAATTCTTGATCAGTTAAGATTCTTATTTATTGCTGCAGTCTTATAAAAGGTAGAATGTCAGCTGAAACCTCCATGTTCCAAAATATACCTTGAAAGGTGCATTGTTTTCTGTTTTTTACCCTAAAAATCAAATGCTCACCAGTCAATTTAAAAAAATTCATCTGCTTCATTTATATTTAGCTGCATTTTTTGAGAATAACTAAGAATTAGAAGGCATTGAAGTTAGAAAGGTTAAAAAATATGGGTAGACTAAGAATTGTGGAGTTTTTCATTTTCAAAGATGGGTATAAAGAGCATGTTTCTTCATAAAGAAGATCAATTACAGAATATCAGAGCTGGGTAGGATTTCTCCCAGGTATCCCACCCCCACTCTCATTTATACATTGTCAAACAGGCCCAATTTTCCCAAGTTACTGGATCTTTGAATATTAACTGTCACTATGAACTCTAGCAGCTAACACTTTCAATTGACAAGTAATTACAGTTCTGTTAGACATCAGGGCATCTCACATTCTGATTGACTCAATGTGTCAAACACTAAAGAAAAAAGCGAAGAGGCAATGGACTTTGGAACCAGAGAAATTCATAATCATAACCTGAACTCAATGGAAAAAAAATTTAGAAATAGGTGAGTAGAACCTTGGTCCCAAGCAAGATAATTAAACACTGTATGTGTTGCTTTTATTAACTTAAGGAAGATTAATACTGGTGAACAGAAGTGACCTAGGAGCAACTATACACAAAAATAATTGTCATAAAAACAAATAGATCATAATCCACAATCCTTAAAAGATGTGGATTTAGGGAGGAGTGTATTTCAACATAACCCACTCCCCAAAATGTGTACACTATTGCTAATTTAATACTAAGTGCAGAATTTACCAACTTGGTACCAGAAAGTTGGAAGGTTTTGTGCAGGGAGAAGTGAAAAAGCATAGCAATCTTCAAGAGTGGCTGATTTCAGAAAACTGTATTTGGTTCAGACTAGAGATTTCCTTAGTGAAGGATACTCCTACCAATGCAGACCTGTAAACTTTTCAAGAACTGCTAACATCCAAAATAGGTCAGAAGCAAAAATCTAGGCTTTTTTGTCCCTCAGAGCAGCTCTCTATCTATATCTATATGCTGCCTTCCTTAAAGCTAAGTGGGAGAAGAGCCACTTATAGAAAAGCAAATGAGCCAGCTTTGTTAACAAGACTAATGAAACAGACAGTAAAATTAAAGGTAAATAAACAAATTCTACATACATACTTGTCTATCTGGCAACCATCTATTATCCTCTTTGGCTCATATTCATCAAACTAAGTATAACGACAATATTTTATTTAACAATATCAAGATCACTCTGTAGATGGGAATAAAAGAGGAAGCAGTCAGATGAAAAAGCCATAAAGTAATATGATAAAAATGAAAGCTGTAATTAAGAAGTGTTATTTTTTAAATTAACTTTTTCAGGGGGAAACTAGGTGACACAGTATCGGATAGAGCACTGGCCCTGGAGGTCAGGAGGACCCGAGTTCAAATCCAGCCCCAGACACTTAATAATTGCCTAGCTGTATGACCTTGAGCAAATCATTTAACCCATTGCTTTAAATAAAAAAATTTTAAATTTTTTCTTATTCAGATACTGTACACATTTTTATCTATTGATTAGCAATTACCAAAATTCTAAAATTCAGTATGGATAGGCAAAGAAATATATTTGACTGAGACTTCCCTAGAGGATCATGATTTATACTTTTACCAAACCTAATTCTAACAAAAATCACATGTGTGATTTTCAGGAATACCCAGTTTTCCATTTAAGACCTTCCACTTTACAGTGACTTAATTTAATTTCTGAAAAACTAATATGGCACTAAAAACACTACAGAATAAAACCTATCCATCATAATTAGGTCTGAGATACATTGCTAGAATGCTTCTATAAGGTGGTAACAGCATATGATGAAAAATGATTATCCTCTGATATGACAGGATGTTATTTAGAATTTAAGTTTTTCTAATTAAGATTGGCTTTAATAGCACAAGTCTAAATACTAGATAGTTGATGCTAACTACTATTCATCAACTAAATCTTATTGACTAAAAATGTTTGGATTAAGGTATGTGAAAATATTGTAAAGAAAAATTTGTAGGAGTACATGGACATCATGTAATGGAGAGCTTTAGCCAATATGAGCTGCAAATTATGAACTAAGTCCAAGTATAGTGTTATTCTTCAAGTCTTTAAATCAAGAAGAAATCAGCATTTATTCAATTTTATTTTCATCATTTTCTTTCAACTTTTATTGGCAGAGAACATGCTGAAAGAAGGAATATTGGTAGGTATAATTTATAATTAGGAAATTGTGACATACTAGCTACGTTTAACAAGTATATAATCATTAATATGTGTTTTCAGAATGATCTGCTTTTGGAAACATGTATTAAAATTGAGAATCTAACTTTAAAAATACATTTTGTCAATTAAAAACCATCCTGTAGAATGGATTTTTAAAATTTATTAAAAAACACTTCAAAATTTTTAAAATCATATTTTCAAATTGTCATGTTATGTAAATACCTTAGTATAAGGGAGGTGGCCCAACCAGTGCCAATTTAGATGCTGGTTGCCAGAGATGATTAGCAGAACTAAAAACGTACTATTAGTAGCACCATGAATTCAGCATGTGTAACTGACCAGAGAAGCCTAATGTGGAAGCAGATACTGTGTCCCAAATGCCACATTTCAGGAAAGAGAAAAAGCTATTCAGAATTCAAACATACATCATATGCCAGTAACATATTAATAATGGCTATTTTTTCTGCTGACTATGCATGTTGGTTACAAGAATTTTAAGTGTTTATTTGTTTTCCCAAAGCCAGGGGTTGGGAGGCAGAGGAACTAAGTATATGTTAATTGAAAAAAACAAACCACAAATTTTCTTAAAGAATGAATGCTATGAAAGCAGGATACACAAATAAAAACCAAAGACAAGAGCTATAAGGCCAGATTACGTTTCTATTAAAATTGCTAAAAAAAAATGGTTATAAAAGGTCCAATGTACTTATAAAAAGAATGCAGCTTTGGTGCTGTAATAGCTGAGGTTTATAAAACCAACACTGAGTAGAGAAGAGACAAGGAAGGAAGTTTCCCTGGAACACAGTTTTATTAGGCTTATTCTTTTGTAGCTCTATCCCATCTTAAACTAAGGACTCTGAAAGGTGATAGAAAGATGGAGAATGAAGAAAGCTCTGCTAACTTTGACAGTGGAATACATATGACCCTTATTTCCCAGTTATTTAAGAAAAATACTCTTATAGTCTTTAGAATTTAGGATTGTGTGACAATATTATTTTTATCTAGACTAAATCAGGGTGAGTCTAAGGAGTAATTAGGTTGAGTAGGAAAATGAACCTTGGTCCATAGGGAGACCCCAGAAAACATCTGCATTGAATCAAACCAACAGACAGGTTCAGAACCCAGTATCTTCACATTTTGAAAGTATGTGCAACCCAAATAAAAGTTTACAGGAAGATAGAAGCAGGTAATTAGTGAATATGATGTGGCCACTGACTTTTCAATGATCAAAAAGTGAATCCCAAGATATGCGATTTAGATGATTTTCTAGTACCAAATATAAAGAAGGAACAGTTGGAACAGACTTGGCAAAGACAGGGGTGTGCTCAATACACAGGTTAAGATGTAAGATATATCCAAGGAACAATCCATAAGAACAACTTTCTGATTCCCAACAATACCTGGTACCAATATTCTTGTGGTAACAAAAACCATTTCAAGGAGATGATCAATGGCATCCTTACCACTCCAGCAGCCCATACACATTACCCAGTTAAGTGCTGAAAAATGGAAAGATATCAATGTTTTTGTGCAACTATAAAACCGAACTTTGAATAACAGAACCAAAGAGAACTAGTATACCATGCCAGAGGTCCAAGACACCCTGGGCTACCTATTAGTGGTTCTTAGCATATGACAAATAAAGCAGTTGCTACTCTCAAATTTCCTATGACAAAAGAGCAACCGTCATTTATTAGGTTGATAGAATTGAGAAATAACATGGTACAGTGGAAAAAGCATTGTACTTGGAGACAGGTGACCTGGATTTGAATCCCAACTTTGCCATTTATTACCTGTGTGACTCTGGTCAAGTCATTTAACTCCTGAGTATTAGTTTCCTCAACTATAAAATAAGGGAGTTGGACTAGATAAACTGAGGTCCCTTCTCACCCTAAAACTGTTATGCCCCCTTGAGGATCATTTAGTCAAATCTACTACTTTTAGAAAAGAGGAAAATAACCTCATCTCAAGTGAAATAACTTGCCCTAGATCACACAGGTTATGTTGGGTCACAGACTGCTTGCTATGTGGCAAAGCTGAAAGACAAATTAAGGTCTTCAGTTTAAATTCAGTGCTTTTTCCCACTGTGCTCTATAATTACTACCTTTCATATTTAAATGACTATCTGGTACTACCTTTACAGATGCACAAGCAACTCATTTAATGCTAAGGTTTTCACATATATTTTGAACAAGCACTTGTGGGTAGAAAATGAACTCTTACACACCAAATTAAGAAAAGTCAGGTAGATTGCACAACACTTGAGTGATCCTAATGCTTCCTTGGTATAAAAGTCCATCTTATTTTTTTAAACATACTATTTTTCCAGAGTTTAAATAGCCACAAATCATATGCCAGTGGTATCTCAAAGATAAAATTTCCCTTTAAAGAACTCAACTCTTGATTTCTCCCTTTTAACAGAAATTTAAATTTAGATATTGAATGATATAAAGTCATTAAGATAACTACTTCACAGACCAAGTTCTTTATAATGGTGTTTAACCTGTACTAGTGAGTAGGCTAAAGTAAAACCAGGCAAAAGAAATAGACTATAGCCTTCATCCTCATTTCTCAAAATAGAATATTTTAAAATGTCTGAAGTATTAACAACTATTATTGCTCTATGCCTCTCTAAAGTACAAGAATAAGTATTCCATGAGAAGTTAGGAGGAATAAATGTAGCTTGAAAACAAGTGATGAGCAAAGGAAAATTCAGAAAAACCAAATTCTGCTACATGATGTAAAAATATTTTCCATAACACTAAGCTTGATTTGATCTATGATCAGATCTAAAATTATGCTTATTGGCTAAATAGTGAATATAAACTGATAAGGAAGATAAATCTGGCTACTTCAGCCCGCAATATTTTCAAAAAGATGAAAATATGCCTCATTGCACCTTTGCTCATTCATTATTACTGTATTAGAAAGGAAAAATAATAAGTCCTTTTGATACTGTATTTGTCACTCTAAGCAGGAGTCATTCCAAAATAGAAGTCATACTTTCATTTGGACTGTATTTGGACCTTTGGATCTGAATGCTAAAATTTACATTATATATATATATATATACACATACACACTGGTTATTTTATTCTTTTTTGATTGCATATATTCTTACTTGAACTCAGATTAATTACACTGAGAAAAACAATTAAGATGCAGAATTACAAGTTTTAAATACTGTTAAACTTTTAACTGCAGTGTTAGCTTCCCTTCCCTTCTCCTTTACACTAACATTGATCGTCTTTTTAAAATTAAGACAGGACAAGCAGGTTCAATAATTAAACAACTGTCCTGGAGAGAGATCTCTAAAGTCTCTTCCCATTCTAAATGGTGAGTCTAGTAGTGTCTTAAAAATATTAGTTCTATTTCCTGCCCTGTGGGCAGATGTTTTTATAATTACCCTCTGGCTTTAACACATTCCCATTTACGAGTGAAAATTCTAATGGAATGTTAGATTATTTAAAAAGTTCAAACTACTTACAGTAGAAAAACTTACTCTTAAACTACCTCATGAACTAAAATTTGATTTTGAGCAGTCTGAATACTTTTTCCCTTTGCTTTTTACAAACAAAATACTAGCTAGCATTTATTTAGTGCTTCAAGGTTTGCAAAGTGCTTTGGACCATCTCATTTGGTCCATATAACTCTATGAGGTAGGTGCTTTTGCTATAACCCTTTTTTGCAGATGAAGGGGAGTGGTTAAGTGACATGCCCAGGAGTCAAAGAGCTAGTGTCTCATGCAGAATTTGAACTCTTATATTCCTCAAACATCAATTATACTACTTTCCAAACATCATTAATTCAGAATTTAATTGTAAGGCAGACTTGTTATAACTAAAAAGAGGAAAGAACTTGCAATAAACAATTATAATTAAATTATTTCTTTGGGGCAATTTTTCCAATTAATTTGCTAAGGTGCATACATGAGGGGAAACAGAACAAGGAAAAAGAGACTTGGACTAGGGTCTAGTTCCAGTTCTGCTCCTCTGACCTTTGGGCAAGTCACCACTTATCTGCAAATTAAAGTCTGTTTCTTTTTTTTTTTTTTTTAAACCAAGATAACACAAAGTTCCTCCTGATTTTCGAATCTCCTAGTTCTGGTTGGATTTCACCCAATTAAAATCTAAGGCAGCCTGGCCAATTCAATAGAGCTGACCTTAGTCAGGAAGAGATGGGTTCAAGTCCAGTCTGTCCCTTGAAATCTTAGTGTGCCCCAGGCAACTCTCCCAAGTTGCACAAATGCCAATATACTGCATTGGTAGTTCGACAGGATGAGCTACCTAAACAGACAAAATCAAAGTTCAGTTAAAAAAAATTGAAAATTAGGTTGTTTTGTGACTAAAAAAACAAATAAAAAACTATGTCCCAAACAACTAAAGAAACCACATTTTGTCAAGAATTTGTGGTTATGAGGCTATTTATGTAGACTGATGTCTTCCCCCTGAAAATAATCAAATGTCATATTTAATTTAAAATTGCTTTAGACAAATTAAAATCCATTGTCCAAGCTTAAGTTCTTTGAATGTTAAAATTTTTAAAGACCTCAACTAAAAACCCATTATTGGAAGACCTTTAAAAACTACTGTACCAGGGGGCAGCTAGGTGGCAAAGTGGATAAAGCATCGGCCCTGGAGTCAGGAGAACCTGGGTTCAAATGCAGCCTCAGACACTTAATTACCTAGCTGTGTGGCCTTGGGCAAGCCACTTAACCCCGTACCCAAAGCAATTCAAATATTCTATAGTTATGGTGTTTATGGTGCTGAATACTATATAATACTATACAATGAAAATAACCATTCCTGTGTCAGATCTTGTACTGAAACACAGACTCTATAAATTTGAAGATAAACCAGTAAGGCAGACCAAGAATCCTACTTCTATATCAAAATACTCCTTCAATATCTTATCAAAATGGATAAACATGGATTTTTGAAGAGTCTATCAGTCAAGATTAAAATTCCTCCTCTGGAAGTTTCTGCTCCAAATAAAAAGTCCTAATGGGACTTTTCCTAATGAACAGTACCTTTTGTTCAAGGATCTACCTTAAATTGGGTGAAGTTTACATGGTAACTATTATAGCTATAGTAACTCAAGGCAATTTCCTAATTCTTTAAGAGGAACTATGATCTTTTGATGGAGGGAGTTGTCAAAGCTTAGGGAAGTTTTTACTGTTATTGATAATTCTTCAAAACCCTTGCATTTTTTAACCAAAAAACCCTAAAAATCTGAAATAACAGTATAATTCACGAATAACAGTATAATTCCTTGAGGCTCAACTCATCCTTATGAGATTTATGACATCATTCATTAAATAAGTCAAAGAGATGCAATATGGCACAGTGTATAGACAATCATAGAACTAGAGATCCTTAACCTCCAATATCATTATTCTTAACACCCACAACTAAAAATATACCAGAATTCATTTTCAAGAGAAAAGGACTATTTCTGAATAGTTCCCCTTCCCCAAAATTAGTTTTTTCAAAACCATAAAAATTCTGAAAATGCATCCAGCAACATTTACCCAAAAAATTAAAGACAGAAAGACACTTGGACATAGCTCTTAAGTACAACTAAAAGATCAACTGAATTTTCCTAAGCAGATTAATTACATTAAAAACTATGTTGGGGGAGGCTAGGTGGCGCAGTAGATAAAATCGCCAGCCTTGGAGTCAGGAGTACCTGAGTTCAAATCTGGCCTCAGACACTTATTACCTAGCTGTGTGGCCTTAGGCAAGCCACTTAACCCCATTTGCCTTGCAAAAAACCTAAAAAAAAAAAAAAAAAACCCAAAACTTTATGTTAATAAAACTTCAGTTGCCTATAACTATTGGTTAGTAAATTCATAGGATCATAGGGTAAGAGCTAGAAGAGACCCAGAGGTCTTATATTCCTACCATCTCATTTTACAAATGAATTGACACCCTGAGAGACTGACTTCCTTAAATAAAAAAAAAAAAATCACAGGTACTAAGAGGCAGATTTGAATCCTCAATTCCAAATCAACAAGTACTAAATAATAGCTTTCCAGTACTTCAATTTTCTGTATTACTACATAATATATTAATAATTATGTGACTGACTTTTCTGTTCTAGTCTTTTCCTTTTGATTTTTGGAATCTTCTAAAATTTTATGGTTTTAATGACCACATATCAAGTGTCCATCAGAAAACCAGTCTGCTAGTTCCATCATAATTTTGCTCTAAGATCCAGAGAATACATTGTCAGTGATTGTCTTGTGAAAAACTAGGAACTTAGGAAGAAGGCGCACCTCAAATTGTCTCTCAGTTCCTTTTCTTTTCCAGTTATGACTGCTTTTGAGGCTAAATAACCTAACAAGTTGCAATATCTAATGCTGAAAAGATTAAATGTAAAAAACTAGTTAAGGAATTAATTTTAGATGTATTAAGTCTTTCCCTACAGTTCCAAACTTCTGGTCCCAATAACTAATCACTGAATTTCTGAGTAGGGAAGATATTTTTTACATTTAAGAAAATTAAATCTAAGGAGAGAAACTTCAAAGTTCTTCACCATCATGTGGGCAGAAAAAATTTACACTGGATCATCCAGCAAGAAAAGAGATTCAAAGGTATCTCAAGAGATACCTTCAAAAAATAAAAGTTTTCAAAAACAGGATATCTACCCACCATCATTCTATAACTTATGAAGTATGTCAGTCAAACTTTAAGTTTAGAATGAGATTTTTCAAAACAAACATAAAAAGTTAGATTAAGAGATGAATTTCCATTGTCATAATTATTAGTTTAAAAAACTACTTCTGAAAGCATGCTTTTCATTTTAGAGAAACAAAAGAAAAAATCTTTTAAGTCAACAATTCATATCCAAACTATGCAAAATTTTAGAAAAATTCAGATTTCACAATTATAATTTACATCTAACTTTCCACATCTGTGTTCAGACAAGGAATAAATTGCACATATTTGTAAAGTATTGCAAAAACGTAGTGTTGAATGAGAAGTTCAGATCCATAAGAAATGAAATCAAAATCAAAATAACAGAACAAAAAACTTCAAAAGTGTCTGTGACAAAATATGAGTGTGACAATGAAAATGACTAAATAATGCCCCTGTTAAACTAATGATAGATAAATGAGTCCCCTACCCCACCCCGCAAACCCTCCCAGTAGCATTGACTTTTGATGTATTCATTTTTAGTCTCCTGAATTATATTTGTTGCATTAAAAATGCTTAATGCAAATGGCTGAACAAATCCTTTTGAATGGGTATGAAAATTTCATATAAGTAAAGTCACTTCAACACAGCCTCTTGACAACTCCCACACCAAACAGTACTTTATTTTGTATATTTGTCCCATAATTACTCCCATGTTAGATTTTTAAGCTGTTTTTAAATGTACATGGTGAAGAAAAAGTCAGCAAAAGAAGGGGTGGCACCTGGTGATTGTTTACCCCCCATAAACTTTTCAAAACTTCTGGATCCCAAGTCCATTTGAACTGTGGGTTACCAGTAGTAGGTGCAGCACTGTTATCAGAATAGCTTATAACTTTTGCACACATCAGGCTGAACAATGTGTCAACCTAAAACAGACTGTGTACTTTAATTGAACATGGCAAAATAGTCACTCTATTGAACTTTTTACATCATCATTTGATGTCAAACAATGAGGCAAATTCAAACAGTATATACAAAAAACAGCTTTGCATTTACAAAAGATTTTGTTTCCCATATTGATTAATCCAGGCAGCTAACTCATTGGTTTATGCAACTTTATTGAAGAAAAATAAATCAATTACTAGCAGAGCTATTAGTTGATCACTCATCCATTGACAACTTGCATCATTTATTCAGTGCTATATTAAACAGTGTATTGGAAGATAGATTAACTAATAGCTCCAAGCCTCCTAACAAAATTTAAATGAAAATTACAAAAAAGTTCAAGACCCTATTTTGGAATACAAGGGGTGTTTGACTTCCAATTTCCATTCTCTGTAGAACAAGAACAGGTCATTCCTTTATTGACATGCATAAAATACATCACGTTTTCTGTTCTGCTGATGCTATAAATTCAGTACCAATTCTCCAACCATATCAGTTATGAGCATAAAGTATATCATGACACCTCAAATCTCTAACAATGGAAGGCTTAAACAAGATGGATGCTACTACAGTAATGCTGCTTCCTTTGATATGACAATTGAGCATCCATCTCCCTCCCCCTCAGATGGTATCTTCAAGCATCTGTTAGAGCAGTGAGGAATAGTTTTAGTCTCATAACCAAGTTAGAGTGAAGACATTGGCCACATAATACACATGCTCCATTTTTTTTAAAAAAAATTCTGAATCTTGGGCAATTGTTCTCTTGTAACTACTTTACAGTTTCTAAAAGCAGTTATTGTCCAAAGCTGGAAGAACTTAAGTCTTCTCAGACGAGCATGTGCATGAATGGAGGGAGGTAAACAAAAAATAAAATTAAAAAAGATGAGGTCTGATAGGGGAGCAGCCGGATAAGAAAATCAAAAAAGGAACAGTAATTTAAAGTTTATTCCAGCTATAATGCAGGTTATTCTGACTTTAAGGTAGCATCACATGGCATACTTCTGAGTCCATTCTCGAGATATTCTGTTGTACCTGTAAATAACAGAAAAGATTTTGAGAAGTTCTAAACCAATAAAGTTTTTAAAAATCACACAATTCTTTAAAACACTTAAAAAGGAAAAGGAAATTACAACCAAATTAGTCATGGAATTCTTCTAGAGAACAACATTCAAAGACAAATAACTTTTTGTTCTCATAATTTTGGAGAAATGGGGACACATTTTTATTTGTAAAGTCCCCATATTTCAATTAGACTTAAAACACATTTAAATAAGTTAGAAATATCATGTTCATTCTCACACATTTAAAAATCACTCAGATAAATGGAAAAGCTCAAACTTGTTCTAGAATTTTAAAAAACCCTTCTCATCGTGTGTGTGTGTGTGTGTGTGCGCGCGTGCGCGCACATATTGAATAATATTGAACACAAGGTATTATCTAAATCTTGTTAACTGTTCATTTAGGCCAGGAGCAGTACACCAGGAGTTTCCTTGCTTACAGTCCCTTGCTGTTGGAGAGTCTGGTGGATAACTTAAGTTGCAATTTAGGTTCTAACTACAGTAGGGCTAAAGCCAGCTGAGTCAAGGTGGAGGACCTGGTTAAGATTAGAAAATAAATGCTGGTCATTGGAATTAAGCCCAGGTACAAATTGCTTTTCCAGGCAGAGTGAGACAGGGAGACCCATTCTCATACCATGTCCTGCCTTGCCCCCTTACCTGTTAAAAGAAAAAGAAATAATTGCTAAATAAAATTTCCTACTAATTACCTAGTCCTAATTAAAATGAGAAAGACATTATAATACCTTTCTGGACTACTGACAGGCCTACGACAAAAAACAGAAAACAACTAGAGTTGAATTGGTATAAAAATGAAATACATGGTGAGAGAAGTAAATATCACCAATTATTTCCAGAGGACTATCTTGATCTAATATATGATAGTTTTAAAAATTAAGCATACATATTTAGGTACAAGGTATGAGGTTTTTTATCTAGACAAAAACAACCCACCCTGTGCTTTCAAATAAATTCAATAATAAAATTCAATTCCACCTAAATTTATGGCTATATTCTTTGTCTAGGTATTCTCTTTAAAAAACCTGAACCTTAAAACAATACCTGGAGGATTTCACAACAAAATGACAAATACACATGCATGCTTATCAGTAGTAAAAGTTACGGTTAACTGGCGTAACGATATTTTTTCCTAAAATAAATGTGGTGACTTCAACAGCTGAGTGAAATTTGGTTAGATCTCTATAATGAACTACATTCCATTTCAACCAAAGCTGTTAGTGACATCTGTCTTAACCAGTTCAAGAGATGAACATACTTACTCCAAATCTCATCTGACTGCTAAGAATTATGCTGCCATGCATATTATAGCATCAAGCAATGACTACTCTGTATTTTCACAATAATCAGATTCCAAACTGTTAAATGTACCAGGTGCATCCATGACCTTGGGTTAATTATTCGGTGCTGTAAAACATGCGGAACTCGAGTGCTGGCAATATTCATGGATAAATGCCATTAAAGTGTTGGGGATCTCCTTACCCTACAAGATAGCGTATTTCTCTGTCCACTCTCTGGCTAACCTATTGTACCTAATTAAACAAGTTGGGATTAATTATCACAAATATAAAACTCATCATGTTGGTGATGAATTCTACATACTCAAAATGACAAAGATTAAATATTTACAAAAATAATTTCAACACTGATAATGAAAGATGATTAATTTTTTCATAGAAAAAAGATAGTGAAAGGTAGTCAGGGCTTTATTTTTCACTATTTATTACTAAAGCCTATTAAACAAAATGTTATCTTTTTAAAACTTTTAAAAAAGATTTCAAAGGTTCATCCTCTCATAACGACAAAAAAAATTGAATTACATTTCAATATTAGGTTGCTGCATGTCTTTAACTATGAGTTTTCCTAAAGATAATCATACAGAGTACCATTTTTTACTGTTATGCAAAGTGTACTTTTTCCTTAAATAATTCTTTACTTACTTGTCTCTGTCTGTTTTATAGATCCGTGCAATCTCTGGCACTAAGGGGTCATCTGGGTTTGGATCACATAGCAGTGAACAAATGGATAAAAGAACTGAAAAAGAACAGTTTAATGCAAAACATCAAACCAATCTGTATAAATAATGAATAAACAGTCTTTTTTTTTTATTCAATTCTTAAGAACATTTTGGAAGTTTGAGCAATAAGATGAAGAAATGCTATAAAGAACATCCTAGAATCATGGCCATACTTTCTAGAGAACTCTTCAGAATGAAAAATGACAATGGTTATTGAGGTAAAGGATGTAAACACAATGCTGACCTAGGTTTTTAACACAGTAAAACAAACACATTATGTAATTTTAGTCCATTTCACTATGACACAAAATCCTAGTGTGGTATAGGCTCCTCAGGCTTCTTGAAGACTATGCCAACAGGTGATGTAAGCTCTGGCAGGGTTCTATGACATTGGCAAGGATTCAAGTATAATCCTAACACAGACTTTCTGCTTTGTGAGGACAAATTAACCCCACATGGGGAGAATCTTATTAAGAAGGCTTATTACCAATCTCATTACTTAATAAGGAATTTTTGAGCCAAGAATTTTCATAAAACAAAAATATATAACTATCTTTTAATCCTTTCGAGGCACTTCTGCTTCTGCAGTAATGACAGCAAATGGGGAGAGAAAAAGAGTAGGAAGAATCATTAATTTTTAGTCATCAACATGACTTTTGACACTAACATGATATGTTCTCATCAAGTAATTAATACTGAAGGAATTGAATTTCGCAACCTTGACTCTTGCTATAAGTAAACAAGAGCAAAAAAGGAATTACAAGTAAATGGAAGGATAAATCAAATATCCTTGGAAAGAAATTGGTTTGACCATATTAACCAATGGCAACATATCCAGGGGTTCCTGATTATTTTGTAGTACTCGTGGATAAACATTTTGCAAAAACCTCCATCAAAATAACTAGTTTTTCCAACTATAAATATATCCAATTCAGAGGATGAAGGGAAATTCTCAAAAGATCAATAAAACCATTCAAAATATTTCAATATCCACTTCAGTGATAAAACAGGCTGTTCTAAAAAACCTTAAGAGATATTTTAAACTATTAAAGCTTTTAAAACTATAGGAAGATTTTGACCTAACCTGTAGATAAGAGAGCTGGGTTTGGTTGGGAACAAAGGATTTAAGAACCACCTCTAATGGGCAGGGAAGTCTTTTCACCTTAAGCAATTTCCTAGGAATCAATGATAAAATCATGATAGAAGATGGGTAGTTTCTTTCCATGTCTGAGTGCCTAAAAACCTCAATGACTTCAAATATAAAAGGAAAGACAAGGGCTGAAATGAGAATCCAAAGGTTTTATACCTATAGACAGTATAAAAACTTCAAAAAGCTTGGGAAGCGCTACAGCTGATAAGTAGCAAATATTACAAAAAAAGACTTAAGGTGACTGATGAGAGAGCAATTTCTGAAGCAACTGTGTATAGGAAAAGCAGTCCATCAATAAATATTAAATACCTACTATGTGAGAGGCATTAGAGATGCAATGAAAGAAAGTCTTTCAACAAGAAATATAGTAAGTTTATAAAGAAAATACAAATAAATTTAACTACAAGAAGAAAGTTATTACTAACAGCTGAACATGGAACCAGAAAAAGCTTCAAGTAGAAGGCAATATACTACCAATGGCATTTTGAAGAGAAAGAGGCCAAAACAAAATTAGAAAAGGACATGGACACTTTTTTTTCTTATTAAAAAGGATCCATGAGGAAGGAAGGTGGGATTAGGATATCAAATAACTTTCACTGAGAAAGAAGGACTTAATATGTATACGACAGATTGGTGAAGAAATATTATCAATGTCCAAATGATAAACAAGCATGGAGTTAGGGGATCTTATAACTTAGTTGCAAGCAAAACAAACTTTCTGATCTTGATGAAAGGATAAAAAGGGGGACGGGGAGACAATAGGAATCTAAGGGAGTATCTATGAAATAGGAAAGGTGTGATATTGTACAGGAGAAAAATTTACACAAAAATATTATAAAGAAAAGTAATTTGGGGCGGCTAGGTGGCGCAGTGAATAGAGCACTGGCCTTGGAATCAGGAGTACCTAGGTTCAAATCCAACCTCAGACACTTAATAATTACCTAGCCGTGTGGCCTTGGGCAAGCCACTTAACCCCACTGCCTTGAAAAATCTTTAAAAAAAAAAGGAAAAAAAAGGAAAAATAATTTAAAAGGCAGAGCTCTGATCAAAGAAATCCCCATCCATGTGTCCAGAAGACCTAGGATTCCAGCAAAAAAGGTTATGACTCAAGATGCAAAAAGATATTATTTTTCGATATACCCTACTGTGCACTTATTTTCTTTGAATATGCTTAGCTGTTAACCAAGCACCATTCTCATTGTTTTCTCTCCTTTTATTCTTAATAAGAGAAGAGGAGGGAGAAACCAAAGTGACATTAAAAAAGAGGGTAATTGAAACATTTTTAAAGTTGCCCATGACCCAGCAATACCACTACCAGGTTTATCTATACCCTGAAGAGATGATGAAAGGGGTAAAAACAAAACTTGTACAAAAATATTTATAGCAGCCCTGTTTGTGGTGGCAAAGAATTGGAAATCAAGTAAATGTCCAACTGGGGAATGGCTTAGCAAACTGTGGTATATGTATGTCATAGAACACTATTGTTCTATTAGAAACCAGGAAAGACAGATTTCAGGGAAGCCTGGGGGGATTTGCATGAACTGACACTGAGTGAGATGAGCAGAACCAGAAAAACACTGTATACCCTAGCAGCAACATGGGGGTGATGTTCAACCTTGATGGACTCGCTCGTTCTATCAGTGCAACAATTGGGAACAATTTTGGGCTGTCCGCAAAGGAAGAGTGCCATCTGTATCCAGATAAAGAGCCAAGGGGTTTGAACATAGTTCAAGGATTATTCCCTTTAATTTAGGGAAAAAAAACCAGACATCTTATTGTCTCATCTTGTTGCCTCTTAAGACTTCTTGTCTCTTCCTTAAGGATATGATTTCTTTCTCATCACACTCAATTTGGATCAATGTACAACATGGAAACAAAGTAAAGACTGACAGATTGCTTTCCATGAGGGGCGGGCGGAACACACTAGTAAAATGGGGGGGGGGGGGGGATTGTAAAACTCAAATACTATCTGTAATAAAAAATAAATTTTAAAAAGTTGCCCAAAGTTCAGAAGGAAGAATGGGTAAACAATTTATGAAATACTATAGATTTTGTTGTATATTTTAAGAATAAACAATATATAAAAATGGGAGATCTACATTCTGTTTAAAATGCTTTTTTCCTTTTCTTCAAGGTTAAACTTCAAAATTAAAAGGAGAGAAATCATAGGAATAATCATCAACTGAAAAATGGCTAAATAGCTTGAGGTATAATTACAATGATTGTAGTCTAAAAAAATGCCCAAAGATGGTTTTACTTTTGGGAAGGGAAATAAGGTAATAATAATAATAATGAAAAAACAAGAGGAGCAATTTAAACTTTTTTTATGCATAGAAAGCAACAGAAGGAAATTCTTCAGTATGGGGAAAAAAGCAAAGTCACCTTGAGAAAGCAGCATGTTGAATTATATATTGAAAACTAGTTATATAGAACTTTTTCAGTTACATATGGAAATTCTCATTCTTTGTGTCTTTGTTTAATTCAGATTAAAAAAAAATTAATGGAAAAAGAAAAAAGGAGGCCAAAGAGTCTTGGAGAATACAGATGAGATGAGGCTATGAAATGAAGAATAGACAAAAGAGACTAAGGAAAATAGGAGAGACAGAAATGTCACAAAAATCGAGAGGAAAAGGATGTTACATGGTGTTTCAAAAGAAACAAAGATAAATGATAAAGGCTCAGAAAACAACTTTTAGGAAGTAAGAGGCACCATGAGAGCATTTGGGCTCAACAGAAACATTAAGATCTGAGTTCAAATTTGACCTCAAACTAGCTGAGTGTGATGGCCTCAGGCAAGTGACTTTAAGTCTGATTTGCCTCAGTTTCTCACCTACAAATAAGGACAAAGGACACACTGGAAAAGGAAGTGGCAAAAAAAGACTATTTTTACCCCCAAAAATCTCAGACAAAATCCATGGGACATGAAGAGTTGTGCACAAGAGAAAGGCACAAAGTAAAAATGGGGAAATAAATTTCAATTGAATAATGGGGTCAGAAGTCAAGCCACAAAGAACTGAAAAATGAGACAATATATAAATAGTGAAGAAAGTATCTGATAATGTTTTTAAAGATAGGGAGGAGACTGTTTGAAGGCAAGACAGAAGAAACAAGTAGATAGGGAAAGATTAGAGATCAAAAAAAAAAGAGTGACTGAGGGGGAAACTTACTAACAAAGATGGGAGATAGATGGAAGAATTGGCAAGAAGGGCAATTTTACTGCTATGACCCCCTTTTGCAATGGGAGAATTCAGGAGAATGTGAGATGCTACAGCTGATCATGAATGGCCTCTGTTGAAAGAGTGGTGATTTATGAAGCTTGAGAAAAGAAGATCTGGAAGAAGTTCATGGGCAAGGAGACAGGAAATTAATTAGGAAAGGATTAAAGGACTGTCCTGTTGCAATGAGGTTGTATAACATGAATTCATAAAGTATACAACAGGAGTGTGTGATATCCTCCAGATTTGTTCTTTTGCAGCATGTAAAGAAAAAGAAGGATTTAGTGGTAGGAAGTAGTCTAGTGTGCAGATTTGGCAAAATTTTTAATGAGACTAGAAGGGAACAAGGTATTTTGAAGGAGATAACAGTTGTAGGGTCACAAATTGTTGAAGTATGGGGGGGGGGGGTTCTTAAAACTTCAGGTTTAAAGGTTCCTACTTCCAGGAATAAGGTTAAATCAACTTAGCTACTGTCAAAAAGAAAAGAAGTAAAGACAAATCAGCAAAGTACTGAGGGATTAGAAGTCATGGTAACCTAAAAATAAGCTGAAGAATGAGACAGGGAAAATTGGAATTACATGAAGTTGTGATCAAAAAGAGGAAAGCTAGAGCTTTAATTAAGATAGTAGTAACATTAAATAAATAAATAAATGAATAATGGTATGATCCAGTACTTAACTATCCTTGTGCCTTAAGGTGAAATGGGTTGTAGAATTCAAGGGAATTATAGAATTGAGAGGTCAAAAAGTTCTATTAATATGGAAATTGTTATTTGCTAGTCTAAGGGACTGAATTGTGGAGAAGTGAATAATAAATTGAGAAAGACAGCATAATTATCTAGAAAACTAGACAACATTCATTATGAGAAGGAAGTCATGTTCAAGCAACGAATAAAACTGCTACCAAGTTAGTAATAAGTGATGGCATTCAATCCAGTCAATTCCAGGCTGATTTAAATGAACTACTGAAACTGGGAAATGACCATCAATACAATTCAAATAATAGGAGGAAAATTGCCCAGAGATCACAACAGTCACAAACACTTGATCTCCTTGCCAAGTAAAGAGTTATGATAACCAAGGACAAAACCAATTCAGAATACAAATGTTTCAAAAGATCAAAAATAGAAGGGTGAAAATTTTTTCAAAATCACCCCAATAACTATTAGAAGGAAAGAAGTTTACAAGCTTAGTCAAAAATCTCAAACCTCAAGTTTGATAATGGGGTAGTAGCTAGTTGGCGCAGGCCTGGAGTCAAGAAGACTCACCTTAAATTCAAATATTGGCCTCCAACATTTAATAGCTGTCTGACCCTAGTTCAAGTCACTTAACCCTGCTTGCCTCAGTTTCTTCATCTGCCAAATGAGCTGGAGAAAGGAAATGACAAGCAACGCTTGTATCTTTGCCAAGAAAACTCCAAACATGGTCACAAAGAGTTGGGACACAATTGAAATGACTACATATGTCAGAAATACTAAAGAACATTTCAGAATGAAACTGAAAGAACAAAACAAAAATGGAAAAGACCTGTGAAGATGTGCATTACAAGCTCTTATTCCAGTTAAGGACAGTGAAGTGACTTTATGTGAATTCTGAAATCAGTCCAATTCATAATGTACAAGAAATAAAATTCAAGATGCTTTCTCGCTTCACAAAGGTGATTTAAAAACCCCACCAAAACCATAGGAATCCTAGCTTTAGAAAACTTTTATGAAAAGTATCTACACACTTTTTGAAGGCATCTGTGACTAAGTATGAAGTGTTCCCAAAGGTTTCTTATTTATTCTTATCTCTCAGAGTCCACCATAGTTCTGCACACATACACTATTTGTGGAATTGAAGTTAAATCTATGATGTGTTATTTTTAAGTAGGCATAATTTTTATATGTTGTCTTAATTTCTCACTCTAGTTTTCAAATTATCAGCTTTATAAATTCATTTTTATAAAGCTGAGTTTTAAAAGCTTAAATGTTCCTACTTCCAGGAATGAGGTTAAATCAACTTAGCTAACAGACCAGGCAGCAAAGCTAAACATAAAAAGATTTTTTTAAAAAGAGATCTTCTGGGCGAAGCCAAGATGGCGACATGAAGGGATCCAGTCTTAGGAGCTCTCTGATAAAAACTCATAAACTAAGGACTCTAACTAAACTTTCGAGAGACAGAACCCACAAAGGGCCCCAAGTGAGGCAGTTCTCCTACTCAAGGTAACCTGGAAAAGAGCAGAAAGGCTCTGCTCGGGGGGCCTGAACGGCCCACCAGAGGGAAAGACCTTCAGCCTCCAGCCCCAGGGCACTGGGAGCCTCAGCTCACAGCAGCGGGGGAGTCGCCTGAGCTGCACCCCGGGGAGCACCGGCACAAAGTGGGGGAACAGCGGGGGACCTCTGCCAGAGCAAGCACGTGGAGCCCAGCCCTCAGGGCACACAGCCAGTAGCCTGGTCTTTCAGCAGCCCTGATCCAGGAAACAGAAGCAGGCGGAGCCTGTAAGCAGGAGCACCCAGGACATGAACCCCCAAGACGTGAACCCACTGAGCTGAGGGAGGGGAGTGAAGAGAGACTGCAAAGCTCTGTCCTCTGCCCCTGGAACAGGACTCTGGAGCTCTGACCACATTCAGATCCTGATCGCAGTCTAGGCCCCCCCATAGAACAACAGGGCCCCCCCCACCTTGGGCCCGAGGCAGAGGGGGTCACATATGGTCATTCACAGACCAGGAGGGAGGACAGAACCTCATACCCTGAGACCCTTGTGGGAGTGTCCCAAAAGCTCAGGAAGCACCCCCAAAAAACAGGCTTAGGCTGGGAAAATGAACAAAGAAACAAGAGGAAGACCATTGAGAAATATTTTGCAAATGAGCCCAAGAAGGATCAAAATACTCAGTCTGAAGATGAGGAAGCACAAGCTCCTGCATCTAAAGACTTCAAGAAAAAACAGAAATTGGGCTCAGGCTATGATAGAGCTCAAAAAAGACTTTGAAAATCCAATGAGGGAGTTAGAAGAAAAACTGGGAAAAGAAAGGAGAGAGATGCAGGAAAAACATGAAAATGAAGGCAGCAGCTTAGTCAAGGAAATCCAAAAAAATGCTGAAGAAAATAGCATGCTAAAAAACAGCTTAGGTCAAATGGATAAAACAGTTCAAAAAAGTTATTGAGGAGAAGAATGCTTTAAAAAGCAAAATTGGCCAGATGGAAAAAGAGATAAGAAAACTCTCTGAGGAGAATAAATCCTTCAGACAAAGAATAGAATTCAGGGAGATTGATGAATTTATCAGAAATCAGGAATCAATACTTCAAAACCAAAAAAATGAAAAATTAGAAGAAAATGTGAAATATCTCATTGAAAAAAACAACTGATATGGAAAACAGACTTAGGTAAGATAATTTGAAAATTATTGGAATACCTGAAAGTCTTGACATCATTTTCAAAGAATTACTACAGGAAAATTGCCCTGATATTCTAGAAGCAGAGGGCAAAACAGAAATGGAGAGAATCTACCGATCCCCCCAAGAAAGAGATCCCAAAAAACCAACCCCCAGGAATATTATAGCCAAGTTCCAGAACTCCCCAAGTCAAAGAGAAAATATTACATGCAGCCAGAAGGACACAGTTCAGATATCGTGGAGCTGCAGTCAGGATCACACAGGACTTAGCAGCAACTACATTGGAAGCTCGTTGGGCTTGGAATACAATATACCGGAAGGCAAAAGAGCTTAGAATGCAGCCAAGAATGAACTACCCAGCAAGGCTGAATGTCCTCTTCCAGGGAAAGATGGACTTTCAATGAACCAGGGGAATTTCAAAGGTTCCTTTTGGAATGGCCAGAGCTGAACAGAAGGTTTGATCTTCAGAAGCAGGACTCAGGTGAAGCATGGAGATTGGAGGAGAGGGGGGAAATATGAGGGACTTAAGGAGGATGAACTGCATGTATAGAAAAATGATACTGATAATATTCATATGAACCATCTCAGTTAATAGAACAGGTAGAGGGAGCTTTTATAGTTGAAGCATAGGAGAAAGCTGAAGTCGAAGATAAAATATGGTGTAAAAATGGCCATACCTACAATTATTACTATTTTTTTAATTTTATTTTTTTCTCCCCCCTTTACTTTTTTGCCCAAGCATCTATATTCATGGGGGGGGGGGGGGGGGGTAATTTTGTTTATGTGTAAGCAAGTATATTTTATTAATGTAAAGAAAAACATCTGTACAAAATGAGAATAAAAAATAAATTAAAAAAAAGATCTTTTGTTGTCAACATATTTATAATAACAAAGTCTCAAGATCCTTTCCACTCCACATGCTAAGTAACAAGAAATGAATTTTAGAGTATTTTGCTTTAGAATAGAAAACAATGTAAAGAATTCTCAAAACAGGTTTCCTTGGACAACAGATCATTTTTAAAACCTACTTTCCCAAGCAAATGAAACTTTTAACAAAAAGTTGCTAACATAGCCACAATATGAACAAGTAGTAACCAAAAATCACAGTTAACAGAGAAACCTGAATGCAACCCACCCATTAAGCAACTAAAAGGTAGTAAAAGTATTATTGATAGCTAAAGAACCTTCAATTCATTTTCTTTTTTACCTTTAGAAATAGTTAAAGCAGGAGACCACTGTGATCTTAGAATATCGAGACAAATGCTGCCATTACTGTTAATGTTTGGATGATAAATTCTTGTTGTAAATGCAACCTAAAATAAAGAACAAAATAGTTAAGAACTTTTCCAGAAATTCATATTTTGGGGGGGATTTTTCAGGAGAAAAAAAAGCAGAGAAAAAATAAATTTTGAATAAAGCTAAAAATTAATCCATTTTCTAAACTGGCATCTAATTTAAACTCTGAGATATAAAGAAACAAAAATAACTTAATCCTATACTTTAATGTTGAGATCAAGTAAAAAAAAAGAATTTAGTAGTCATAAATTAGCAAAGTTTTTTGGAAGACTGAATGTCACTTCTGGAAACAAGTAATCTCAATTATTGTAATATGACAATTTTTAGTATGGTAAAACTGGCAAAAAACTAGGATGAATGTTTTGATTCTACTAAAAAACTGAATCCAAAACTACCAAAGTGATACACCATAAAATACTCATCTAAAAACTTAAGGAAAATAGCTAGTTTTTGGAAGCTAACATTGATTAATCCTTAGATCTAACTGTTTTAATAGTACTATTATCATTATTTCTAAGTCAAGTTATTCTTAAGACTATGTAAATGTTTCAAGACTCACTATAATGTAAACTTTAATATAACACTATTTTTCTGACTGAAGAGCTGAAAATCTTAGTTTGAAGACCTTACAAATATAAAGACATTTATTGTTAATTATCATTTAACAAGAAATATTTTTAAAACGTAAGAGACTGGACTTTAAGTAATTAAGAGTTGTATTTTTGAAGGGCATGTGTAAGTAATTCTGAAGTAAAATGTCATTATTTAACAGTAATTTTGAGAAATACTTGCCTTAGGTGGTTTGAAGGGGTAGTCTGTAGGGAAATGAATTGTCAAAAAGAATACACCGCCTTGATATGGGCTGTCATTCTGTCAAAAAAAAATCTGTTTAATGTCCATGGCATCATTTTAAAATTCTGACTTATATGCACAATTTTATCTCTTTTCGGTACCTTGATCATAAAATAAAAATCACAAAGCAACATCACATTTAAATCCAAGTTAATCTTGTTAAAATTCCAACTGAACAATCAATCTAAAATTATTCTATTCTCAGAATTTACTGTATCATGTGCTCTATAATAGATGTCAAACTCAAATAGAAAAGCTGCCTACAGCTGCATATTCCTTTAGAAAAACACCAATTAACATTATGTTGTTTTATATTTTTATTTTACTTAAACATTATCATTTGGTTTCTTCAAAATGAGAAAAGCTGGGAATTTGATGTATCTATTCTACAGTATTAAAACAAAGACCCGTTATCAAGCACAGTTTTCATGTTAAGCATAGCATAATAATAAACTATACACTGGACAAAAGCTAAAACTAGAAACAAAGAATATTTAATTGACTATAAAACAATTGCAAACAAAAGTTGAGTCTTTAGACTGAAATTACTTAAAAGCTACTCTAATCCCTAGCCAAAACAAAGTGGTTTTCAATCAAGGAACAACAATAGAACCATTATGTATTAGAAATAGCAACTTGGTTGAGATAAAAGTTCTCATTTGAAATTTAGGTTGTTTTATTTTGGTTTTAAAAAGAAACCAAATTACCCCAAATGTTTTTCCTTAGTTGTTCTAACAAGATCACATGTCCCCTCTGCTTTAGTATAGAAAAACAATCTTAAAATTTGTTATTGTTTTAAAAGTTTTTAATATACAAATATAACAACACCAAGAAAAAAAATTAGGGAAAAGATAGGAAAGGAAAAAAACTTGAGGAAAAATAGCAAAGTAAAATAGTATTTGCAGAAATTGAGTAAGGCTAGAAAAGGGGAAGCCTATCAACCTATTTATTAATGTATCAGAACTGGCTTTAGCTATAAGGAACTACAACATAAAATTCTAAAGCAAGAAAGTTCTTTATCCCTCACACAGGTTATGGAAATAAGTAAGAATTTTTCTGTCAAGATATTTTTGTAAGAGTCTTAATAGTCCAGGAAAGAAAATAATCCTTTTTTTTGTTTGTTTGTGGACAGAAAAAAATTAAAATTCTAACTGTTTAGTTCTAAGAGTTTTTTCAAGCTTCAATTGTCAGACATTTCCTAAACCTGAAGTACCTCTATTAAGGTGCAAGGGACATAAAAATTCTCCAATTCTTAGGATCTTACATACTAAAAGGTAGATGAGAGAGAAAAAAAAACAATTCCAAAAAAAAAATCTAGAATCCAAGTTTCATCTAAAATGCCCATGTTCAACAGCAAAAAGGTACTAATTGTCTATTTAAAAGAGAGAGAAGCCAAACAAGGACAAAAAAAAAGACAGCTAATTGTGCTGAAAGAATCAGGATCCAAAAAAAAAAAAAAAAAATCACAAAAGACAGAATCCAAGAAAAAATATAGTTTAGAATACGTGTACAGGGCAACTAGGTGGTATAGTGGAAAAGAGCAGTGAACCTGGAACCAATAAGATCTGAATTTAAATCCATTCTAAACACTTATAAGTTGTGTATCCTTGGGCTTATATCCTATTTGCTTCAGTTCCTCATCCTGAGGAAGGAAATGGCAAACAACTCCAATATCTTTGCCAAGAAAATCTAGTGGAAAAAAAATACATGGGGTAAACACAGAGTAGGAAAGAACTAAACAGATCAACAACAAATAAAAAATTTAGGTTCCAAAAAAATCAAGCATCAGTTCTCCATCTCCAATTGCTTGCTACAGAGTGACACAGCAAAAAAGACAACTAGCTTAGGGCTTTAATGTCACAGGACTTGGGTTCATGCCCTACCTCAGCCTCACTCTTTGCACAATATAAGGAAAATTCCCATCACTACGGTGGGCCCTATGGGCTCTCACCATAAAATGAGGTTTGTAGGCTTTTGATTACCCCGTCCAGTTATAAAGCAATAATCCTGTGGCACCTGCAGTTACACAGGCACCTCAAGGTCCTTATGTAGAAAAAACAACTTTTTTCTTTCACCTTAAACCCACCCTTTACCTTCTCTGCTAAAAGATTACATGTTTCCCCTAGTAACAGAAATTTACAACCTAGGAATCATATTCAACTCATCATTTTCACTTACCCATGGTCTTGTGGTCAATTCTATCTTCACATTATACCTGTATCTGTACCTTTCTCTCTACTGACACCACAACCATTCTAGTTCAGGTCCTCAGGGTTTCTTGCATGGACTACTTTCAACAGCTTTCTAACTGATGTCTCCAGTTCTGTCAATCAACAAATATTTATGGAAGTGCCTACTATGTGCCAAGCACTCTTCAAGGCCTAAGGAAACAAGTAACTATGAACTAATTCCTACTCCCAAGGAGGGTAATTATACAATTACAATGAAGGGAGAAACAAATGATATGCACATATAGAGAGAACACAAATTAAGAGGCAGCTCCAAACAGAGGGGATTAGGCAATGAGAGAAATCAGAAAAGGTTTTGCATAAAGATGATATATGAGCTGAACTTTTCATTAAAAAGTTTTTCAATGGGGCAGAAGTTCATTCCATCAACTTAGAAGGGCTCTAGCAAAGACACTGGAGCCTCCTACAAAAGGAGTAGAGTTAGTTTGAGTAGACTGCAAAATATGAGGGGGAGCAATGTATAAGGAGGCTTGAAAGGTAGCCTGGGGTCAGGTGTAAAGGGTTTTTAAAGCTAACATTAAGAATTTACCCTATAGACAGTAAGGAGTCATTGGATAATTAAGAATAGGCAAGACAGGAAGACCAATAGTCTGGATAAAAGATGATGAGGGCCTGAACTAAAGGTGGTATATGTGGAAGGCCTGTGGAAGGCAAAGAGAAAAAATTGAAAGCAAGACATGTTGTGACAGAAAGAGCTTCAGTAACTAACTTCAAAGAAATTCCTAGAAATAAAGACTCTACTCCATGTCATCCTACCCAGTCAAATTTCAGTAGCTCCCTATTTCCTCCAGATAAGATGTAAAAACTTCATTTTTTATTTCAAGACCTTAACAATCTAGCTCCAGTTTATCTTTTTACAGGTTGCATGGTACATATTTACACATTCCTCCCATTCCTACTTCCAAAGCTTTGAATGCTTTTCCTCCTCTTCTCTACTGCTTAGAAAAGCTCTGACTCCTTTCAAGGCTCCTTGTTCAACAGGTCTTTCTTGTTATCTATCCCTAGTTGTTAGTGCTGCTCCCCCTCCTTCAATATTGTATCTTTTGCATATATGCTATTTATTTACTTGATCTGTGTGTTCCTTTGGCAGAATGTTAAATTCCTTGTAGCCTAGACGCCAAAAAATAATAATAGGAAAATAGGGGTTTGGTGGACTGAAATCACAATGAGACAAAAGTAGAAAGGAATAGTCAAAAAAATTCTGTGAGAAGCATGGTAGTATTCAATCCAAAATTGGATTCTGCCCTGCAAAACCCTCTGAAATAGTATACTTATTCAGAGCAAGGAAAGCAAATCATTCCATGCAATTTCTTGAATAAATTGGGAATATTTAGCCTGGAAAAGATTAAGATTTAGGGAAAACAGGATAACTGCCTATATCTTCAAACAGCTATCACAAAGAAGGATAATTAGTTTTAATCTGTTTTATCTCAGAAGGCAGAACACTCAATGGATGGGAGTTAAAAGTTTTGTACTGAACTACCTACCCTAAGGAAGAAATGAGTTCTTTGTTACAGCTGACTGGAACAACACTATCTCAAGGTTGCTTTAATTTGCACTTTTCTAATCTATAATGTTTTAGAGCATTTTTTTTAATATGACTAAAAATTGTTTTGATTTCTTCATTGGAAAACAGACTGTTCATAGCCTTTGACTTATTTATCAACTGGAGAATGATATATTCTTAAAACATTCGACAAAATTTTTTAATGAGATCTTTATCTGATAGCAACTATAAATTTTTTTCTGGTTTTCCACTTTACTTCCACTCTTGGCTCCATGTTTTATTTATACACAATTAATTTTAAATTAATATAATTAAAATTATCCATTTTATACATAATCTTGCTTTCTAACTTTTATAAATTTGCCTACCTATAAGTAGAATAAAAGTAATGTTTCATATTCAAATTTTCTTATATCTCTTTATATCTAGGATTATCTTAGTCAAACAAATCTATGCCTGGTTTCTGCTACACTGCTTTCCAGTTAGAGAAAATCAGCTATCATTTTACACCTACCAGACTGGCTAAAATGATTGCAGGGAAAAGCAATGAGTTGGAAGGGATATGGAAAAATTGGAAAAATTCATTGATGGTGGCACTGTAAAAAATGATCCAACTATTTCAAAGAGTCCCAAAAAGTTATTAAACTACCTATAACTTTTGACCCAGCAAGAAAACTGCTAGAAATAAATATATAAATATATATAATATAAATATATAGATATATAAATAAATATATTCCAAAGATAATTTGAGGAGAAGGAAAAGAATGGAAATTATAGAGATGCTCATTATGACTGAACAAATTCTGGTATGTTATTGTGGTGGAATACTAGTGTGTTGTGAGAAAAAATGAACTCAAATGATCTTAGAAAAACATAGAAAGACTTGTAAACACAATACTGTTTTAAGAATAACTGACTGAATAAGTTATTTTGACTATTTCAAATATCTAAATTAACGATAAAGGACATATGAAGCCACTTTCTGCATTTGGAGAAAGAACCAATAAACAGATGTATAAAATTTATACATATATATATGTATGCTATTTTTTGAATATATATGCATATACACATGCATATACACACATCTATATTTACATTTTTGTGTCTGATGATAGCCAGAGGCAGGAAGAAAAAAAATTTACATGATAATTTGATGTATTTCTGAAAGGAATAACAAATTGTACAAAGTAGATTTGCAGTTTCATATACAATCTTTAATTGCATTGTTTAATGAAAATGCTTGTTTTATTCCATAAATATGTATTAAATCCAAAAAAGGGGAGGGGCGCACAGGTTTGGATATGTGACCAATTGTCAGAAATCTTGTAGAGGAGATACTTGCTCAGGAATGGACTAAAATAAATTAAGTTTAAAGACCTGTCCCAAATTCTAAGACTCTATAGAATTCATGGTTCTGATTTTTAAATGCTTTTTATAAAAATCAAAATTACCATGAAATAATTAAATTCATCAAGCAGTAGCTTGCCATTAATGCAAATGAAAAAAAAATCCTCTGTATTTCTCAACCAGATAAATTATTTGTTAAAGAAAAATGTAACATCTATTTAATTCCTAAATACTAGGTACATTCAAAAATTGTCTATCACTTTAAATATACCTAAACTGCTGAGTTTTCTGACATTTAAAAACAAAAATATATGGTACTGTGCAAACCCAGAAATTTTTAGATTATGAATTCCTTTTGAATTCATTCCTAAAAGAGATGACTAAAGTAATGATATGGTGGGAATTTAAAGGTTAATTTTCATAGAAATCATTATCAAAGCTAGAAAAACCCTGGTCCAAAAGCCATTAAGTAAAACTATCTTATTTTGTAATAAACAGAAAATTTTAAATATGAAAATCCAGGAGAATAAAGAATTCATTTAGGACTGCAATAACCCATTTCTAAGTGCTGGAAGATTTTTGGAAGGTTTTTCTGAATAGTTTTTGGATCACTACCAAGTGCTTATTATATAAATCAGATTTAGAGGAGAGGTTAAACTGGAGAGCATCAACACACACACACAACAATCATACATATTGATTTCAATGTTTTCTTTGTAATAATGTATTTTATGCATTTAAAAAAGACAATTCTCAGGAAAAGATGCATATGTTTCATCAGATTGCCCAAAAAAGTTCCCACATAAAAAAAAATCCAAAGGTTTAGAACTCTTCCTCTAAAGCTAATAGAGAACCTCAGAGGCCATCTAGTCTTAACACTAGTTGACTGACTCATTTTCATGGATGACAAAGACTGAGGACTATGAGGATATGATTTGTTCATGTTTAAGAAGTTGTGTACTCCATTTATAGAACCACCAAATTTCAGAATGGAAGGGACCATGAATCATCTAATTCGTTTCTCTTCATGTTTAGAATAATTTAAAGTTTGCAAAATGTTCTTTTTCCAATAGCCTCGAAAATTATATGCAATGGTTATTCTTCCCAATTTGAAGATGAGGGAACAGGAGCTGATACATTAACTTGCCTATGTTATCATATCTTTGTAAGCATCTTAATCCAATCTCTTCTAGTCTTAATCTCTATTTAAGATCCTTTTCTAATTATGAGGAACTTTAGCCTGAACTTACAAATTCCTTCTAGCTTTGCCTTTAGGATTAAACAGATTAAAACTCACCCATTTCTCTATGAACAATCTTAAAAAAATTCTTTCCTGCCACATATGGAGCATCTCCTAAAAAGCCATCTTCAGCCCTCTTCTCATTCAATACTTTCTCCCTTGTTTGATATCGCCCCCCCAGTTCAATGACCATATTTTTGTAGATGACTATCAAATCTTATGATGAGTACTATTCAAATTTCTAACTCAAGTTCCACATGATCAACTGTCATCTGGACAGATCTAACTAATTCAAATGCAATTCCAAAACACATCACTTCTTCAAACTACTCATCTGATAGTACCATCATCCTTTGTCATGAAAGGGTCCAATCTTATGAGTTATTAATCTTGATGTTTCCCTTAATTCCCATATCCATTAAGAGTAAAGCAACTTTTGGAAGTGGAAATTGAGGGGATTACCAATTTTGAGGGAACAGACTAACAAGTTGAATAACAAAATACTATGCTGCTAAAGGAAATGACAAGCAGGTTGATGTCAGAAAAAAATGGAAAGAACATAGGAATTAAGGCTAAATGAAGTGAGCAGAACCAGAACATGTTACTCAGTAAACAACAATACTGCCAAGGATCAGTTGTGAATGACTTAGCTAATAACTTAGCTGTAACACAATGATCCAAGACAATTCCAAAGGACTTGTGATGAAAAAAAAGTGATGGGAGTCTAAATGTAGGTCAAAATATACTATTTTCACTTTTTTCCCCATGTTTATTCTTTCTTCTGGTCTGTTTTCTTTTTTTATTATATGACTAATAGGGAAATGTTTTAAATGATCGCACACATGTATGATATATATATATATATACATATATATATATATATATCAAATTGTTTACAGTCTTAAGGAAGGGAGAGGTGGAGGAGGGAGAAATTTGGAACTAAAAAATGTTAAAAATTATTTTTTACATGTTGTGAAAACAATATTAAATAACTTTTTAAAAAAGAGTCAAACATCTTTTTGGCACTACTATCCTCAATGTTATCTATCCTAGGTTTAAGAAAACTTGGGAAGACTTATGTGAACCAATACCAAGTGAACAATGGACACAAAAATACTGAAACGATAATTAACTGTGAAAGATCTAACAACCCTATTCAATATCGGGATCCACAACAACTGCAAAGAACTCAAGATTAAAAATGATAGAGAACTGAACTGATAGACCGAGGGCACACAGAAATTTTTTTTTTTGCATCATTACTAATGTGGAAATATATTTTGCATGATAACATATCACATTTCTTGCTTTCTCAATGAGTAGGGAAGTGGAAAGAAGCAATCTAAAACTGAAAATAAAAATTAACAGCAAATCCTAATATTTATCTCACTCTCACTAATACAGTCTGGTTCATGCCCTCATCTTCTCTTGCCTCATGGACCTCAACAGTTTCCAAGCAGTCTGTCTCTCTCTCTCTCTCTCTCTCTCTCTCTCTGGCAATACTCTCCTCTTTACATACCCATACTGAATTCAATGGATACCTACTATAGTTAGGATAAAAAACACTCATTCGGGCATTTAAACCTTCCACTATATATTGTACTATTACCTTCCTAAGACATTTTAAAGCTTTTCAATCAAGTCAACTGAACTGAAGGCAGCACAAAGTTGTTCAGGTGAATATTCCATAGGCATTTCAAACTCAAGAAGGGCAAAATGGAACTAATTTTCTTTACCTATACACCCACCTCCTTACCTCCTCTCATTTCCTTTTTTTCTATTAAGGGCATACTCATTTTTCCCAGTCATCTAAGTTCACAACCAAATTTTTCATCTCATTTACTCCTCCCTCATATCCCATCAGTTGCCAACCCTGGTCAATTCTATTACTACGACCTCCTTTGTATCTCTGTCTCCATTTCTAATATACCACAACTGCCCTAGATTAGAATTCTCAATATTTCTGTCCCAGACAACTGTAATAATCTGGTAATTCATCTCTCTGCATCTGATTTCTTAATAATCTCATCTTCCACACAGCAGCTAAAATGATATTCTTAAACTAAGTGCTATGTGCCACTACTGTGTTCAAGAGGCTTCAGGTTCATACTGCTTTTTAGGATAATACATACACAAAACCCCATGTTTGATTTATAAAGCTCCTCATAATCTGGCTCCAACATACTTTTCCCAACTGGGTGATTAGCTGAGCCCTATATATGAAACTCAATTTCCTAAGTCTTGTCTCTGGCTATCTTTCACATCTAGAATGCATCTTTCCCTTTGGAAATGTCTATATTCCCTTCAAGATTCAGTTCAAAGAAAACCTTCCTTCAATGAGAAAACTCCTTCATTTTCCTAATGTTGATCAGAAATAAATGTACCCCCCCACCCTCACAAATGATTTAAATTGTGTATGGTACTTTGTATGGAATTATCTATGCATACCTTGTTCCCAAGGTGCTCCCTCCCCAAGTACAAAGTAAACTCTGCAGGCTTCTGAGAACTTTTTTTTTTAGTTTTTTTTGCAAGGCCACACGGCTAGGTAATTATTAAGTGTCTGAAGCCGGATTTGAACTCAGGTACTCCTGACTCCAAGGCCAGTGCTCTATCCACTACGCCACCTAGCCGCGCCGAGAACTTTTAAAAATAAAATCTTTTTATGGTTTAGTACCTAACATGTCGCTGGTAACAAGTAGATGCTTATTATGTGTTTGTTGATTTGGATAGAGTAATGGCTAAGTAAAACCAGCTACATAAAATAAAGGCTAATATTAATATTTTATCAATTATCCATTAAACTACTATAAAAAGTCAAATAAGTTCCCTAGTATTGATGACACTGTATTTCAGGACAAAAGCAGATAAGAGATACAGTCCACTCTTGATTATATCAAACAGCTCATCTTGGGTTGATCTATCCCAACCACCTATAATACTTCCTAAGCAATGTGTCCACTCCTTGAAATCAAGGAACATAAGCTAGTTTGTTACACACACACACACACACACACACACACACACACACAATATCATTTAAAAAATTATTTATTATGTTGGCATCTGAGCTTTTGGATGCAGCAAAATTAGAAGATTTTGGCTGTATTTTAGAAGATTAAAAATATCAGTTGATTTTTCCCCCTAGAGCATATATCAAGAGAATGGTAGTTATTATCTGAAAAGCTTAGGAAATAATTTCAATTACCATCCTCTCCACCTAATCATTTAAATGTTGCTGGTAGTTCTAATGTGAATAAAGAAGACAGAAAAATACCTGTTTAGGTAATTTTCTGTCTTTATTAAAGTGTTTATATATCTTAAATAAATTTTATTCCATTTAATTCTGAAAACTAATTGAAAAAAAAAGATATGCCTTGAATATGCATAAAACTTTGGCTTTTCTGGTGACTAGAAATTACTGTTCAACAATTATTCCAATGTTTCACCTATATAAATTTGTGATTCTCATAAACAGTATAAGGGCTAAAAGAACCTTAAGAATTTCATAAATCTAAAATAAAATGACCTCCAATATAGTTTTAGTGTGTGTGTTCACAGAATTCTAATTTTTTGAAAACTGATATGAGAATATAAGGACTTAGACCATATCTCTTCACCATGTTAGTGGGTGAATATAATTAAAAATTAATTTTACTTCTAGCATTTCACAGAATTCCTCTCATGAAAAAATCTGAGTTGGTAAACACTATTACAGAGACTGCAGGTTTATATATTTTTAATTTAGCATTAAATTAGCTATTTAATTTAGCATTGAATAGTTCCAAAACATCTTTTTAAATTTTTTTTTGAATTTTACACATACCCCAAAATCCCACTCACCTATTTAAGGGGAAAAAACCCTATTGCATTAAAATTCAACTTTCAATCACTCAAAACTGGTTTTGGAATAATTATCAAATATGTATCAACCTTTAAAAAGTTAAATAATTTTTTTCTGCCATCCCAGAATGTCAATACTGTACAATCTTTTCTGGCGAAAAAGGGAGAAGAATCTGTAGAAGGAGGGGAAAATAACTTTTGAGTAAAATCACATGCAGTTCAACTACTCCAAATATAGATTCTGACTCTCTTGAGATGTTCTGTATTTGTTATACTTAGAAAGGACTACAGTTAATTTTCCTTATCAAACTGATTGGGAATTGTTATTTTAAGTGGTTATTATTTACACACTAAATTATAGAATCATTTGAAGTAACATGAAAATCTATCATTTACTTCGAAATCCCAAAATTAAACACTAATCTTTTAGTAGAGAAAAATCATGTTCTAAAGAAACATTACAAAATTCTGCAAAACTTTCTGATTCTTAGACTATTAAATTCAGCATTCTACATTATTGACAGTTCTTTTGAAGTGTTTAACCTATATTATACAGTAATTAAGAATAATATAATTAATTTTTAATTTTGGCTGTCTTAAAAAGCAGTTTACTAAATTCTCATGCTGTTTACCTAAAAATATTTTAAATTTCTGTAAAGCTATTAATATAATTATGTAGTGAAACGTGAACATAGCTGATTCACCATACACAATCTAATGATCATGAATTTTAAGTAGAGTAACACCTTTGAATAATGACTGACTCATTGTTAGGTCAGAATTATTTAAATAATTTGTCATACAAATACCAGGAAAGCCTCTGAGACTGCAGTGCAGATAAAAAGGTCATCTGGATTGAGGTCAAGGAAGTTTTGCCATTTAATAAAAGTGCCACACCTTAACAACAAATGGATCACACACATGACTCATGATTTGTGACCGAGTCTTCAAATTACTTGATATTTCCTTTGAGGGCAATATATTACTGTTTAAAATCAAACTTTTATGATTACCACCTCATTAAGCAAAGAGGTCTAATAAAATTTAAAATTCTAACCAGATCAATATTGAATTTTCAATTAAAATCATCATTTAAAAAGGTTCACAATACTCACAGGTCCCATAATTGTGGCTTGCCAATGAAACACTAGAAAAAGAAAAACTCTTGTTATCATCTAAAAAAATATATATTCTATTTTCAAATTAAATGGCAACGTTTTAAGAAAGAACTTACTATCATCCCCAACTGGACCTGCAGAACACTGTGCTGGAGGGTCACGGGCCAAATCGCTAAGTTCCTAGACAGAAAGAAAGTTATAGATTAATATAACATAAAAGATTTGAAATGAGAAAAAAAGAGATAAGAAAGTTATAGAATATAATATGCAGACATGCAAATAAAAAATCTGTTAAAAGTACTTTATAGGTTTCCCATTCCACAGGTGTCATGTAGAAACAATAGAGGACACAGTAGAAAAAGAAAAGATGGAAACTAGTGCAATTTTCACTTTCCAAATAGCGCTGGACTGTGCATGGGGGATGGAGAGGGTGTGTGTGGTTACTGAATTAATTGGGTATAACACTAGAGTTTTCATAAAGGTAGACCCTATAGAAAAATTTGAAGCTTGGGCAGTAGCTGCCCTTTTCCATCCTCTACACTACAAGTCAGGCCTTGCCATAACTTCCCATACCTTGAGGGTTTCCACAAAGTTCTCAAAAGTGGGCCCTGGAGTATTTCACCCTATATGTGGCCCTCCTTATTTTCCTTCTTGAAGGTATGGTCTTGTGCCAATGTGTCCAAAGGACAAAACTTTCCAGGTAAGAACTATGACCCTGGAAAATTAAATGCCAATATCCAATAAAAGGAAAAATTTTAAAATGAAAACTAGCACTCACACCATTTACCAATACAAAAAAATGCTTGTGAAAAATCTCTAAGACAAGGATTTACATGTCTTCTAAATCTAATATTAAAAATAATAAATTATAGTCTGAATCTTAACAAGCTTATTTTTACACACGAGATCAAGAATATCCATAAGACCAAAATATGGAACACAAAGAAAAAAAATCTTGTGTCAGGGGCAGATGGCTCAACTTTCCATAGCCCTATATAAACTTCCATTTTTTTATGAAATGACACAAATGTTTTCTCCAACAGGTTACTTTACCACAATAAAAAAAACTTTACATTTTTGGACTATCTTATTCTAAACAAAATTTCCAAATTATTTTCTTGCCAGAGCAGAAAACCCACTATCTTGGTTTCTGCTATTTTTTTTGGTTTTATTAAAGGTATTTTTCTTTTCCCATATAACCATTTTCTTAATGATGTCATCCTAGTTTCCTTTACACCAACAGAAAATCTTTTTTAAGTTAGGTTCTATCTTGCTTTTCCATTATTTTTAAAAATCAGACACTTATTTAGATGGTTTAATGCTACATGTAAAGGAATTCCTGGTGATCTTATAAGATGGAAACAATTGCCTAGAACTCCCAAGAAAAACTATTTTGGGGGGACCAGTCCTGTACTTTCATCAGTATTAGAGCTCCCAGTGAGAAATGTTCTCTATCACAGCAGACAAGAACCTTCTCTGATATTCTGAGTTTCAAAGTTAAAGAGAATTGCTCAGTGTTCATCCTGATTTTCAGGTCAACTCTCCATACAATACTAACACTGCTATGTACTTGAAACTAATGATTTCCAATGTTAAATGTATATATAGTACCAGGACCAAGTAAGACTTATGTTATGTGATTAGAAACCGCATCCTCAGATAAAAATAGAATCTACGTTTCCCAAAACATCTTTACATAGGGAAATTATATTACTAGGCCTTAAAAAAGTTTTTAGGGGAGGCTTGGTGACACAGTGGATAGAGCACAGGCCCTGGAGTCAGGAGTGCCTGAATTCAAATGTGGCCTCAGACACTTAATTACCTAGCTGTGTAGGCCCTGGGTAAGCCACTTAACACCACTGCCTTCCAAAAAAAAAAAAAAAAAAACTGAAAATAAAAGTTTTTAAAGAGAAAAAAACAAGACACTAAATTACAAAAGATTTCATTTTGGAGACTGTTACAAAATCAACAGGGATTAGAGAATATTGTTTTAGCCTAGCTTATTAAATATTAAAACCAGTTTGATTCAAACTCTAACCTTTCCTCAAGAAAGTTTACAACATAGAATTCCTATACCAAACAGATTAACTTAAAGATGAGTTTCTTCCAGAATCTTAGATAGAAGATTAAAAAAGACATGAGATCATTTAATCAAATAATCTATCTACCACATTTAAGAATTTCCTCTAAAATATACCAAACAAATGATTCCTGAGGACAAGCTGGCATTCAACAGTGAAAAGATTTTAGATCTAAATCACAATTTACTACTCACAAACAACTAAAGATTATGTAAGTTAGTGGTGATGTTCAGTTGTTTCAATTGTGTCCAACTCTGTGTGATAGCATTTGGAGTTTTCTTAGGGAAGATAATGGAATGGCTTGCCATTTCCATCTTGAGTTCATTTTATAAATGTGGAAACTGAGGTCCACAAGTCATAAAGCTACTTGCCTTCACATAGCTACTAAGTGTCTTGTGGCCAGATTTGAACTCAGGAAGATGAGTATTACTGATGAGTGGAATATTCCCCAATAAAACCTTCTCAGGGTTAAATATTAAAAAAAACAAACCATTATTCTTAGACCACCAACCTTGCATTACAAATGAGACTTGTAACATCACCTGATTTCTCAAATAAGAAACTGTGAGGATAGTAGCAGAGTGCTTCTAGACTTTGCATTTCAAGACAAGATAGTTATAATCCTGAAGGTTATTCTCACCATCTGGATGGAGTAACATTTTATGATAACCTTTCATTCTTTTCTTAGATGCTGGGGTAGATTTTCATGAGTAGACTAACGCTGAAGAATAACCAATGAATCAACAGAAAGAGGGGATAGGGAGGAGGGATCGCTTTAGGCCATATAATCTTTCTTGACTGTTCATTTGGGTCAGTTTCTCGAGCTTCACTATCTTTGTGAGACTTGGAGTGTGCCCTTCCCTCAAGAAAAGCAAATAAAAACTTTCTTTTGCTCAGACCAGTCCCTGAAGATTATTTAGTGTATTCTTATCACACAAGCTGACACTACAGGACCAGGAAATCTGATTTGTGTAAAATAACAACATTGTATGAGGTAGGTACACCCCACTCCCAATGATTTTAAAAACAATTAAGGACAGAATTTAGTAGAGAAAAGAAGTTATGATACAAATGCAAGTATCTAATACATAAAGAATGAGATTATTAGAAAGATGTATTTGATTGGAAGATTTATTGGCTATAAGGATAGAAAGTCATCAAACAAAAGGTGAAAGCACTTAAAAGTGGAAGTACACATACGGAATGTATTCAACATCTGATACACAGGAAGACAACTTAACTGAAGCATCAAGAGCTTTAAAAAATGATATAATGTTGGTATCAAATTATGGAAAATTCTCAAGTAATTCTAACTCTTTGAAGGCATTAGCAAATCAATGAAAATTTTTGTGCAGAAGAATGCCACGACCAATTCTACATTCAAGAGAAATTAGTCAAGTAGCATAAAAAGGGAGTAGAAGGGCGGCTAGGTGGTGCAGCACATAAAGCACCAGCCCTGGAGTACCTAGGTTCAAATCTGGTCTCGGACACTTAATAATTACCTAGCTGTGTGGCCTTGGGCAAGCCACTTAACCCCATTTGCCTTGCAAAAACCTTAAAAAAAGAAAGAAAGAAAGAAAGAAATAAAATCCATCTTTGGGGCGGCTAGGTGGTGTAGTGGATAAAGCACCTGCCTTGGAGCCAGGAGTACCTGGGTTCAAATCCGGTCTCAGACACTTAATAATTACCTAGCTGTATGGCCTTGGGCAAGCCATTTAACCCCATTTGCCTGGCAAAAACCTAAAAAAAAAAAGGGAAAAAAGGGAGTAGAAAGAGCTGCTAATACACTAAAAAATATTTATAGTTCTTTTTGTAGTGGCAAAGAATTGGAAAATGAGGGGATGACCATCAATTGAGGAATGGCTAAACAAACTATGGTATATGAATGTGATGATCCATTATGATGACTCAGCTCTTCTGACCAGTTCAGTGATTAAAGGACAATTTTAATACTTGCAAATAATGACATCCAAATTTAGAGAACAAACTAGAGTCTGACAGCAAACCAAAGCTATTTTCCCTTTTAAAAATTTGTTTTATGGGTTTTTTCGTCCTTTTTCTCATCCCCCCCCTTTAATTCTGTATCTTTTCACAACATGACTGGAATAGAAATATTAAACATGATTGTACATATATAACCTATATCAGTTTAATCACTGTCATGGAGAAAGAGAAGAGGAGATATATAAAAATGTGGGACTCAAAAAGCTTACCAAAAAAAATGAAAGTTGAAAGCACCATCTTTGCAAGTAACTGAAAAATAAAATAACATTCAAAACAAAAACAACAGATGGTCATGAAAAGTGAAATAGTGGAAGAGAAAAGAAGTCAAATTTAAAAAGAAAAAAATGAAATTCTAGAACGAATGAGATGAGACGGAAAATTGCAAGACAACATGAACAGAAAAATAGTGGTACAACTGACAGAAAATTAAGTCAGAAGGAGAATTATGGGGGGGGATATATGTAGGGGAAAGAGGGAAGATATATGTGAAGAATTAAGTTTTATTTACATGAAGTAAAGATTGAGTGGAATATTCCCAATAAAACCATTTCAGATCACTGGTAGGAGGGACATGTAAACAAAGATTCTAAGCAAACTGAGATGCACATCTAAGATAGAAGACTATACATAACACTTGGGAAATCATTAGAAGTTGGAAGACAGGAGTGTCAATGACATTGCCAAGGGAAGAAATGTTACAAAGTAGAAGGTCACTGGATTTGTAGTATGATTGGGTTCAAATTCAAAAATACACATCAGTTTATTACTATGGTTTCCTTACATTATCTCTATGGTTTGATGCATCACAATTTATAATTCTAAGATCCTAAGATTCAAAGAAAAAGAAATAAAATCTTGAGGGAAAAGTTATTCTAATATGGTAGAAAATGGACAAGGAACCATTAAAGAAGTCCAACAATGACAACAACATAAGGGGTGGCTAGGTGGCACAGTGGAAAGAGCACGGGCTCTGGATTCAAGAGTACCCGAGTTCAAAGCCTACTTCAGAAACTTAATAATTACCTAGCTGTGTGGTCTTGGGCAAGCCACTTAACCCCATTGCCTTGCAAAAACCTAAAAGAAACAAAAACAAAAAGAAAAAGAACAATAAACAAAATAAGGGAATAAATTTGACCAAGAGGGAATGGTCAAAAATATCAAATTTATACAGTGAAAAACAAAAAAAAATGTTTTTATCTGGCATTAAGATCACTTATAATGATTTTTAAGATAAGTTGACAGAGAATGTCAGGAAGCAGGGGCCAGTGTGTAAGGGGCCAAAGACAATGTGGTAGGAAGTAAAGGCAATTGGTATAAAGTGGTCATACCATTCTACCACACAAAAATTTTTATTAAATTACATGAAAATTTTCCATAATGTGGTACCAACCTTATCACATACTCTTCTTTAAAAAAGAAAGCAAGGTCTTGGAACTCCAGATTGCCATATTGTCTTTTTTTTATTCTCCAAGGCTAATTACAAACACTGTTTTAATTAAACAAAAAAAAAAATTACCTATTATAAACTAGGATATAAAATCTTTACCAAAAAAAAAAGGTTTTATAAAGTGGGTGGGTCTGACCTAAAGCTTCCAAGGAAATATACTCTAAGTCAAAAATAAAGACAAGAATATATTCGAGGTAAAAGGAACAGAATGTGCAAAATTCATAGTGAAAAGTGACAGTATTTTCTTAGAAAGCAAATAGAAGGATGGTGAATGCAGTTGGAAGAATGAGAAACAAGAAATATATTAAGTTTGGAGTACCAGTCGCCTCCTCAATCAACTCATTTGGGATGCCGAGCAGATTGATCCTCTCAAAATTGTTTAATCTTAAAGTTGTGACTGAAAGATGAAGACAGACCTACACAAATGTATTTGCTTTATCAAAATGATTACTAGTTGATAGTCAAAAGAAAATAAAGTATTAACAAATGATTAACAAATTACATTTTAAATTTCTTCCAATACTTTATTTTCAAAGTTGAAAAGAAAAATTTTTTTCTTCAAATAAGAAAACTATGAATGTTTTCAAATAGTAAAGTTTTAATGTCCTCATTCTTTTAAGTCAACAAAATGGCTGCACAAAACAACACTTTCATTATTAGTAAATTCTCTTCCCAGGACAATATTAAATCTGATTGTTAAAATAATCAACCTTTTACACTTAAGACCACAAGAGAAAAATCTAATCATTTTGGGCAATCATTTCATTTCTTTGCCAGACATATGTATATGTCTGATGTATGATTTCTGAATTTATTAAAGACAAAAAAGCTTTATCTCTATGACTTTATTTTTAAAAATTGGTTTGTGGTTTCTTAAAATTTTGGAGTGTCATGAGCCCTTTTAACAATATGGTAAAGTCTATGGGATTAAGAATGTTTTAAAATGCATAAAATAAAATACATGAACTAAAATAAAAGGTTAAAGAAAAAAGGCAAGTTTAAATGCTCTGGGTTAATTACCTTTAAATTTCACTCTTTAAAAAGTCATTCCTATATTCATTTCATTATTCTTACTTAATAAGATCAAATTTTGTCTCAAATGCTAATCTGTCTTGCACTTGTGATTCCCCACTGTTCCTAATTTTTGAACAGAACAAATTGACAGCAACCATTCATATCTGGAAGTATATGCATCCCAAAATTTAATGACTAATATATAAAAACATTTATAAGACAATGAATTTGTTTCCCTGCTATTAACAAAATCTTAAGAACTTATAAAATAGGGGCAGCTAGGTGGAGTAGTGGATAGAGCACTGGTGCTGGAATCAGGAGTACCTGAGTTCAAATCTGGCCTCAGACACTTAATAACTACCTAGCTGTGTAGCCTTGGGCAAGCCACTTAACTCCATTTGCCTTGCAAAAACCTAAAAAAAAAAAAAACCAAACAAACAAAAAAACCCTATAAAATAAAGTCCCCAGCAACTTACATTTCAAGAGAAATGTAGTACAGAAAACTGCATTCCCAATAACTATAATGCAACAACAGACAAAAAAAAGTGTTCAATGGATTCTGTCTTCCAATCGCAAATTCAACAAAAGTCAAAACCCTAATGGTCAGCGTAATTTTCTACCTTCTATATACCATAAAATAAAGAAAAACAACTTACTTTATACAAACTCACTAATTTTTGATGATAGATACACTTTGAGACAACAAGCTGGCAAGGTACCAGAAGAAAAATAACAAAACTGCTAAAACTCCTGTACATATAAAAATACTGCTGCATTTCCAATCACTGAGGATTTGCCTGAGTAAAGTGATATGTACTGAATAGAATTAAATGCTACAAAGAATTTAGCATAAAGAAAAATTTATGCAGTTTTTAAAAAAAAAGGACTGCAGAATTAGAAGCATTCATTTTGACAACTACTTTTAAAAGATTAAAGATATTTTAGAAGAACACAGAAGATATATTAGAAGGTGACTCAGACAAAATAAAATGTTACTGTTAAGACTACTTTCAAAAAACCAAAATCCCAATCGTGTGGGGCTTGCTATTCTTTGTTCAGTTCAATTAAATGTTTTTTTTAAATGTAAAGAGCTTAGAAAGCTATCATGCTAATATAGAGCAAATACACTTAACATGTTTATAAGACATTGATTATACTCCCAATAATTAGAAAATAAATGCCAGTGTTGTCTTGTAATTGAGTTAAATATCAATCAGCATATATTTATTGAGTTCCCACTCAATACAAGGCACAATATTTCAAGCTGGAGGATATATGCTTATCTTATTTCAAAAGTAGTAAATGAAAATCATTGGATTTAGAGAACTGTAAGGTACCATAAATAACATTTAACCCTAAAGTCCCAAAGAGAGCGTGTATAAGTAATAATATGCCTAAATGGCCAAAACTACAACAGGCCTGAGAGATTTAAACCAGAAGTTTGAACTCCATTTACCCTAACTGGAGGTTCAGGTCATTAGGGAAAGAAATGTTCTATGCACTCAGAAGATAGAGAACAAACAATGTAGGACAGTGGAGAAAAGAGCCTTCATTCCAGCAGCTCTCTCAAATTCCACCTTTCCATGAAAAAATTTTGTTTGGAGGGGATGGAGCGGAGGTTTTAAATACAGCAGTTATTAACACTTCAGACACCATGTAAATGACTAGTTTTTCAAAGAATGCAGTAATAAAATATATCATTTGCTTATCATTCTTTAAATAACCAAAGGCACATATATTAATTATTCTGAGATTAGTTAAGTGAAAAAATAATTTTTAAGCTTTATTTCCAGATGCTGTACAAATGGGTTGAAGTAAATCATTACATGCACTCTCAAATTAGGGAAATGAAAAAACTATAAAATTTCATAAATATCTATTATATGGACATATATTACGTCTTTCAACTCCTTACCTCAAAAACTTCTTTTAAAAATTTGTATTCTCATTAATATAGGTATGACCTCAGTCAATGAAAATTACAACTTCTCTTCCATTACAGACTATTTCTTAAGTTTCTGTGACCAAAAAACATGGTCAACCCCTTTACCTTTGGTTAATATGGATCTCAGACAGCATTAAGTGAAACTTATTATGCTTATCTGGACTCAAAATTTCCCCATCTGGTGGAACTTCCATAGCTTGGATGTCCAGGACAGGAACCGAAGAAAAGCAAGTCAAAATGGGACAATAAAGAAAAAGACTTTAGGAGAGGTGCTGGCTTCCTAGAAGTCATGAAAATTAGTTTTCAAAAGATTAAATCATTCTGCTCCGAAAAAACCTAATACCTAATATTAAAAGCAAATTTTCTTTTCCTCACAGGTCAGATGATATCGACAAAAAGAAATATAAATTATAAATTTAATAATCTCCCAAGTTACTACTAATACTACTGCATGGAAATAAAACCAACGTGGGGAATGTTACTATTAAGCTTTACAGAAAACACAACTGATTAAAAATGAGAAGTATCTGTGAGCACTTCTAAAACAAACTATCCATCAGTGAAGTGTAATTTCACAAGTGTACTAACATCACAGATAGGTATTTATGTATGTGTGATTAAGTTGACCATGCATAACTGTCCTCAGAATATTTTTCAGTGCTTTATTTTGGGGGGGGGGGTGCAAGGCAATGGGGTTAAGTGACTTGTATTAAGTGTCTGAGGCCAGATTTGAATCAGATCCTCCTGACTCCAGGGCAGGTGCTCTATCCACTGGTGCCACCTAAGCAGCCCCCAGTGATTTTTAATAACACCAAACTTCTCCCTGAAACAAAGACCCATTTTTTTTAAAAACATCAATATTCTTTTGCAAATACTATGTGTTAGAATTCAATTAAAATTCAAATTTGCAGGCTAGTCATAGCAGGCATTAAGTTAGTTGTATAATACTATCAAACTGAAGAACTGTACAGAAATATAAGATCATATTTACAATCAAAGAAAGTGAGCTAGTTATTGAATAAAAGTTAGTGACAACTAATGGAGAGTTTGTATTCCAGTTGGTATTCTTTAACTTTCAAAGAAGACTAGAAGTTTCTGTAGTGGATTGATTTATAGGGATTGGACGAATGATGGCAGCATGGAATGGATAAGTGATTGAGAAGGCAACCAATGGAGCCAGTGATGATGAGATCATTTTTTTTCAAAATGTCAAGGGGGAGGGAGATTGTGACTTTCTTTATAAAAAAAAGTATACAATTTCTTTTAAGAGATTAGTCACAATTTAAGAAAAAAATGGTAAGTCCCAGTAAGGAAAGGAATATTGAAGTTAAATCAAAAAGTCATGTAGCACTAGTAATATTAGACAGAAGAGTTATATGAAAGGGTCATTCTAGATTTAACAAATTCTAAACACCAAAAAGTTATTTTGGTAAAGAAATTATTTTCTTACAGGCGTTTCAAACCAGTAATGAAGGTTTGCTAGGAAAAATCATAAGCTCAACAGTACAAGTACTGTATCTTGAGAACTTAAGACTTTCAATTAAACAAAAATTTCCTAAATTCTTTTATTGCCACAAGGCTCATGCAGAGTCATGAATTTATATTCTGTAAACATTATGTCCCAAACTTATGTGCAAAAAAAAAAGGCAAGGTCTATAACTTCATGATAAAGCAGAATACTGAAACAGCAGAGACACCAAATTTAAAATGACTTATGACAAACACACACACACACACACACACACACACACACACACACACGAACTATACTTTTCAATTTGGAAGAATGATAGCAAAATACTAAATATTTTAAGTTTTGGTAAAGAGGCAAATGCTAACTTTCTTCACAACCTACTAGACTTTTAAAAATCTTTTAAAAAAGATTCTCACTTTGACCCTAGAAAAATAAAATGAAAGAGACTGAACTAGATGACCTCTAAGAATCAATCCAACTCTTGGATGAATTGTTTGGAAAGATGGATTCAGTGGGAAATACAGATGATGTAAAAACAAAAGACAGATAATAAAATGCTTTCAACATTCTAGAATATATAAATTTTTAGAATGGATTTAATTTTAAAAATCTCAATTAGGTTTTTTTAAATTTCAAACTTTGAAAAATATGGGTTATCTTGAAACTCTTAAGATACATTAAAAACTTATGGAACTGGGGGGGGGGGGGGGCACAGTAGATAGAGGACCAACCCTGGAGTCAGGAGTACCTGAGTTCAAATCCAGCCTCAGACACTTAATAATTACCTAGCTGTGTGGCCTTAGGCAAGCCACTTAACCCCATTTGCCTCGCCAAAAAACCTAAAATAAAAAACCACTTATGGAATTGGGATAACTTCAAGTTATATAATTGCTAATATAAATATAGCAGGTAACAAGAAAAGTTACAAGTAAATTTTTCTTGTCAGAATCCTAAAAACCTAATACCAGGACCAACTTCAAAATATACTATCATTCTTCCATAATACCAACTACATACCAAAGGTCAATCATTTTGCTTATTTTTAAAAGTTATCAGTGATTAGCTTAAGTCACTTGTAAAAATTCAAGAAAAAACAATTGTTTAATTTTCTCATAATGGCCTAGAAGCAAAAAAAAAAATCTAAAACTTAAAAACTAAATTCTATTCCAAGCATAAAGCACATTTAAGTGCATTGCTTCCCAAAGAGATCCGTCAGAATCCTAAAAACCTAATACCAGGACCAACTTCAAAATATACTATCATTCTTCCATAATACCAACTACATACCAAAGGTCAATCATTTTGCTTATTTTTAAAAGTTATCAGTGATTAGCTTAAGTCACTTGTAAAAATTCAAGAAAAAACAATTGTTTAATTTTCTCATAATGGCCTAGAAGCAAAAAAAAATCTAAAACTTAAAAACTAAATTCTATTCCAGGCATAAAGCACATTTAAGTGCATTGCTTCCCAAAGAGATCACATGCCTAAATTAATTAGTATATACATATGTTAAAAATGAAAAAAAAAAGAAACCTATTACCCACCCCTCCTCCCTTTCTTTACAAAGAAAAGGGATCACAGATATGGGTTGACCCGTTTTGTGAGACTTTTGTAACATGTTGGGTTAAAGAGGTAGATTCAGCAGGAAATTTGGAGGTAAAACAAAATAATTAAAACACCTAAATGTCTTATGTTTTAGCCTTCAATCATCTTTATTATCCACCTAAATCCTACAGTTACTCTCTTTAAAAGGCTAGCTCTTCTAAATTAAAAAAAAAGTTCAGCAAAACTAAAATGGTAAATAAGACTGACAGTATATAGAATACTTGCAGACCCCCCCCCCACCTTTGCAAAGGAACAGAGACAAAGTTTTCTTTGAGGCCAAACTTAAGCATTTTAATTTCACAGCAATGAAGAATATAGAGATTGAGGCTGAAACAACAGACTTAAAAAGAAAAAACTGAAATATTGCTTAAGTCTCACACAAGGGACCCTTTAATTAACAACAGTATTCCCTTAGGTAAAGCTAAGTGCAAACTCTGCTACTGAGTTCACCCATATAGATCTCTACCCCTTCACCCATATCTTCAGATCTCTACCCCTTCTCCCTCCACTTATAGGCAAGTCTTCTAGATATATTTCTTTTAGACACGGTAAATATAAAAATGTTTGGTTTGACTGTACATCTCTGTAACTGGGGGCTTTTCTAATAGATAGCGGGGAGAGGGATAGAAGGGGGGAAGAGCGAAAGGGAAAGAAAAAGTCAATCTTGAAAAATGAAATAAAATTTACTTCTTAAAAGTTTTCTTAAGCATGCTACTTATATTATTAAAAAAATACAATACTTATCTACATGGAGTTTCCCCTCTCTGAAACTTATACCCTTGGAGGACTGAGGGGCAGAGACATACTAAATGTTGACTTTGCCTAGGATTATATGGTATATAGCAGTATGTGTTATAGAGACACCATGAACCCAGATTCTTTGCACGTTAACAAAGCTCTATCCACTTTACTACCACTGGTGATTCCAGATTTAAAACTAGTCCTACATTAATTTCCACTTCTCAAGAGGCATCTTAAATACAAGACTAAAAATATTCTAAATAAAATTACAATATAAAAAGTTAAGTGTGTTAACTGTGGTATAGCAATCCTCACATCCCTAATGTTAGTCAGCCTTTTCCTTTCTTTTAATTATCATCCTTCTAACAATATCTCCCCAATTCAGTAAATTTTTTCTACTTCTCAAGACCAAGAAAACAAAGGTCTACATGTCTTCTTATGCCTAACAGTACTAGTAGGAAAGTTTAACAAAGTGAAGAAGGTGGAAAGAAAGTGAAGATAAAGGGAAAAAGTTGATAATTTATATTCATTTATGATAAAAGCCACCAACAATTATAAACCACAATGAAAAGTAAACTATTCTAATTTAATTAAGTATAAAATGTCACTGGAAAAAATTGTTTTGTTTTTAGGTTCACGTGTCACTTAATTCTAATTTTAAGATTTTTTAAAAAACTCATTATTTTGTAAATAAAGAAAACACCCTCAAGATCAGGAAAGTAAAGACATTCAAATATCTCTTAAATGAGAGAATTATAAAATAAAAAATAATCAATTTCAGAAAAAAATAATTGACTACAGGCAAATTTTTGTTAACTCCCAATGATTTAACAGTTTTTTAAAAAAGAAAACAAACTTCAAGGACAGGAAATATTAGAGGCATTAAGTCAATTATAAAACAAACATTAAAAATGGTTTCTGAAGAAGCCACTAAGGGCATCTGGATAGCATCTCTCTCTCTTTTTGTAAATACTTCATTATCTTCTTAACTAAGTCAGATTCATTCAGATGTTACTATTTCTAAACTATAGCTAGTTTACTCCTCACTGGTCAGACTGCAAATGTAATTGATTTGATCCCCAGAATAGGCCAGTTAACCTACATAGTCAAATTGTAATATCTAATCTGCTGACCTTCCTCTAAATCACTGGTGTCAAATTCAAATAGAAACAAAAACCCTCTGTATTTTTATTCTAGTTCAACATTTCCCAATAATAATTTAATCTGGTTCAAACCCTTCACTAGAATTTTACCTTCTTAGGTGGCAGGTTTGATATCTCTGTTAAAGAGCACTTCATTTTCTATTAGTCACCCCAGGTAAAAAAAGAAAGGGAATGGGAGAGAAAAAAGGAACATTAAATTAACTAAAGAAGATATGCAGTAGAGATTTGTCAATGTGAAGAAATTAAACCAATTAAACTCTGCAAGAGTTTGACTTTGCATCTGTTTTTTATAAATCATTTTTATTTAAAGTTTTTTTCCTCCAAATTCAATCCTTCCCTCCCTGAGACAGTAAGCATACTTAAATACAGATTATACAGGGGCAGCTAGAGCACCAGCCCTGGAGTCAGGAGGATGTCAGTTCAAATCCAGCCTCAGACACTTAATAATTACCTAGCTGTGTGACCTTGGAGCAAGTCACTTAATCCCATTACCTTGCAAAAAACCCTAAAAACAACAAAACAAAAATATGGAGATTATACATTTGTACTTATCTTAAAACTATAAATGAAATTGTTATATAAAATTATACAACTTTAAAAGACTCAAGTTCCAGTCTCCTCTTTGAAAACAAACCAATCTCCACAAGAGAAAAGGTACAGAGGGTAAAAAATTATTTAAAAAACAAACAATCCAGGGGATTTTTTCAGCTACTGAGAACTTTAGGACAATCTCAAAGCAACCCTCAAAGGCTGAAATTCTAAAGCTCTTTTATTACAATTTAAAATAGATTGGACTTAGGGTTTCAATGATTTAGGAAACCTACCAGATAAGGAAATTCACCTCTATGTAAGGATCAGTCTTAAGAGAGAGGTCTAGAGCACTGAAAGATTAAGTGAAGTGCCTATAGTCAGACAACCAGTAAGTGCTGGGAGGTAGACTTGAACTTTAGGCTTCCTAGATTCTCAGTTTATAAAGCACATATTACAAGCAAATATTACAAGAAAAATATTCAAAATCAAAATTTGTATTAGCTGCTGAGGTTGTAACACTAAATCCTAGCCACCACTGGAGAAAGGGGAAAAGAATAATCAAAAATAAGAAAAGGCCCACCTCCCTCAAAGAGTTTACACAATTTAATCTAGTGCAAATAAATGTAAAATTAAACAAAAAATACTCAAAATTGAACCTAACTCACTACATAAAAAATATGACCACTGATCATCCATACCTCCCCCCCCCCATTTTACAGACTAGGAAACTGATGCACAGAGAATCACAGGGTTGTGTCTAAAGTAGGGTTTGAACAAAATGCTTATAGTAATTATAATGAAGAAAAAATCATCAAGTTAAACTGATAATCAAGATTTACAAGGTTTAATACATAATAGTTTGTGTCTCATGAAATATCTAAATATCTCATTAAAATTAGAGGGTACTGGGTAATAAGAAAGACAATGACTGCTTCCATTGCAGAAATGCTTTTGTAAATGAGTCACAATTAAATCTTTAAAGATAAGGGAAAGATAAAGACCTTAAAATAAAAATTATATAGCTCCACAGTAATTTGAAGTGACACAACTTAGTTCTAAAGTTTCACATTTTAAACTCTTAATTTGAAGCACTGACAAATCAATATTTCAAAACATTAAGAGAAATTTGTTAAATATTAGGATTCATATTGATTCTTTAGTCATAAATACTAAATTAGAAATGAATTTTTAACAAACAAGCTTGAAAACTATCTTCAAGAATTCTCATTTCTTATCACTAAGATAAACAGAAACTTCCTGTTTAACTACAATTATAGGACAGACAACTAAAACAAGTATGTTCTTTGTAATTAGATATTATGGGTAAGGGAAGCTAGCTTTTATAAACAATAAAAATTTTCCCTTTAAAATCATCTATGTAAATAATTACTTTGGTCTCAAGGCAACAGATTATTCACAATGCTTAAATTTAATCTTTACTATGCTAAAATGATTTAAAAATTAATAGCTGCACAAATGTTTTATGTATAAAAAAAATTTATGAATAAGTACTAAATAAAACCCAGGAATTGAGTCTATCATGTACTAAAGTAGGAAAATTCTTCTCAAGGACAAATGAACTCTGGGGGATTTTATAAAAGGACACTGACCAAGATTAATAAAGTTTAAGAGAGGAGAATTGCATTGCAATCTGTACCTGCAGAACAGTGAAAAATCATGAATCCATTTAAATAATGTAATAACAAAGTGGAGAAGAAAGATTTGTCAATAAAAGGCATTTATTGATGAAAAGAGTAAGTGCTGCATTTTGAGCTAGAGGCACCTGAACTGGAATTACAGATCTAGATGTAGTGGGAAGATAAGATGCTTACTTTAAATATCTCGATTTCCTCATCTGTAAAAGGAAGTCATTGTTTTATCTACTGGGGACATAGAAGAGAGGAATGGAAAGTGACAATGATTTCAAAAACACAAGGATCAATAAATACACTAAATACAATCCGAAGAAATTTTTTTGTTAAAGCAAGACTTTTTAACTTCTTTTGGCATCTGGGAAACCTTTGGACTCAGGATGGTTTTTTTTAAAGTGTAAAATAAACTACAGGATTAGAAAGAAATACAGCTATCAACCTGCAGACTCCTGGTTACATAAATGATGGAAAGAGAGATCTGTAAGGGGAGATTAGACTTGGCCCCCGTAGAATTAACAACTTCTGAAGAAGGCTTTTTACAAAACACAGAATATGAGATAAAAGATTTAAATGGTAGAAATGAAGAAATCAGATGCCAAAAGAGAAAAATCACAATTAACAGGTATTGTTACAACAAATGCAATGCATTCTTGGCCACAAGAACATAATGGAGGGTAGGCAAAGAGATTATTTAACAAGTAAAGTCAATTAATAAAAGCCACTCCAACATAAAGAAAAACATTATGAATTAATTTTACTCAAACCCAAGAGAATGGTGAAGTGGGAGTGGAACAAATATTTTTAATCTAGGAAACATATGCAAAAGTATGTGCAACAATTCTTCATGGTTTGTCATTTTCATTATTCCAATTAACTTTTTTTAGAAGACCCTTCACAAGCGATCACTTTTTTAAACCAATAATAAAACAAAATATTAAATATAATTTAAAAAATAGTGTGCCCCCGAGTATCCAGATCCTGTGATAGGACCCAAAACACAATCAAGAATTAATAGTTTGTAGCAGCCAGGTGGCACAGTAGATAGAGTACCAGTCCTGGAGTCAGACCCTGTGTGACCTTGGTTGGGCAAGTCACTTTAACCCCATTGCCTTAAATAAAAATTTTTTAAAAATTAAGTTTGATTTATAAAAATATTTCAGTTTAAGAAGCACCATAAAGCAGGTAGAACAAGAAGAACCTTTTTTATAGATCAAGAAACTGAGGCTTAGAGGTATAGGCATTTTGATACCTGTTGATAAGGAATTTTTCTCCTTATAGTGCTGTCATACTGACACTTTTAGAATTAGGCAACTTTCATTTTTTTTCCAATTTTTTTAAAAAGCTTAAAATCAAAGTTAAAAATATAAATTATAGAAAATAGCAGAGTAGCTGCAAAACAGATGAAAAATTCTTCCTTCCTAGACTTAACTATGTAATGTTGCATATGCTTTTAGAGTTTCTTGATAAATTTTTACTTATGCTTTTCTTTGTTAAAAGTGTTCAACAAAGATAAGTTTAATGAGAAATGAATTATATCATCAATAAAAATTCAAAGTATCCCTTTGACGTTTTTAAAAAATGCCAAAGCTACCATGACATAGTTGATGTTGTAGAAAAATAGGCTTGACTCACGTTCGAATCTCAATTGTGTCACTTTTTGTCCCTGGACAAATCACTTCATCTAATTCCTCCATTTAAAGTAAAACTGAAGAGAATGCTTACACTAGCTTTTCCTAGGTGGTTGTAGGGGGGAAAAGTGCTTTGTAAAATACACAAAGCTACATAAATGCAATTATTATAGTAACTAGTAACAATGTCCATTATTCTATAAAGACAAAAACCGCATTCCCACTACATAAAGTAATTCCAAAGAATTAATCTATATAGTCGAAAAGAAATGAGAATTAAATGGACTTTGTCAATTCTAAACTTAGGTGTATATAAACTGTTTTCATATAGTATTTCATTCAATATTATTATGCAAAATTTCCATAAGGAAATTTCAAATTAAAATAAAATTTAAGTGAGTATACCGAAACTGGAAGGGGAGTCAACAACTTTGTGAAGGGTCCCAAAAGTCAGTGGAGATAGTTGTAAATCATTTATTTTATATCTAAGCATCTGATTAATTTCTTTTCTATTTTTCCTAGTTCTCTTCAACTTTTAAATATAGAAAATCCAAGTGTTAAGCAGGAAGCAAGATTTATGAACTCTAAACAATCTGATAGCCAAGGCCAAACTCAAAAACTTCAGCTTTGCATTTCCATTCTAAGAAAACTGTCAGAACACCAAATTTGCATAATTTACATAATGGAATGGTGGGCTTTTTTCAAAAGAGCACAAGTATAAATGAAGTCAAAAACTATTAAACAAAAGGCAAATTATCAAAAGTATATTTGGAGACAAGAAAAATTGGAAAAGTTGAACCTGCATCAACATCACTGAAAAAAAGGAAAAGAAAAGCTCTACATTCATCAGGTCAAAGAAATGAGACTTGATAATTGACAGGGTTATCCCAAAAAACCAAATCCTATGGACACTTTGATGAAGTCAGAGAATTAAGGCATGTTTTAACAATTACCTTTTTAACGCAATAGTACTTAAAGGAAAATATTAACTTCCATTTGTAAAATTAAGAAATGCTATTCTATCTATTCAATCTATAAAACCAATTTATCCATGGGGGGAGCAGTATAGGACTCAAAAGGGTATGGAAAATAGAACCAATTTGGGATACATTCCCAATTTCACAATAAAACTAAAATACATTTCCCTCAGGATTGGCCTTGAGCCTAAACTAAAAACTGATCCCCTATTCCTCCACTATTCCATAAAGTTTGAAATTCCTTTAACAGTAGTCATTTCCATTTAAAAAAATAAAACCTATAATGTAAATAACTCTGGCTCCTCATTGCCTTATAAAACTACCTTAGGTTGGCATTCAAAACAGTTATCACTTGCAGATACTTCAACAAAAAGGGGACTATTTCATCCTAGAGGGACTATTTCCCCAAATACATTCCTCTCCTGTTTCTATTAGCTCATGCTGTCTGGAATGTACCTTGCTCTTTCTTTGTATGTGGATCTCTTAATTCATCATTCCTTCAAAGCCCAGTTTAAATGCTATCCTCCAAGTATTAAAAGAATGTAAACAATTTTCTCCCTCTTGAATTCTAGATATCTCTTTCACTTAGAGTCTCTCTTTGTGATTACAATGATTTGCATTGTAACATTTAATTCAAAAAACATTTAAGGGCCCCTACTATGTGCCAGGCTAAGCACTAAGATTAGGCTGGGGGGTACAAAAAGAGACATGAGACAACAAAAATAGATACAAAACAAGTTATATGCAGGCAGGAAGCCAGTATCACCAGATCAAAAAGCTAATTTCAGAGATTAAGGTGTTAAGAACACTTGAGGGGAAGACACACTAAATTGAAAGGCTTTTAAATGACAAACAGCATTTCTGTATTTGCTTCAGGAAGTGGGAAGAAGTCACTGGATTTTGGGGGATGGAGATGGGGAGAAAGGTGTGGTATGATCAGATCTGTGTGATGAAAATCACTTTAGGGGTTGAACAGAGAATGGATTGGGGTGGAAAGACTTGAGGTGGGCTTAACCCCAATCTCAAAGGCATGAGGGGCCAGCACCAGAAAGGTGAATGTCAGAGAAGAGAAGGGGATGCTGTATTAGAGAGATTACACAGGTGGAATAAGACAGGCCTCAGCAACAGCCTGGATGGGAGGTGGGAGTAGGGAAATCAGAAAAAGATACTGTATATGCCCTTACTAGATTATAAATTCCCTAAAGGTCACAGATTATCTTTTTTTTATTGTTGCTTTTTTGCAAGGCAATGGGGCTAAGTGACTTGCCCAAGGTCACACAGCTAGATAAATTATTAAGTATCTGAAGTCAGATTTCTATTCAGATTCTCCTGACTCCAGGCCCTGTGCTCTATCTATTCACTGCACCACCTACTGTCCCAGGGATTATCTTTGATGAACCTCTCTACACCATTTTGAATTTAGGATTAACTATAAATTCAAATGAATTAGGCTTCATTTGGAAAGACATTGTAAAAGTGTAAATGAGTTTTGGTTAAAGAAATGACTGGTACCAGATTTAACTAAGGGACTAGGGCTAGACAGGAGGCCATTTCTTTCTCATGATTAAGAAAACTATGGAACAAGGCAACAAACCCAGGGGGAAAATTTTTCCTGCCTTCAAGGGAAAAGGAACTGGCAGACCATAGGCTAGTATAGCTTCAAGGTCACAAAGCAATCATAAGTAACAGAGCTGCAAATCATCAGGCAGTGAGTACAAAAAAAGCAGGTTAGCTTTCGAGTCAGTCTATCAGGTTTCTATCTAGATTCTGCTACCTGTGTGACTTTGAGATGACAAGTCACTTCAACTCTAATAAAATAAGGGGATTGGACTAGATCTTTTAAGATCTCTTCTAGCTCTATAAAAATTATGTGGCCTATGACTACATGCCCAGCAGTGTTTTCATAGTGATAACAGAAAGGCATTGATTTAAAATCAAATTCACCTTCAATTTCAAACTAGTCAATCTTGTTGACAGCCTTCAAACAACAAAGAAAAATTATACCCTTCCCCAACCAAGTGCATTTTGGATAGAAATCAAAAGTATACACAAGGACTTCTGAAGTGAAGGCATAGCTCAACTATAGAACACAAACTGAAACATTAAAAAAGTGAAGGGCTAAAAAATTGAATTTAAAACTAATTATAAATAATTCTTAGAAGAGGGAAGATGGAGGAAAAACCGTAAAACTCAAATAAAAGTAAAGGGGATCAAAAAATCATTTAACACAGTCCTCTCCTATAATAGCTATAGAAATGGAGGGCAAAGAGTCAAAGCTCACAATAAGATTCTCTTAGCAAAATCCTCATTAAAACCACCAATTTCAAGTTTAAATGTTAAAAAAATCTAAATGTATAAAATAATTAAATAAAACAGGTATTTTTTTTAAAAAATTAAATAAACTGAACAATTCCCCCATTAATAAAGTATATTGTTCTGGGGAGGAAAGGGAACAGTGACAGACAGAACAAGACCAGTTTGAGAAAGGTAGGGAAGCATTTTCTTTGTTTATGTGGGCACTGAGAAGCCAAGTGACTTGCCAAGAATCACACAACCACTGTGTCACTGTGAGACTTGAAACCAATTCTTAAAGGCTCTGAGGACTGATATCTACAAACTCTGGTCTAGTGCTTCTCATAACTCACAAAGCTTTAAGATTTAGAACTTCAAGTTATCAGTCAGCAGTGACTACTGAATACCTATATGTGAGAGAAAAAGAATGGCACAGAGAGAGAGGAGGGAAGGGGAGGGGAGAAGTGGAGGTGACCCAGTGCATGGAACATCTACCTTGGAGCAGAGCTGACCTGAGTTCAAATCCATAAACTCACCTGCTGGATGACCCTAGTTCAAGTTACTTAAGCTCCCTTTGCCACTGTAAAATGGGGATAATAGCACCTATTTCCTAGGGTGGTTTTGAAGATCAGATAAAAGTGTTTAATATCATGTTAAGCAAATACCAGGCACTAAATAAATGCTTATTTTCTTTTCCCTTTCCTGAAGTTAATAGGGAGTCATTAGAATTTATGGAATTCAGGGGGAGTAATATAGGTCATCCACCTTTGCTCTGGAGGTTCAATGTAGGCGGGCTTTTGTTGCTAATGTTATTTTTGATGAGGCAATCTGCGTTAAGTGATTTCCCCAGCTACTAAGTGTCAAGTGTATGAAACAGGATTTGAACTCGGTATTTAACCTGGCTGCCCCAGACAGACCCTTTGCTTTTGGAAGATCAATTCAACAACCAGGTGGAAGACACTGGAATAGAGCTGGGAGCTAGCTGCTTGAAGCACTGTGAGGTTAAGTGATTTGATAGAGCCAGGTATTTGTCAGAAAAAAGGACTAGAACTCAGGTCTTCCTGTCTTTGAGGCTTTCTAGGTCATTAAGTTACTAGCCATTCAATTAAAAATATCGTAATGATCTGCATTAAAAAAAGGAGTCATTTAAGAATCTTTCTTTGTTAGAGAAATGCAAATTAAAGCTTCTCAGAGGTACCACCTCACACCTCTCAAATTGGCCAATATGACCAAAAAGGATAATGATCATTGTTGGAAGGGTTGTGGGAAATCTGGGACACTATTACACTGTTGGTGGAGCTGTGAACTCATCCAACCTTTCTGGAGAGAAATTTGGAACTATGCCCAAAGGGCAACAAAAATGAACATACCCTTTGACCCAGCAATACCACTACTAGGTCTATACCCTGAAGAGATGTTGAAAAAGGGTAAAAAACATCACTTGTACAAAAATATTCATAGCAGCCCTGTTTGTGGTGGCAAAGAATTGGAAATCAAGTAAATGTCCTTCAATTGGGGAAATGGCTTAGCAAACTGTGGTATATGTATATCACACAGAACACTATTGTTCTATTAGAAACCAGGAGGGACAGGAATTCAGGGAAGCCTGGAGGAAATTTCTTTGAACTGATGCTGAGTGAGATGAGCAGAACCAGGAAAACACTGTACACCCTAACAGCAACATAGGAGTGATGATCAACCTTGATGGACTCTCTCATTCCATCAGTGCAACAATCAGGGACAATTTGGGGCTGACTGCAAAGGAGAATACCATCTGTATCCAGAGAAAGAGCCATGGAGTTTGAACAAAGATCAAGGACTATTCCCTTTAATTTAGAAAAAAAAGATATCTTATTGTCTAATCTTGTTATCTCTAAGACTTTTTGTTTCTCCCTTAAGGATATGATTTCTCTCTCATCACACTCAATTTGGATCAATGTACAACATGGAAACAAAGTAAAGACGGACAGATTGCTTTCCCTGAGGGGGAGGGAAGTAAGATGGGGGGGAATTGTAAAACTCAAAAACTCAAATAAAATCTTTAATAAAAAAAAGAAGAATCTTTCTTTGTCTTTGACTGTAAAAGCAGAACTCATCTAATATTGAATTCTCCCAACAGGTCAAATTTCACTATAGTGATATTATCTAAGAACCTAAGTATTTTAAAGTAGGAGCCTATGAAAAATGGCCAAGCTAGAGCCACATGACAGAGAATGTCATCTGGGGTTCCCAAGCCCTCAATGTTCTGACCTCCCCCCTTCCTCACCTGTAAAATGGCCACATAACTCTTTAACAAACTTTAGAGTTTGTTCCTAAGAGGTCTAGAGCATCAGAGGCACAAAAAGGAACCTTATTGGTCTTTTCATTTTGCAAATAAGCAAATAGGCCAAGAGAGGTTCAGTTACTTCAGTCTAAGGTCATACACTTAAATGTTATTAAGTGTCAAAGTCAGTTGTTGAACCTAGAAGTTCCCCCTTTTTCAATATATCATGCTTGACCTCTACACAAAGCTGTTACTGTGTCAATTAACTAAATGCCTTAACTTCAACTTTCATACAGTAAGTACAATATGCTCAAGTTTCCTAAATTATACGTTTGAATACCTTAACATTTGAGCATTTGTTTTTTTTATAAGACAAGATTCACTGGGTTGATGATATATAAACATAAAAAGGTCTGGACAAAAGACATAATTTTAAGAAAGAAAGCAAATAAAAATATTAAGGAAGGGCAGAGAGGATTACTCTATTTTTCTTGAGGCCTAGAGTCAGAAAGACTCACTTTCCTTGCTGAGTTCAAACCTGGCCTTGCTAGCTGTGTGACCCTAGACTACCTCGGTTTCCTCATCTGTAAAATGAGCTGGAGAAGGAAATAGCAAACCATTCCAGTATCTATGCCAAGAAAAACCCCAAAGAAATTGCACAAAACTGAAAAAGAGCTGAACAACAGAGAGGATTACACTAAAATAAAATCTAAACTTTTTCAAATTAAAAACAATGTATTTGCATCATAGAAGCTTGGCATCACCAGCAAAAAAATTATGAAATTATACTTCAAAATGTATTAAGAACATTTTATTTGGAGCCGGAGTACTTGAGTTCACATCCTAACTCTGCTACTATTCCCTACTTCATGATTTTGGCTAAGTTAGATCACTCTATTGGGATGACTTCCTTTCAAGATCTGTAAAATGAAGGGATTGGAATAGATCAGTGGTGTCAAATTCATCCTGGGTCACATACTGATTCAGGACACAACAGATTAACGATGTACTGCCCTTTAATACTTTTTTTAGGTTAAACATTTCTTAATTACATTTTAATCTGGTTGGGTTTCACTTGGGTCAAGAATTTTGATACCTGAACTAGGTGCCCTGTCAAGGTCCCATCCAAACCTAAATTCATGAATTCTATTTTTCAACTCTGTGAATAGAACTCTGAGAAACCAGATTTGGCAAATACTTAGTAAATTCTAAACAAAACTATTTTAACGTGGATTTCCTGTGCCACATTTAAGGAAAAATGTACTCAAATCAAATAATCTAATCCCAAACTTACTTTCCATTAGGGAAAACAACATGCACACATATATTAGGGAAAACATTATGTACAAACAAAAATGGAATGCAAAGTAAATACAAGCTAACAGCAATAAGAACAGGCAAGTCAAAAAAGCTTTCAGGTCAAAGGTGGGATTTGAACTGAACTCTGAAGGAATTCTTTCCATTAGTTAACTACCTGACTTGTAAAGTTGAAGGGGTCTTGCTGATTTTAATCTTTGAGGATATTTAGACAAATAATTAACTAAAATAATTTTCTAAGATTTGCAAATTGTTAAACTGTAAGTAAACTTAGAAATAGTCTACGTCAACTCACTCTCATTTTACAATTGAGGAAAATAAGATTAAAAGTAATGTGTCTTAAGTTCAGACAGCTAATAAACAGCATGGCCAAGACCTAAAAGTAAAAATCAAGACTTTAAGAGTAAAAGGCAAGTATTCTCCTGGCACTAAAGAATGAACATTCACTAATTCCCGTGCCTTCTACCTTTTTAATAATTTGGGCCTTGCTCAACAAAGCAATGTTAAAATACCGACAGTACACCAACTTAGTTTTAAAACAGAAACATTCTCGTTGATCAATGAACATAGATTTAGTGCAAACTACTTTAAATGTTGTTTTCAGTTGCCCCCCAAAACTTCTTCTAGTAATTACTAGATCAAACTTCTTCACTACAAACTTCTTCCCATTCCTAATTTCTGGGAAGGCCGGATTCCGAATTACGGCCAGACTTTTTCTTATCTTTTCAAGTTTGTTGTAAATACTCCCCCCGCCTAGATGGGGTGAGAGCCAAACCCTCAACAATACGCTCCAGAGCCACAGGCTCCCCAAGATCCCACGGATCCTTTCCCTCGGCTGTGTTAAATTTCCGGGGCCGGGGCCTGGCTGTGCAGCCCCCGGAGCAAGGCCAAGCGGAACAGGTCTCTCTCACTGGGGCCCACGGAGATGAGAGCCCGAGGCACGGCAGCCGCCATCTTAAAATGCGGGGCACAAGTTCCAGCCAGAAAGGATCCCGCGGCGGCCCCGGCCCTGGGCCGCCCGGGCAGCCGCTTCCTGCCCACCCGCGACACCGGCCCAGGCCCCGGCCCCGGCCCGCCGCGGGCGGCGGAGGTCCCCCCCCCCGCGGCCGCGGCAGCGCCCCCCGCCCAGCCCCGCACCCCGGGCGCCCCCAAGGTCACCCGGGCGCCCCCCGCCGCGGCCGGGGCTCACCTTATTGATCCGTTTCAGCGCCATGGTGCGTGCTTCTTCCCGCCCGACGCGGAGCTCTCGGTGGGCAGCGGGTCCGGCCGACGGGGAGGGGTGGGGGGAGGGGATCGCTCTTCTCTCACCGGCTCCGCCCGACACAGGCGCCTTGTGCAGAAACGGACCAGATCAGCGCCCGCCTGGGCCCGGGCGCCCCCCGCCCAAACCGCCTCGACCCGGGGTGCGGGGGGAGGCCGCGAGTCCCACCTGCGGGGGGCCTGGGGGCGGCCGCTGCGGCAGGAGCCGGGGCCTAGGCCGCGCCGCGCCGGCGTCACCCGAGGCGCGGGGGGAGGGGGCCCGGACCCGCTCGCGTCCGCTCCCGGGGGGGGGGGGCGGCCCAGCCGAGCGAGGAGCCGGGGGAGCCGAGCCGAGGGGGCCGGGGCGGGGGGCTCTCCGAGCCGCCTCGGGCGCCGCCGCACTCTGGCCCGCCCGGCGCGTGCACGCGCGCTCCCGCCCCGCCGCCGCCACCATCCCCGCCGGCGCTCTGCGCCCGCGCCGCCCCGGGCCCCGGCGCGCGCAGCGCCCCCCGCCCCCGGCCTCCCGCGCGAACGGGCCCGGCTTCCCGGCCGCCCTCCCCGCCCGCCCGCCCCGCTCCCCCGGCCGGCCGGCCGGCCTCCCCTTCCCCTAGCCATCCACACCCACGCGTACAGAGGGGCCGGGGCCTCCCTCGAGCTGCGGCCTCGGCCTCCTCCCCGCGCGGCAGCTGGTGCCTCCCCGGCCCGACGGGGCTCACGCGCACGACACAGCCACAAGATGTCCGCTCTGACGGAACTACAGCCGGCTGCCACGCTCCGCCCCTCCCCCGCCGGACCCTTCACCGCCGCCGCGTATCCGTCCGCCAACGCCGCTGTCGCGAGGACTGGGCGAGCGCCGCGAGGAGGGCGGAGGGCAATGGTTCACTTCCTCCTCCTCCCGGGCCGGGGGCCGCGGCTGGGGGCTCGCCCTTCTGCCCCGAAAGCACGACGCCTTACTAATCGGACCGGGGGCTGGGCAGAGAGGGCGGGGGCCGGAGGCGAGGCATGGGCAGAGGAAGGAGGAGAAGGAGCTGGAGGCGGGGAGACTCAGGCTGGGAGAAGCATCGAGAACCGGAAGGAGACCATGGGGGGGAGGGAGCGAAGGCGGCCGCCGCAGGGTCCCCACGCCCCTTCTCGTTGGGTGGTGAGCAAGCCCGACTCTCGCGAGAATCCTGCTGCTGCCGGCTGGCAGTTCCGGAGGCTGGGCATTTACGGGGCGGGGGGGGGACGAGGGGCAGTTTCTCGTGATGGGTACCCTGGGTTTCTCCTCTACCCTCCCCCCCCACTGGCCCGTACCCTGACTCTCGCGAGAGTTCGTGGGTAAGCGGGATAAAGCCCGAGCCGGGAACTAGCCGGAAGAATTACGCGGACGGCCTAGAGAGGAAATGGAATTCCCCGGGGAGCGTGCACATCGCTCCTCCCACACATCCAATCAGAGAGGGACGGAGGGCGGGGCTGGGGCGTGATAGGGCGTTGCGCGGGGGCCGGTCCCTTCCCTGCAGACGCTCGGGCCGTGGCGGTGCCGGTGCCGGTGCCGGTCGGAGCTCGGCGCCGCGGAGCGCCCGGGTCAGCGGAGGACCCGGCGGCGGGGTGCGCTGAACCGAGCCTTCCGGAAGGCCGCGGAGCCGCCCGCCGGGGCGGCCGAGGTTCAGAAGGGTTCGGCGTCTAAAGCGCCCAGGTGAGAGCCAGGACAGTGAACCCGGGAGGCGCCTCGGGCCTTGTGCCGATGGGCGAGCTGTAAGGTGTAGCTTGAGAGACAGACTTGGGGCCCCCACACCCCCGACCGGGAAGAAAGCGGCCCCCACGTTGAATGTCAAAGGCGCCTGGCGGCTGCCGTGCTTCCATGGGGATTTCTCGGAACAAAGTCTCTCATTTTTAACGTTTTGTACTTGGGAGGGATTTTGAACGTCGGACTTTACCCTAAGGAAGTCCTTAATTACCTTCCTAATTCCCTACCAATGAAACAAACATAAAATAGTTGCCTATCATGTATAGAATATGAGGCTGGAGATAAAAATTCCCTAAATGAAATGCCGGAAGGATGAGCTTAAAGTTCCTCAAAAATAGGTGGCAATCTACTCACGTCTGTAAGGGAAGGTAAACAGTGGCATCGCAGCTTTAGCACAGCTTCTCATCTCAGAGGCTCTAGAGGGGCCGCTTCTCTATTCTGTTTCTCAGCATTTTTGATTATTCAATTTTATGTTTCCTTTAAGTAGGTGAGTGGACACCATATTTTTAAGTTATAATCTGCTGAAGATGTATGAGGTGAAGAGGATAAGAAAAGAGTGAGACAGCAGGGATAGGTTACAGTAGAAATAAATAAAAGGTTCGTGGGTATCCGTGAGATATTTGTATATTTGTCTTGATACCCCCCCCCAGTAGCTTGTGACTAGAACAGAACAAAGGTTCTTAATTCCTGATAGAAGCTGTATTTGATCCAGAGAATTTATAAAAACACATTTTCATGCTGCAGTGCCCTGCTACATATTAGCAAATTGATTTTTTTGAATGAACCACACTCAAATTTTAATTGTGAGGTCACTGGGCCATTGTTCCTACCCTTGGTACCCTGACTTTAAAGTAACAGTATTACTATTAGAAATTTGGGCATTTTCATCCCCAAGAAATTGTTCTCATAACTCTGATATAAATACACTTTACCATTTCATTGTTTTAACATAAAAATAGACAAAGTAACTTGTTAATTATAATTTAGTAGTTTGGCAAAATTAGAATGAAGATTGCACATATACAATACACTGAATAAGATTCTATGTCACATGAGGAACCATATCATAGATATAAATTCACCCTCTTCAGGTGCTTAATTCCTTAAAACTATTATGACACCTAACATTAAAAAATAGAGATTTTATAATCATAGCAGCCCTGTCTGTAGTGGCAAAGAATTGGAAATCAAGTAAATGTCCTTCAACTGGGGAATGGCTTAGCAAATGGGTATATGTATGTCATGGAACACTATTGTTCTATTAAAAACCAGGAGGGATGGGAATTCAGGGAAGCCTGGAGGGATTTGCATGAACTGATGCTGAGTGAGATGAGCAAAACCAGAAATCACTGTACACCCTAACAGCAACATGGAGGTGATGATCAACCTTGATGGACTTGCTCATTCCATCAGTGCAACAATCAGGGACAATTTGGGACTGTCTGCAATGGAGAATACCATCTGTATCCAGAGAAAGGACTATGCAGTTTGAACAAAGACCAAGGACTATTTAATTTAGAAAAAAAAAATTGATATCTTATTGTCTGATCTTGTCTTATACTTAATGTTTCTTAAGGGTATGATTTCTCTCTCATCACATTCAATTTGGATCAGTGTATACCATGGAAACAGTGTAAAGACTGGCAAATTGCCTTCTGTGGGGGCTTGGGAGAGGGAAGTAAGATTAGGGGAAAGATTATAAAACTTAAAATAAATAAAATCTTTAAGTACAAAAAAAATTTTTAATGTATTTTAAAAAAAACATAGGCAACTAGATGGTGCAGTAGATAGAACACCAGCCCTGGATTCAGGAGGACCTGAGTTCAAATCCAAACCTCAGACACGTAATTGCCTAGCTGTGTGACCTTGAGCAGGTCACAACTCCATTGCCTTAAATAAAATTAAAAAATATTTTTCTCAGTTCAACATTTAATAAACACTTTAAACATCTACCAAAAAGTAGATTAAAAATAGTTCACAAAACCTTCATAAATCCTTATTTTAATACAACAGTGATGATGAATCCTATTTTAGTAATAACCTTACTTATCTGGAACTCACCTATCCATCTATCTGGAACATAGGCAAAAGCAAGTAGATAAGCAGCAAAGGTCTCTGAATAGCCAAAATAGATGTGATAAAAATCCAAGCTTGAAGTTCTTTCACTATCTTTATAAGAGAGTCCATGGGGACTTTCCTCAGAGTCTATTGACTCTTATTTTGCAGTCTAATAAGTTTGATTAACTAGTTTCCAATTTCACTTTCAGACTAAAAGCAAATTAGAAGGAAAGAGGCTATTGAAAGTACATTGACAGCATAGAAAAACTGCTGACAGCCAGATATCAAGAAATGAGAAAAATTAAGAGATACAAGAACTAAAAAAAAAGGAAAAACAATCGGGCCATTTAGTGCAGGATGGAGCAAACCTACTCATTTAATTACACCCTGTTGGCAACACTCTTATCACAGAAAATGATGTTCATAATGATGATGCTGAGTCACCTTCATTGAAAGATTAAATTATATTCTGTATACTGTTTTAAAAAATAAAGAATTCATAAGAATACCTTAGAATCTTAAAACAGGATGCATTTAGTAAATGCTAACATTTTTATTCAAGTTTTGTTGCTTATGTAGATAAAAACTGAGCTACCCATAAAACTCAGCTGTTCAGAATGACTCATAATAAATAGGAACTAGGCCTGTGATGTCATGGAAATCGGTAACTCCTACAGAATTCCTTCTACCAATGTACTCTGAGATAACTTATCCACAATTGCACAGCCAATATGTGACTGACAGCCCAGAGACCAGCTCTCTATCCACTAGGCCATGGCTGCTCTTCAAAATAATTCAGGATAATTTCCTTAAAACAACCCTGGAAATATTTCCTTTTTACACATAAGGAGACTGATTCATACAGTTATTAGTGTTGAATTTTGGATTGGCTCAATTCCATGTCTTCCATTTCCAGGTTCAGTAATTTTTTTTCCCCACAAAAATATTCCATGGGTGCTCTGAACTTCCTTTTCTTTTTAAACTTAACATTCACTACTTTTTGACTTAGAAAAACCTCATTAACATTATGTTGTATTTTTAATTATTTTGTTAAACATTACTCAATTATATTTTAACCTGGCTCTTCCTCATATGAACTCAGAAGTTTTCCTGGCCAGGACTTTGATACCTCAGAATCTATAGACTGGGCAGCTAGATGGTGCAGTGGATAGTGCACCAGAAATCCAGTCTCAGACACTTAATAATTGCCTAGCTTTGTGTCCTTGGGCAAGTCACTTAACCCTATTTCCTTAAATAAAATAAAAATTTTTTAAAAATCTAATGAGAGTAAAGGATGTTGTTTGTCATTCTCAAAGAGAACCAATGGTATCACAAAGGTGATTGATTTGTACCTGAATAGGATTTAAGAGAGATGAGTTTCACAAAGACATCAACTTTAGACTCCGAAATCCAGGTAAAAGATAAAAAAAATCAAGACAATTGATAATGGCCTAGAATGCAGTGGATAACCTTAGTCTTTCTAAATTAGTCTTTCCCAGGCCTCAATCTGAGGTAATAACCATCTGATAATGGAAGCAAGACCACCTAGGTGAATTTAAATCTTGCCCTGGTCAAATTACTAAATCTCTGCACTAAATATCTCATTCCCTAGTATCATACAATTCTATATTTAGAATTGGGAGGATCACAGAGTGCATCTAGGCTAAACTTCAGCAAAAAACTTTGGATCAAGTAAGATGAAAGTTTCTGGGAGGTCTTTCAGATTCTAATTTCAGGTGCTGTGAAACTATGAGTTATATTTTAAATTTACAAAAAAAAAGATTGGATTTGTGGATGAGGAAATTATATTTGTCAGTACTGAGCAGCTACAGTGGTTAAGGGAAAGCCTTTGAATTTACTTGTGAACAATTATGATTATGAACATAACATGAACAAATATAATTAGCATGAATCACCATATATTTAACTTGACATTTATATTTTTAGACTTTATAACTTTGTTGTGTTTTTCTTTAGGTTTGGAAAACATTGAAAATACAAAGGATATGATTTTATAAATTTAATAAATTATATACATCTGTTGCTTATTCACATATTTTTCTCTGGAGTATTTAATGTAAAAATGCTAGGCAAATCAAAGAAATTAATTCTAGACTATTTTAAATACGTTACAAGGAAACAAAAATATTCCTCTACCAAACCTTCACGAATGTGGACTAGGGCATCATTGATAGAACTGAAGTTGATCATTGTGTTTAGAAGATAAGTACAAATTTTAAATGAAGTTTTAAAATTGAAGATCTAATAAAAATCAGACTAGAAGTTTCAAATAAAAATTAAAATCTATCTTCAGATGCATGACACAATCATCTGATACCAGAAATGTTGGAAATTGGTAGATTTTCAAATTTTATATTACAAATCTATAAAAGTTATAATTTGAGATTGACATAAGCACTTTATTATCAAGTGATCAGACTGACTTAATATAATTTCATTAGTATTTATTAAGTTACTGGATAATTTTTTAAATTTCATTTCTTTGATTCTTTAAAAGTAATTTTCCTAGCTATGGCATGGCTTACTGAAAAAGTGATGTTTTGTCCTTTGTTATTGAAGATGACCTTGACATCAAGGAAGTGATGTCATGACAAGCACATGAATTGGATTTGAGTGAGACGATGTTGTGCTAAGTCACCAGCCTCACTTTCTCCTCCAGAGCCATCTGAATCCAGTGGCCAGATATAAACCAGGACAACTGAAGATGATCTTGGAGGTGAGGCAGTCAAAGTGACTTGCCCAAGGTCATACACCTAGTAGGTGTAGGTCCAATGTCTGAGGTCAAATTCAAGCTCCCATCTCCAAGACCAGTGTTCTATCCACTGTGCCACCTAGCTGCCCTAGAAAATGTGGACATCCTAGTTTAACTATCTTTGCTCCAGTTTCTTAAGAGTTGCAAGCTTTTTGCACTTGATTTTTTTTATGCTTTCTAAAATTTTGACCATAATTTTCATATTAATTTTTTTTAAAAATCACCTCAGGATGACAAAAGGATTTCATTCACAGATTACTACGAATTTCTTGAATTTTGTTTTTTTCCCTAAAATGTGGGCATCACTATATTCTGTTCTTCCTTTTCTTCAGGGTTCCATAACCTAGGATTTAAGTTTTAAAGAGACCTTAAACTTGGATGGAAAAATGTTATTTTTATTTTTACTAACCTCTAACAGAAAAACAGGTTAAGAATTCTTGCTCTAAGAATGCTCTCAGCAACCTCCATATACTCTCATGGCTTTATTAACTCTATGCATATCATTCCCACATATGTGTGTGTGTGTGTGTGTATGTGTGTGTGTGTGTAGAGGAGAGACACAGACATAACTATATATATATATATATATATATAGAGAGAGAGAGAGAGAGAGAGAACTTGCTCTTCCTGAATTATCTTTTTTTCCCACTAGTTGTGGAATATTTCCACCTGGATTCTTATCTTTTACCTTAAATACAGTCCTTCAAATTCTATATATCCAAAATGGAGCAAATTATTTTCCTAAAATTTCCTGTTCTTCTTTCTCCTAACTTTTATATTTCTACTGATAGTATTATTCCCTTCTTTTCCCATCCTATTTCCATTTTTAAAAATTAAGTAAACTATATGGCAGATGCTAGGTTCTGGGGACATTAAAAATAAAAAAAAGTTCCCTACCCTCAAATTTATATCCTATTGGATGAATTTATTCCTACATTCCTTTTCATTCCCAATGTGCTACAAACCCATTAGTTCCCACTAGATATTTCCTTCTAATTTATAAGTTTGAGACCATCACTTAGCTGCTTAAAAAAACCTACATAAAACTGGTACCTTCCTACCATATATACAATTAAATACAAACTCTGAGTCATCTACAACTTGGTGAAATCTGTTTTCTAGCATTATTCCCCCTGTCTTCAAGTCTTCTCCATAGTTACTTAAGCATCTCAATTGCCAAACCTGGCAGGTTTTTTCTCATCCTCATCCTTCTTGATTTCTCTGCTACATCTGAAACTCTTAACCACTCTCTTTTCCTGAATATTCCCTTTTATTTCAATTTTTGTGACATTATGCTTCTCTGGTTCTTTTCCTACCTGTCAAATTTCTTCTCAGGTTCCTTTATATGCTTAATCATCTTTATGATGTCCTTCAAGACTCTCCTGGACCTTCTGTACTTTCTCTTGGTGATCTCATCAGCTCCCCAAGGGTTTCATTAACCGCTATAAATCTAATCAAACATAAGTTTATTTTCTGAGTTCCAGTCCCCATCACCAACTTTTCTATTGTACATTTCACACTGAATATCCCAGAAACAAGTCCCAAACAGAAATGATTAATCCTTCCAAAACAATCACTTTCACTGAACCTCCCTATTTCTGTTGAGAGTACCATATGATCTCCTAGGTTAGTAATGTTGATAGTACCCTTGACTCATTCTCCCTCATAAATTCCCCAAAACTTTCGTTTCTTTTTTGGGGAGGTTAGGTTTTTGCACAGCAAATGGAGTTAAGCGGGTTGCCCAAGGCCACACAGCTAGGTGATTATTAAGTGACTGAGGTCAGCTTTGAACTCAGGTACTCCTGACTCCAGGGCCAGCGCTCTATCCACTGTGCCATCTAGCTGCCCCCAAAATTGTCATACCTAACTCCTTAACATCTCTTGCATCCTATGCCTACCTCTTCCTAATACACCATAATTCATGTCATCTATTCATCCTTGGACTATTGTTATGGCCTCAATTTTTCTCCCTGCCTAAGTTTTCATCCTCTCCAATCCATCCTTTACATAGGTGCCAAAGTGATTTTCCTTAAGCAAAGATCTTAGCATATCGCTCACCTGCTGGGTCAACTTTGATGGTTTCCTGTTGCCTTTAAATACTTCCTTTCTAGCCTTATTATGTATTAGTCTGTTTCATGAACTCTGTGGTTTCTAGCTGATTTTCTTTTCTTCACATATAAGTGTCCATCTCCCATACACTCTAAGCTCTGAAAACAATTTGGACTCTTAAAATCTCTGAGCCAAAATGCAGACTTGAGTCATATATGTAAGTTTTTAAATACACGTAGTCTTTGAGAGATCAAATTGAGAGGAAGGAGCAAGAGCAGTGGAGGAGATTGCATCCCCAGCCTGAGACTGGAAAGAATCTGTGCCATAGGAGGCAATAGTTGAAAGAAACTGAGAGATTGAATTAGTCCTGAGTGTTCATGTCCTGAGTGCAGACACCTTGAAAAGAACTTAAAAGTCTTCTTCAAGGACTGAGATTCAAAAACTTTTATTTAATTTTAAATTTAACAAATTTAAATTTGTTCAAGGTCACACAGAAGGTGTCAGAGGCTGAACTTGAACCAAGAACTTTTTCAAATGAATTCCAGCTCTCTTATCCATTATTGTTCCTCCCAGAAAAAGTCTCAGGACTTAATTACTTTTTTTTATTCATTCAGACATTTTAAAAAGTCAACAGTTATCTTGAAATATACAAAATTTAAACAGACTACTTAAACTTATATCTAAAAATGAGTTTTCTTAACTAGAAGATCTAAGCTGTTGTAATTAAAGCTAGTAATTGTCATATAATATGGGTGAGAGGGACAAGAGACATCAAGCACATGGACCAGAAGGCCATTATATTTCCCCCAGCCTAAAAACAAGTGAATTACTTATAGATGATTAAATCTCCAGAGGGGCAGGGTACGCAGAGTTGACAGTGAAAAGGTCATATTTGAAACCACTTCTCCAGAGAGTCCTAGAAAGGCTTCAGATCTTTTTTCTGGATGGGAAGGGGAAGCACAAAAGATCTAATACCATTTTAGCAATAAAGCAGCATGGGCTGAGAATGCACTGAAAAAAAAAGATCTAATACCAGCCTGCCAACCTTACCCTACTCATCAGTGTTATATCTGAAATGCAATTACTCTTGCCATCTCTCATTCCTATTAAGATACACCTCAAACCTAGATTGGCTAATAGGACAGAAAATGAAAATACTAAAATTTGGGGGGGGTTGTAGGGAAAATGATATATTAATGCACTGTTGGTAGATTTGTGAATGTATTCAATCATTCCATAGAGCAATTCAGAATTATTCCCAAAGGGCCATAAAACAAGGCATACCCTTTTCCCTAGCAATGCCACTGGTCTTTATTTCAAGTGACGAAAAAAAGGAAAAGGTACCTATATGTACAAGAATACTTAGAGCAGCTCTTTTCTGATGGCGAGGAATTAGAAATTGAGAGGATGCCCATCAGTTGAGAAATGGCTTAACAAATTGTGGTGTGTAAATTATGCAAGGTTATTATAAGAAATGATGAGGGGGCAGCTAAGTGCCCTGGAGCCAGGAGGACCTGAGTTCAAATATGCCCTCAGACACTTAATAATTACCTAGTTCTATGACCTTGAGCAAGTCACTTAACCCCATTGCCTTTGAAAAAAATAATGAACAGAATCCTCTCAGAAAATCCTAGAAAGACTTGATGGAAAATGAAATGCACTGTGTACAGGCAATATTGTAGCTATGAATGACTTAACTTTTCTCAGTAATACAGTGATCCAAGACAACGCTAAGACTTATGGTAAAGAATGCTATCCATCCCCAGAGAAAGAGGAAAGTGTCTGAATATGGATTGAATTATCTTTTTTTTACTTTATTCTTCTTGAGGTTTCTTTTATTTTGAGAGGGAAAGTTCAGTTTTCTTTTATACCATGAATATCATGAAAATGTTTTGCATGACGACACATTATAACCTATATCAAATTGCTTGTTTTCTCAATGGGGGGGCAGGGAGAAAGGCAGAGAATTTGGAACTCAAAGTAGTAAAAACAAATGTTAAAATTTATGTGACCAGGAAAAAATAAAATACTAAATAAATAAATTTAGAAAAAGATGTACCTCTAGCACTATCTTGTAGGTAAAGCCTTAGTTAATCCTTTTGTTACTGCTCTCTCTGACCCCCCCCCAGCTACCTTATTTTGTTATTTATTCTAGATGGAGCTCTTTTATACCACCTGTACTCAAAATACCATATTAGTAAATTCTTTGCTAAAAAGCTGGTTTTTAATTAAAGGTTTGGGTCAGTTATCAGTTGGAAACATTGTTGGGGCTCAGTAACTCTAGTGCTGATGCACTATCTCCTACACTCTCCCTCTGGATGCCTGTTCTTCCTTTTCCTTCTATTCTCCCAAGTGAGCCTTCTCAGTTTCTTTTTTGTGTAGTGTTTGTGGAGATGGATGGATTTGAGTACAATTGCACACAGTCTTCAACCTCACTCTCTCAGTCATCAAAGTCCAGTGGCAAGACAAGTCAGGAGGACTCACAATGGCTGGAAAGCAGCATATGATCTTGATGTCTAATTTCTGACCAAGTTCTCAGTGCTCAGCAGTGCCTGCTTCAGCTGCCTTCCTGGCCATTGGAACCAATGTTCTCATCCACACTCCACTGGGAAATCTTTCCATGCTTGGAACTGATTACTCTGGGTCTCTAAGCCAGCACTTAAACCTTATCCTATAGATCTGAGGTCTATAAGGATCTCACAATAAACAAGCAATGTAGGTCAAAAGAATATCCAATTATGGTCTAAACAAAAATGAAACATGTTAATTTTTTTTACTAGATCCTTTAGAAAATAGGGTATATAAGAATGAGAGTCTCAGATGAGTCTCTCCAGGTAATGATTGAAAATGAAAAAGCAACACTATCTCAAACAAGCCTCCACAGAACAGCATCCAATCTGAAATGTCTTCCCCAATTCCTACTCAACTTGACAGACTGAGTTCCCAGAAGGAGGGAATACTAATACTCTTGTTAAATTCTAGCAATAGGTAATACTTAGGAGCAACTTCAGAAATTCAGGGAGGACTGGCACTTCTGGTATGAGGGCTTACCAGCCATTTTCATGGTTGCTTACCCATCTCTGGTATCCATTTTACACTCAACTCTCCCCTTTGAGAGAAACTCCAAGAAGCTGAAGCATGTGCAGAGGCTACAACTTGTTAAAACTGTCTTGGAAGAAAAGGCTGAAAGTTAACTGACAGTCTTCAACACCTCTTGGAAGATGTGGGGATGTCTACTCCAAGGCAAAGGAACTGGTGTCTCTTGAGTTCAGGTCAGACTTTTGGGAATACAATCAAGAGGTATTTACTAATTTAAATATTCAATATGGTTTCTTTTCTCATGTTTGAGAGAACACTGATATCTCCGTTCAAGATTACTAAACTTTTAGGGGTGAGATTCCCCAGACAAATGCTAGTCTATGACTAGCAAACTCTCAAATAATCCTCTCCTAATCCTGATGACTACATAAGCAAAAATTCCCTTCACTACTATTAATCTTCCTTTCTCTCATTCCATCCATGTCAATCCTAAACCCTCAAATTCTTATCTTGCCCTGACCCCAAATTTCATTGTCCTCTTGAATGCTACTCTAATGTTAATAAACTTCCCTTTTTTTCCAAACTCCTTTCAGAAGTCACATCATTTCTGGTCACCCTCTCCAGTACTGAATGTGTACCGCACCTTGTCTTGGTCTCCTGATAAGACCTGAAAGAAAAATAGACAAACCCTTAACCTTCCAAGCCACTTCCAGAACCTCTGTGTTGTCATCATAAAGCAACTTCTCTTTTAAAGTTTACTCCTTCCATCTCTAATACCCTTTGTAGAACATTTTTACTGTAATCTTACCTACCCCTAGGTAATTTCCCCTCCTTTCTTAGTTCAGTACCTTGCTTGTTGTCTTCTTCACCCTAATCCGTACCTTCATGCTTGAAAACTTGGATATAAAATCAGTATCCCATACTATCAGGACACCAAACTCCTCAACCTGACTGTACCTTCACTCTCCTTCAACCAACACAGAGGAATGGTCATACCCTTGATATCATAATCACAAGTGTTCTACCTTCTTGGTCTAGAATTCTGAAATTTCAGTTTGGATCACAACCTCCTCTCTCCCATTGTTCTCTCTGCCTTATTTCTCTGTCCTGAGAAGGGCTTCTCATCTTATACAATTGGATCACTCAGCTTTTCTTCACTGATCCTCTCTCCAAGTGAATATCAAAAACCTCTTGCTGAAACTATAAACTCTAAAGTAGAAAAATTTATTCTTTTTGACCCTGAGGGAACATTGACATGTTAATTCATTTTGGGTGAAGCTGTTAAAATTAGTTGACCTAGGGGGCGGCTAGGTGTCGCAGTGAATAAAGCACTGGCCCTGGAGTCAGGAGTACCTGGGTTCAAATCTGATCTCAGACACTTAATAATTACCTAGCTGTGTGGCCTTGGGCAAGCCACTTAACCCCATTTGCCTTGCAAAAAAAAAAAAAACCCTAAAATTAGTTGACCTTTTAGGAAAGCAATATGGAATTAAAAAAAACTTTAAGATGAGGAATAGTTTATTGATCAGAAGACTCATCTGTATAAAAATATTCATAGTAATTCATGATAGCAAAATGTTGGAAATGTATAATATTATTAGATACAACAAGCAATTCTATGATATAGGATACTTTGCTTAGACTTGGGAAGATCACATACCAAATCCTTTCTCTGACCTTTAATTTTACATGACTTGAACAAATCACAGAATATCTGTCTCTGGTTATTTTTTAAGATTTATCTTTCTCTGTATCCCCATTGATGAATCACAATTGTTATTAAAAGTTAAATAAATATTGATTTTGTGACTTACTAGAAGTTCCATATTTTAAAATTTAAAACTAATGGAATATTGACCTAGAAATGTCAAATATGAAGAATTCAAAGAAATAAAGATAGACTTGCATATGATGCAGAGTGAAGAAAGAAGAACCAAAAGGAGCTGTGTACTAATTACAACTATGTAAATAAAGACATTAAACAACATGAAGTTAAATCCATTATGCTTTATTTTAAAAATAAAACACCAAAGTTTACATCTGCATGAACAGTATAAATTCCAATCATTCTTTTTTTATTTTGTTCATTTTCAAGGAATATACTCTGTGGTTTATATGTTTGATAATGTTTATCTTTTTTGTCAAAACAAAATGTATTCATTAGTTGGACAAGACGATGAAAATGCCATTTGAGGTGCCATTTAAGGTGTTTTTAGATCTGACCAGGCTAAGTAAATTAGGGATCCTTCAGGTCTAAGCTAGGGAAAATTACTGAGACATGAGGTATTTCAGGACCAGTGACACAGAGCTTGGATTGGCCTGTCTCCCAGAGTTCTGATGTTTGAATTTTTGCTGTTCAGTCATTTCAATCGTGTCCAAATCTTTGTAACCCCATTTGGAGTTTTCTTGGCAAAGATATTGGAATGATTTGCCATTTTCTTCTCTCCTTTGACTGATGATAAAAGTGAATCAAAGAGGTTAGGCTTACACAGTCCAAGATGAGTCTTTCTGACTTCACCTCCAACATTCCAGCCTTTGTGCCATCTAATTGTCCCAGATATTTGAATAGAGAAAGCTAGTATACTCTTTAGAGGTAGAAAATTCTTTTGTCACATACCTAAGTGAAACACATTAAGCCAGGGAGGAAGATATCAATATTCTCTAGCTAAGAGACCCAAGAGATCCCAGGGAGATGAGTTGAATAATTAAAAGCTTTTCCCTAAAAAACTGAATAAACCTGATTAGGAAGGTGGAAAGCCATGTGATTTTAATTTTTCTGTCTAATAAAAACACTTTATTTTTTGCAATACAGATGTTTTTGAAAAGCTGCATGTAAACAATTTCTATACAGAAAATAATTTTCCATATCATTTACATTATAAATTCATAGTTGTTTCATCTTCATTTTATAATTTTGTGAGTCAAAATGTGTTTTTCCTCAGCATTTCTCTAGGATGGAGATTGTGCATTGCAATTAATCAGTGCTTTCTGTGTTATTTTAATATTCACTGCTATCTTTTGTTTCTACTTCATTTAAATTTACCCCCATCCTACCATCCAAGTTGTCTTTTACAAGAAATAATGTTTTTTTTTAATAAAAAAGCAGTAAGGGACAGCTAGGTGGCACAGTGGATAAATCACCGGCCCTGGAGTCAGGAGTACCTGGGTTCAAATCCAGTCTCAGACACTTAATAATTACCTAGCTGTGTGGCCTTGGGCAAGCCACTTAACCTCATTTGTCTTGCAAAAAACCTATATTAAAAAAAAGCAGTAAGGAGAAAAAATTTCAGGGAAAAATCACTTTCAGAGAAAAAAACTGACATGCAATGGTTCACACCTATGGACCCACAACAACAAAGGTGTGTGTGTGTGTGGGGGGGTGTCTTCTCATATCTCTTCTTTGGAGCCAAGTTTGTTCCTCATAATTTTGCAACATTCATTTCATTTACTTTTGTAGCTTCTGTTCTATTTACATTGTGATAGTCTCTGTGTATATTCTTTTCCTGGCTCTGCTTGCATCACTTTTTATCAGTTCTTATAAATCTTTTTGTGCTTCTCTCTATTCATATGCTGTAATTCCATCTTGTGCCGCTCATCTCCAGAGTTCTGGGGAAAAGAGAGGCACCTTCCACTCAAAGTTAGACATACTCAACTGAACATATTCTTTATTTCACTGCAATTCTGAATCTCTATGGGTCATCAACCAAACTGCATTCCTACCTCCATATTCCTTATTCCTATCCCCCCCCCCCTTAACCCTCCCATTCTAAAGACCCAATCAAATTCATCCCCTTCCACTGTGCTTTCTGGAATGCCTGTTCCAAAGGCAACAAACTTGCCTTCATCTTAAATATTTTCCTCTCCTACTACCTCCATCCTCTGGCAATTGCTGAGATCTGGCTTCCCAATGTTGACACAGCATCCCTGGGCAACTTTTTCCAGTACTGGCTGTACTTTCACTCATTCCACTCAGCTGACCGATGGAGGCAGAGGAATTGGAATACTTGCTCTCCATAGCAACTTCCAAGTGCTTCTCTACTTCCGTCACTAATAACATCTCTTCTGATGAAGTCTGTACAATCCACATCTTCCACTCAGTCAAAATTCTGGTAACTGTTGTTGACAGACCTCAAGGTACTCCCCTTTCTTCCTCAATAAGTATCTTATAATCTTTATTTTCACCCCAACTGTTGCATTAATACAAAGAGACTTCAGCATATAAATTGACACTTCTTCAAACATCCTAACTGCTCAGTTCCTCAACCTGTTCACTTCCCTTGACCTATTTAGGACACACTTAAAGATGATCAAACTCTTGATCCTGCCATGACCTGAAATGTACTGCCTCTGTGTTTAAGAAATCTGAAATCTTGTCCATTCATTATTTGATTGATTTGATTTTCTGCCTTCTATTTTTGTAATTAGTTTGGCTAAAAGTTTAACAATTTTGTTAGTCTTTTCAAAGAACCAGCTTATTTTTTAGTTTTTTAAAAATAATTTCTATAGTTTTTTTGGTTTCTATTTTATCTAATTTTCTCTAAATTTCCTCTTTTGTCCTTACTTTGGATTGGCTTTCTAATTTTAAAAAATGAATAATCATTTCATTAATCCTCTTTTTTTCAATTTTGTCAATATGTATTTTTGGGGACATAATGTTTTGTCCCTGAAAAATACTTTAACTATATCCCAGAAGTTTTGGCATGTTGTCTTGTCATTTTAATCCTATTCTATATTCCACATACCACTACTCTAGTCTCTATATCACTACTGAAGAGGATAGGTTTCCTAATCAGATCTCTAGGATGGAGACGAATCTTTGAGGGTTCTATGATTCAATATCTTTTATCTTCTTGTAGACAATGTCAATATTCTTATTTAACAGAAAGGGAACCTTTGCTTAGAAAAGATATGCCCAAGACCCCACACCTACTTAGTTAATGCTATGGCTAGGACTAAAGTCTTGGCTTCCCAACTCCCATTGAAGTGATATTGCTTGTACATTAACATCATGGTCCTAAAATCCTATTTAAAAAGTACACAACTAAAACTTTGATTGACCATCACAAATATACTACTGTACACACTGTAATCAAGGATATCAAATTATACAATCCAAAAATACTACAGTCTCCTTTAAACAGACAAAAAACCTATTCTTAACAAAGCACCACATAAAATGACCATTTTCATATTCAAAATAGAACATAGAGTAAGAATTGTACATGAAATTGTTAATCTATTATGTTGCTTTTCCTTTTAAGTATGTACTAAATTCAGCATGTTTTTTTCAAGATTATCATATTTAACATATATCTTCTTTAGAACTTCTGATCATTTCTGAATATTTTAAAAACATAAAATGACCTCTTTTTTACAACTGCTGGCCTTCCCTTCCCTCAATCCCCTATCCTTCTGGGGTCTTGTAGGTTTGGAGGGGGAGGAGAAACAAAGCCCTTGTAACAAATAAATATGGTCAAGCAAGCAAATCAGCACATATGCCTTGTCTGAAAATGGATCTTTGAACTTGTAGCTTGAGATCTATGCCTCTTTGAACAGAGGTAATTCTAAAGACCTTCCCAAAGAAGATGTGTATCCACTCAAAAAACATTGATCCATATGGGGAAAATCAAGTGGATAAAGAATGCTGATCGACAAAGCAATCATATAAATTTGATGACTAATACACTAAACCGTCACACCAGTACTTAGACATTGAATAATGAGCTAAGCCCCAAATTAAACAGAAGAGAAAGATGGCATTTCAGAAATAACATTGCTTTCAAAACCCTCAAGCTTCTCCCTAAAACAAAAACACCTTTTTATCATCAAGGTAGTTAAAAAAATACAGCTTATAAAGCTGTATATATATATATATATATATATTATATATATATATATATATATATACAGCTTTATAAGCTATATATATATATTATATACTTATATACATATATATATATACTATATACATATATATATGCAAATCATAAGACAATAAGGTTAAGGGAGAGAGATAATGAATGTACAATGGCTGAAACAAATTATTATGAGGACTTATAGGCTAGAATCATCCAGAGAGCAGTAGTGAGCTTTTATATCTAGCATATAATCTTCTCTGACTCTACTTTACTCTACTTTACTTCCTTTCTCTCCAAGGAGTTAAACTCAGCATTTCAAAGTTCTCCATGGATGGTGATATTGCTGCCCTTATTGTGCAAGTCTGACTTTTATGATCATTCCCCTTTGTCTTCCCCTTCACTATTGAATGTCCCAGATATCAGAGCAAGTATGGGACAAAAGATAGTTATGTAGGGAATGAGCCCAGTGTAAGCGGGGTATGGAAGTGAAGTGCTTCATAGGATGTTGTGGTGTCCCTAACTGGGTGATTTGGAGAAGATCTGGCTGTCAATCAAACATTTATCCCTCTAAGCCAAGGGAGAGCAAGGTTGCATAGTGGATAGAGCTCTGGCCTTAGAGTCAGGAAGACCGTTGTTCAAATTCAGCCTCAGACAATTGACACTTACTAGCTGTGTGATCTTGGGCAAGGAACTTAACCCTGATTGTCTCGCATCCACATCCACCTCCAGTCATCCTGATCCATCCTTATCTGGCCACTGGACCCAAATGGTTTTGGAGAAGAAAGTGAGACTGGTGATTTAGCACAGCCCCCCTCACTTAAATCCAATTCCCACACTATTCATGTCATCACCTCCTTGATGTCTTCAAAAACACAAATGATGAAGGACAAACATCACTCTAGGCCAAGCACTATTCTGAGTACATTTACAGAGAAATGTAAAAGGCAGTTTCTCCTTTCAAAAGGATTACATTTAATGGAGAAAGTGACATGCTATCTGTTATGTACAAATAAGGTATCTACAGGAATAAATTTTAAATAATCAGTAGAGGAAAAGCACTATAACTAAGAAGGATGAGGATGAGACTTGAAGGAAGCAGATGAAGATGAAGAGGGAGAGTGTTTCAGGCATGGGGTCAGCCCATGTTAAGAGATGGAATGTTCTGTATGAGAAATGGCCAGGAGGCCAATAATCCTAGATCGAAGATTGAGGGGTGAGGGAGGGGGAAAAGACTAGATAGGTGGTAGATGGAGGTTTATGAAATACTTTGAACACTAAACAAAGGATTTTAGAACCTGAAGGTGGCAGGGAATTATTGGAGTTTATTGAGTAAGAGATAACTGTACTTTAGGAAGATCACTGACAATTGAATGGAAGATGGACTAGGGGGGGAGAAACTTATGACAAGGGAGGCCAGTCATCAGACTACTGTACTGAATTGTTGAGAGAGGTACTGCACTAGGAAGGTGGCAGTGTCAGAGAAGAGAAGGGGGATAGTAGAGAAATGGGGAAGTCAGAAGAATTTAGGGGAAAATAATGAGGTCAGTTTGTACATATTAAGTTTAGACATCTAGTTTAAGCTGTATAATAGATCTTTAGAGATGCAAGACTAGGGATCATTAGAGAGGATAGGACCAAATAAATAGATAGATTTGAGAATCAGTGCTAAGTTAATAATTAAATCCAAGGGAACAGCAAAGATCATCAAGTAAAATAGTGTAAAGGAGAAGAGAAGATATCCCAGGACAGAACCCCTGGAGTTGCTTAAAGTGCTTGGGACCTAGAGATCCAGGAAAGATGACTAAGAGGAAGTGATAAGATAGGTAGGAGGACAACCAGAAAAGAATAATGTCACAAAAACTGAGAGAAGAAAATATCGAGTGATCAACAGTGTCAAAGTCTGCAGAGAGTTCAAGAAGGATGGAGATTGAGAAAAGACCATTAGTAACTGGGGAGAAAATTTAGTCGAATGACATCACAAATCAGACAGTAAAGAATTAAGACAGAAAGAAAATAGTCACTAGTTGTAGAAAGCCTTTTCAGTTTATCCACAAAAGAGAAGAGAGATGTAGGACAATAATGGGGATGGATGGACGAAATTTTTTTTGTTTTAAAACAGACATATTTGGAGGAAAGTCAGGGAAAGACTGACGATAATTTTGAGAGTTTAGACAATGGGGGGGGGAATTTGCTGGAACAGATGGAATGGAATAGGATCACTTGCAAACAGAAGGGTTTAATTGGCAAGAAGGACCACCACCAGGAGTGATGGAGAAGATAGGCATGGAAGACACTTGGTTGATGTGAGGGGGGGAAAGGAGAGTGATCAGCAAAAGAATTTTTTCCAGTAAAATATGTGACAAAGTTTTCAGATGAGGGGGTGGGGATAGAAGAAGCCAGGAGAGGCTTATAAAATAATGAAAAGGTTCCAAAGAGCTGCAATGTTAAGTAGCCTAGTGAGTTAATTAAGGAGATGGAAAAGAATTGCCTTGCAGTAGTGAGGACACAGTTGAGTCTATATAAATTTGTGGAGCACATAGAATGGTTTCATGATTTTTTACAGTTTTTTTCAGTGCATAGGAGTGAAGACTGCAGATTGTAGGAATGGTCTAAAGCTGAAGCATGGCTCAGCAAGCTTGGCAGGAGAGTAAAGGGTCAAGAGACTAAAAAGAAGAGGGCAGTGTAGAGTTGAACTGGTTCACCAAAGGAACAAGATAGGGAAGGAAAAAGAGTATAATTAGAGCAGAATCCTATTTAGGTAGTTCAGGGAAGGAGACAGGTGCTTGGAGCTGAAGGAATAGTGTTTTCCCCCTTCCCCCAAGGCAGGAAACCAGGCAGAAAATGTGAAGGAGCTCAAAATCACCTTAATTTAGAGAATTGCACACAAAAACAACACTGAGGTACCACCTCACACCTATTAGATTATAGAAAAGGTAAATGATAAATGTTGGAGAGGATTTGGGAAAACTGGGACATTATTGGTGCTACACCCAAAGGGCAATGAAACTGCATACCCTTTGATCAAGCAATAATACCACTATTAGGTATGTATCCCAGGGAGATCATAAAAAAGGAAAAAGTACCTAAAGGCAAAAATATTTATAGCAGCCCTTTACATGGTGGCAAATTATTGGAAAGTGGGATGCTTATCAATTAGGGAATTGGTTGAACAAGTTGTGGTATATGAATGTAATAGAATACTATTACTTGATAAGAAATGTTGAACAGGCAGATTTCAGAAGAATTAGTAAAGACTGATATAAAGTGAAATGAGCAGAACCAAGAAAATGTTGTGCACAGTATCAGCAACATTGTGTGATGATTAACTGAATGGCTCAGCTCTTCTCAGCAGCACAATAATTCAAGACTAGTACAAAGGACTCACGAAGGAAAATGTTATTTACATCCAGATAAAAAAAAAACTGTTGGACTCTGAATGCAGATCAATACATAATTTTTTCACTTTATTATTTTTTGTGCTTTTTTCAATCTAAATCTTTTCATAACTGTGACTAATATGGAAAGCTTTACATGATTGCACATATATTATCCTTATTAAATTGCTTATCATCTTTGGAAGGAAGGAGGAAAAGGGGAGAAGTAGAAAAATTTGAACTCAAATTTTATTTAAAAAAAACCCAAATGTTAAGGGGCAGCTAAGTGGTACAGTGGATAGAGCACTAGCCCTGGAGTCAGGATGACCTGAATTCAAATCTTGTCTCAGACACTTAACAATTATCCAACTGTGTGACCTTGGGCAAGTCACTTAACTCCATGACCTTACCAAAAAAAAACAAAAAAAACTTAAAGATAAAATAAAATCCCTTGTCTAAAAAATGAATGTTAAAATTGTCTTTACTTGTTTTTTTTTATTTTATTTTTTTAATATTTATTAATTCTCTTTTTTGTACAAATAATATTTTTATACATTAATAAAATATTCTTGTTTAAGAGTACACAGAATACCCCCTCCCCCCACAAAATATAGACTCGCTTGAGCAATAAAGTGAAGGGGAGAGAAAAAAATTAAAATAAAGAAATAATAGTAATAATTATAGGTATGGCCAGGTGGCACAATGGACGGAGCCCCAGCCCTGGAGCCAGGAGCACCCAAGCCCATATCCAGCCCCATACACCCAACAATCATCCAGCCCCATACACCCAACAATCATCCAGCTGTGTGAAATACAAGCCACCCCAACCCCACTGCCCTGAAAAAACCAAAAAAAAAGAAAAAAAGGCCCAAAATAAAATAGTAATAATAGTAGGGGTGGCTGGGTGGCAGACAGAGCATTGGCCCTTGAGCCAGGAGCACCCAGGTCCAAATCTAGCCTCAGACACCCAACAATCACCCTGCTATGCGGCTCCAGGCAGGTCACCCAGCCCCATTTGCCCTGCACCCCCCCCAAATAATAATAATAATAAAAAAATGTGCTTCAGTCTTTACTTGTACTTGGAAAAAAATATTTTATAAAGTTTTCTTGAGCTCTATATTTTTACTCTATGTGTTTGTTTCAAATGTGTTTCTTGTAAACAACATATTGGTAGATTCTGGTTTTTAATCCACTTTGTCATACACTTCTATTTTATAGATAAGTTCATCTATTCACATTTATGATTATTAATTGCATATTTCTCTCCATCCTATTTCCCTATTTATCCTTCTCTCTCTACCTTGTCCCTCCTCAAAAATTTGTTTTGCTTCTGAACATGCTACTTTTCTTAATCTATCTTCCATTCTATCAGTCCCACTCCCTTCTCCTTTTACTTCCCTGTAGGGTAAGATAAATTTCTATACACACCTGATTGTAAATGCTATTTCCTTGTTAAGCTAACTCTGATGAGAGTAAAGTTCAAGCACTGTCCATCACCACCCTCCATCTTCCCCTCTATTGCAAAAGCTTTTTAATGTGACATAATTTCCCCCATTTTCCCTCTCTTCCCCCTTCTCCCAATGAATCCCTCTTTCTCACCCCTTAGTTTCTTTTTTAAATCATTCATCATAGTCAATTCATACCTATGCCCTATGTCTATGTCTAATTGCTCTAATAATGCTACAGTTCTTCAGTGTTATATGTATCATCTTTCCAAACAGGAATATAAACATTTTAACTTCTTGATTCCTTTCTAATTTTTCTTTGCTGTTTACCTTTTTGTGCTTCTCTTAAGTCTTATATTTGAAAGTCATAATTTCTATTCTATGCTTGTCTTTTCATCAGGAATGCTTGAAAATCTTATGTTTCATTAAATATTTTTCCCCTGAAAGATTATATTCAGTTTTTCTGGGTGGATGTTTCTTGGTTGTCTTCATCCTTCTTTATCTCCCTGCACTTTTTGACAGTGTTGATCCTCTCTCTCTCTCTCTCTCTCTCTCTCTCTCTCTCTTCCTGTGTGTGTTTGTATGTGTGTGTGTGTGTGTGTGTGTGTGTGTGCGTGTGTTTTAGTGGTCCTGTTCTCTTGCTTGTCACACCACTCCTCCATCTCCTTTGTTGAATCTTCAACCAGCTTATAGGTCTCTTCCAAGGGTCTGTCCTAGGCCCTCTTTTCTTTCTACATCTATACAATTTTTCTTGGTGATCTCATCAGTTCCCATGAGTTAAATTATCATCTCTCATCAAATGATTCTCTTATCTATCCAACCTTAGTCTTTCTCCTGATCTTTAACCTTGCATCTCTAAATATTTCATGGATATCTCAAATTGCATGTTTTGCAGACACCTCAAACACCACATATAAATAAAACTAATCATCTCTTCATCATCCACATACAATCCCCTATCCTATTCCCAACTTCTCTATATCCAATCTGTTACCAAGCTTTGTTGTTTCACCTTCATAACATCTCTCATAGTCTTTTCTCTCCACCAAACAGTTACACCCTTATGCCTGGATTATTGTAGTAACCTTCTGGTTAGTCTCTCTGCCTCAATACATTTTCCATTTAGTTATCAAACTGATCTTCCTAAAGAACAGGTCACTCCTCTACTCAATAAACTCTGACTCCCTATTAATCTTCAGTTTTAAATATGAAAATCACAAGTTTGGCTTTTAAAGTCTCTTATATCCTGTCCCCTTCCTGCCTTTACTTCCTTTTATGTATTCTAGCAGCACTGTCCTTCTTGCTGTTCTCACTTGACAGATAGTTCATATTTTTATTCTATGGTGCTGTGCCTTTTTCACTATTCCCTCATGTCTGGAATGCTCTCCCCTCCTTGCTGCTGAGTTCTGGCTTCCCTCAGAATTGAGCCTAAATCTGACCTTTTACAAGAGACCTTTCGTGGTCCATTTCCACCTCCTCCTCCCATTGCTAGTGTTTTCCCTTGGAGATTCCCCTCTCATTTATACTGCATAAATCTTGTATGCACATAGTTGCTTGCATGTTGTTTCCCTCATTTTAATGAGTTTCTTGAGCACAGGGACTGTATGTTGCCTTTATTTGTATCCTCAATGCTTAATGCAGTGACTAGCATACAGTAAGCATTTAATAAATTCTGTTGACTGATTTTTTTGAAAAAAGGTCAACCAATAAAATATAAATAGCAAATGACTAGATAATTGGGAAAATATAAATGTTGGATAAAACATACCCCTGAGCTCAAAGAGTTTAAAAAGAAAAAAAGGCATCAACCACAAAAAAACTTAATTAAGGACATTAGGTAGGAACAATTCAGTTTAGTTGATAGTCAGGAAAAACTGGGTTCAATTCCTGTTTTTGACATTTACCTGTGATTGTCATTTAACTTCAGTGAACCTCAGGGAACTCCCTAGGATTTTTCTACCAAATCACAGACCTTAAGAGTGAGTTACCAACACTGACAAATTTCCATATTTGTGCATTAGAGATTTGTCAAATAAAAAAGAAGAAAAACCAGTAAGGGGGATTTGAACTCACATCTTCCCCACAGTACCTACTGAGCCACCTAGCTGCCTAGGTAAGGGTTTAATAAATGTTTCCCTTCCAGCTCAGTCAGGTTTTGCCCTAAATGAGAAGATGCTGTTCTCTACACTGGGTTCCTGTTGTATTTGTGGAGCTGGTTATAACTTTTTTTGTGGGAGAGGCATGGGTATTCTAAAGAGTCTTCAGATGAAACATTCATTGAAAGAGAAGTTGCAGACTTAGAGGAGAAACCAGCTCCTGTACATGTCCCTAATTTTTTCAACTTGCCTTATTAGATGCTTGGAATGAATTTCCTTGGGTGAGATCAGGCTCTTTTGTTTTGATCTAGGAGCTCATGTCTCTCACAGCTAAAGAACTCATCCATTCTAGTATATTCTTTGACATATTCTAATCTGTTCAGCTTCTCTGATTTCTGTTGGCTGTATCCTTGAATAAATGGGATTACTCAATATTTGATAAAATTTATCTCGGTCCTTTTGTGTATTTATCACTTGAAGGAAAGAATCTAAGCTGATGAGTATAAGCCAAGGGTCACCCCCCTCCTTTACAAATAAGTGGGGTTGAGTCTGAATCAGACCTCTAGACAAGGGATGTTTGACAGGGCAAAGAGATGTACTTCTAGCCTGTGACCCTCCTGGAGATAGGTAAGGAAAGAAGCAAGTGCCCTGTCATGGCCCTTTTCTTGCTCTCCTTGAAGCAGAAACATTTCTGTTCTTTGGATGAGTAGGTCAGATTCTAGAGATATCTATTTTTGCCACTCATAAACAGAGTCTATTTGACCCCTCTAAACATATTTTGAATGGACACATCCTACACAGGCATTACAATTCTTAATCGTACAATTCAGTAAGAGTTAGTTGGTTGGAAAAGAGAATGGAAATAGAAATAACTATAAGAAGTCCAAGAAGGTAATGAGGTTCTAAAACAGAGTGGTAGCAAAGATTATGCTTGTCCTTCATTTTTGAAGAAGACCATGGTCTTCATTTTTGAAGAAGACCATGACATCAGGGAGGTGCATGTGCACAACCATGTGAATTGGATTTGAGGGAGAAAGGGTTGTGCTAAGTCACCAGCCTCACTTTCTTCTCCAGTAGCCAAATATAAATCAGGATGACTGAAGATGGCTTTTGATGTGATACAATCAGGATTAACTGACTTGCCCAAGATCACACAGCTAGTAATTGTCTGAGGCTGGATTCAAACTCCAGTCCTCCTGACTCCAAGGTCCTTATGCCATCTAACTGACCCCATTGGTAGCAATAGGATGAGAGGAGGAAGAAGATATGAAAAAAATCTATCAATAAACATTTCAGTAGTGGAAAAAAACCTGATAACTGACAAGATCTGAAAGCTAACAGAAAGAAATGAGTTTAAGTCCAAAATAACCCCAAAGTAACAAATATGGGAAAACAGAAATGGTAAAATCAGTAGGATCATGTTTTGGGAAAAGATATTAAGAATAGCTTAAAAACATATTAAGTATATGCTGAGCTATTAAGTATAGATTAAGATAGTAAGATATCAAGATATTAAGTATAGCTTAAAATTAAGATATTAAGTATAACTTAAAATATATTAAGTATATATTGAGCTTACAATGTGTCATCAAAGTGGCACAGTAAGAGGCAATGTCATATAGCTGAAGATTCAGGTCTATAACTCTAAAGAGATTTCCAGACTAAAGCTAAACCTTGCATTTTTCTATGTGTGCATAATAAGCAAATATAAAATACAAACAAAGAAATGTGAAGTAAATTCAAGAAGGAAAGAACTAATATTAGCTTGGGAGATCAGTAAGAAAACATTGAGTCCACTATATATGGGTAGCTAGATGGCACAGTGGATGGAGCACCAGCCCTGGAGTCAGGAGGACATAAGTTCAAATCTTCATACATTCAATAATTCAGACATTTAATAATTGCTTAGTTGTATGACCTTGGGTAAATCACTTAACTACCTTGACTTGCCAAAAAATAAAAAGAGCTTATTATATACTAATCCCTAAGCACTTTATAAATTTTATTTCCACTTGATCCTCAATTACTGAGAGGTAATTACTGGTATTATCTGATTTCACAGTTGAGGAAACTGAGGCAGATAACATTTAAATAATTTGCCCAATCACACAACTCATAAGTTTCCTGGGATTGATTTGAACTCAGGGGATTTATATAGAAGGCAGCACCAGAAGTGTACTTTGAAGGAAGCTAGAAATACTAGGAAGTAAAAAGAAAGAGTACATTCCAGACACAATGAAACTCATCTGTGCAAAAGAAGTGCCTTGGGAGATGGAGGATTGTTTCTGTGGAATTGCAGATCTGTTTGACTGGAAGGGTAATCCTAAATAAGACTGGAAAGATGCCTGGGATCCAGATTGTGAAGAGCTTTAAATGCCAGACTAAGGATATTGAGTCAATAAGCTCTTTATTAAGAATCTACTATGTGCTTAATAATTGCTAAGCATAACAGGGTGATGCTCAAGAGAGTTCATTCAATAGAATTTAATGAGTGTTATCTCTCCCCTTATAAAGCAGTCCTCTCTCTCTAAAGTGGTAGCTATGGTCCAATCCCTTGGGATAGTGATCAACTAATCAGAAGGGGGGAATATAGATCATATTCTACCTTCCCAGTAATAGCCAATTTATTCTAATTGCCTCTCTTTCTCTCTCCTCATTCTGCCCCCTCCTTTCCTCTCTATAAACTACCTTATTATGATCTGGGAGTATAACCCTGTTGACAACCTTGATGAAATCTTCAAATCCTCATTCTGATTCACTCCCCGTATCCAATCAGGTGTCAAGGCTTGTTTTTACCTCCAGAATGTTTCTTGATTCTGTCCCCTTCTCTCTGTCACAATTAGGTATTACCCTAATTCAGGTCTTTATCACTTTTTCCTTGGCCTATTGCAGTATCTTTCTAATTAATGCCCTTGTTCAAGTTTCTCCCTCTTCAATTTATCCTGCATACAACTTCCAAAGTACTAAAATGAAGTTCTTTACTCCTGTTTTTTACTAAAATGACTACTTTTTGATTCTAAGTACAAATATTTCATCTTTAATTCTTTTAAATTTCTATTTTTAAAGTTTTATGATATACACAACTATTAATAAGCTAATACATTATATAATTTAGAAATAAGTAAATATACAGTAAATAGATTGAGTTTGGCTCAAAAATGTCTCACTGACAAGGGTCTTTTATTTTAAAAGTTTGGAGATTATTGCTATAAGGTATAAACATGCCAATTGTTACCTTGTTTAATCAAAGGGAATGGGATTGGTGGTGGGGGAGGGGGACTGGAATTATTGAAATTATTGACTATGACACCAGGGAGGAAGAACTCTAATATGGAGGATCCACTCCTCTGTGAGCCTCATAAAAGACCTTTTTTCCTTATCCTAATGCTCACCATAACCTTTAAAGAACTATTTCAAATGATGGGAGGGAGAAGGGGAATCCTGTGTGACTTATAAAAGAAAAACAAGAGACTGTTGTCAGTTATACCATGCTTCAACTCTTATCTCACCTGGAACCTCCTTACTTTAGAATATACATCTTTTCCAGTGGCCTTCTTGCCCTGGAACATCCATTTTTGGAGCAATGATATAGTCCCAACAAAAGTGCATGGCAAAAGCAAATAGAGTGCTTCATAAGTTTTAGTGCACTTTTAAACTATTCAAGATGCAAAATGCACCAAGATTTTTGAGAGACCCTGCAGAGGAGAGTTCAAATCAATCCCAGGAAACTTATGAGTTGTGTGATTGGGCAAATTATTTAAATGTTATCTGCCTCAGTTTCCTTTCCACTTTCATGGCCCTTCTAGGTAGAAGAGAGGATATTGTTTAGGCAGCCTTCCAACCATAGGAGGGAAATTTCTTGGGGAGGGAGATTTCTCTTGGAAATTGCCTTGAGAGCAATTCCAAATTCTGGTGCACTACCGAAGAACTAACAGGGTTATTAGTGCCTCTCAGGTATAGTCAGGAACAACCATACCAATCCCCAGAATTCTTTGCTAACTGGCTCTTCTCTTTATTCTTTCTCTTCAGATTCTAGAATTACCAGAATTCTAGAAACTGTTTCTCTAATTGGCTTGACTTGCATTTCAGGGAAGAAATTTTTTCTCCCCTGGGCTAGCTTTCCCCTCTTCTGTTCTCAAACCATGAATCTATAGGTTTGAAAAAAAAATTGTTCCTAGTGATGCAACTTATTAGAAGTATTAAGCACAACCTATCTACATAGGTTCCCTAAACATACAGAAGCAACTCATGGGTAGAATGAAAATATATATAAGATCTAAGGCATGGGCCACTTCTGTCAGGAGAAGAGACCCAAAAAAAGTAACAACACTGAGGCAGGCACTTCTGGAGGTGAAGCACTCCATAAGGAGTATCAGTCTGGAATTATAATGTCTACCACATTTCAAATATAAGAAGTTTGAAATTCAAGATAAAAGAGGCATTATCCTGCTCATTTTTAAGGAAAGTGGCAGCCCTTGGCTTATACTTGCAAGCACTCTTAACTGACCTGCTGAACTATCATGTGTAATGACTTCTATTTAATTTTCACTTTCTAACCTGGACATAAATCCTGGACACCTTTTCCTGGACAGTATACATCTGCTTGGGTAAAATTCTTAGAACCTCAGAGATACTGTTCTTACTAGGATATTTTGTAATGGACTGGATGAGAGCATGACCCAGGAGTTGGTTAGACTGTTGGACAAGGGACAGAGTTCCACAGTAAGACTTAAGAAAGGTCACAACTGGAGGAGGTCATACAGTAAGAGTTCCAATCTAAAGACCCACACAAGAGAGGAACCCTACTCCTACACCTGCTTCAAGTACCATGGACTTTTACTGACTCAAATGAGCTGACCTAAACGAACATAACTAGAGCAGATTAACTAGCAGCCCTACCCATGCCATTTGTATTCCTAAAACTTTTTTCCAATTTGACCATCTTCCCTACACTTGAAAAGCCAGCAATAAATCTGCTCCAGGGACTGATGCCTTCTCCCTCTCTCCCTTCTTTTTTTTCCTTCCCCTCCTTTCCAGTCTTTCTCAATTTTTCTTTTCCTCTATTGATTATTTCAAATTTATCCTCTATATACCTTATTTGTACATAACTGATAGCATGTCAATTTTTTAGGGGCAGCTTAGAGGTGCAGTGGATAGAGCACTGGCCTTGGAGTCAGGAGGACAGGAGTTCCAATGGAGCCTCAGACACTTAATACTAGCTGGGCAAGTCACTTATCCTTGATTGCCTCACATCCAGGGCCAACTCCAGTCATCCTGATTCCTATCTGGGTCACTGGATCTTAGAAGACTCTGGAGAAGAAAGTGAGGCTGGTGACTTAACACAGAACCCCTCATTCAAATCCAATTCATGTACTAGTCATGGTATCATCTACCTGATGTCATGCTCTTCTTCAAGAATGAAGGACAAAACACAAAATCCTTCCTCTCCTACTCCTTGTCCCTGTGGAGTAGGTGAAGTAGACGTTTTCCAGAAATATTGTAGCTCTAGGCTAGCAAGGACTGAGCCCTATAACATTCTCCAACTTCCATTATCCATGGATGGAACCATGCTATCAATGATCCGCTAGTATTCCTCCTGGACTCCTTTTTTGACCTCTTATGTCTCCTTCCTGTTCTGTTGTTTCTTTTTTCTTTTTTTTTAGTTTTTTTTTGCAAGGCAAATGGGGTTAAGTGACTTTCCCAAGGCCACACAGCTAGGTAATTATTAAGTGTCTGAGACTGGATTTGAACCCAGGTACTCCTGACTCCAGGGCCAGTGCTTTATCCACTGTGCCACCTAGCTGCCCCCTGTTGTTTCTTAAGGGAGTTTTTTTTTTTTAGCTTTTATAGTGAGAGAAGACTTTGAACTACCTCTACTCCTCACTAAGAGACCATGGGAAAAATCATTTAACTTGTCTGGGTCTGTTTCTTGTGATAAAATGGAAGATTAAAATTTTTATATATTTGTGAAAACACTAAAATAGTATTTTTAATTTTTAAAAATTTTTTAAAATTTAAAAAGAAAATAAAATGGATATGGTTTTAGCAAAGAAGCACAAATAATCAATAACCATATAAAAATATTCTAAATCATTAACATTAAGAGAAATGGACATTAATATAAATCTGAGGTTTCACTAATAACAATCAAATTGGCAAAGAAAATGAAAAACAAGTCATTAATTTTGGAGAGGTTGTGGGAAGACAGGCACACTAATTTGCTCTTAGAGTTGTGAATTATTTCTGGAAATAATTTGATACTATATTCTGGAATTTCTAATTCTGGAAAACAATTTGCTATTATATGAGAAAAGTCACTTAAAGAATTCAGATCCTTTGAACCAGTATCATACTGTTGGGCATATGCCCTAACCCAGGGCTCTAAGATTGTCTTATTTTGTTGTGCTTCCAGATAGTTTCCCATTATTACCAAGCATCAAGGGTAGGCAATTCTTTTCACTCTTGTGGGAGAAACTTCTCTATCCCTAGGAAGAGCAATGAAAAGCACCTACTCCACTTGTTGTAACCAATTATTTGTTAATCTTTTATCTTTTTACAGAATATGCCAACCCCCCCCCCACATGTAGTGCTTCATATTCCTGATTTGAGCTCAGAGAGCTTTAACTGGAAGCATAGAGCTGCCTAGCCTGGTTCACAATGGCATTTTCTCTTGTGATTACAGAACTCATGATCAGGGTATTGACTGGAGCAGTTCTTTAGAGCCATAGACGCTAAGGTCCTGACAATATTTATGGTAGCATACCATCCTTTCACCACACTTCATGCCAGTGGCCACAATCTCAAAAGGATGATGACTTTTGCTGTGAGTTACAGCAAGGTCATACCTTTCACCTTGAAAAATGAAGCTGCACAGAGCTCTGGAGGGGGATCCTGTGCTTACTCTTGAACAGTGCAGGTCCCTACACTTGTTGAAGTCCTCTTTGGTAAGATAATCAGCCGGTGTGCATCTTCTGGAGCACCCAAGCCTGAATCATCTGTCATCTGACACTCCTGTTTCTATGCCCCAGAGTGCCTCACACTGCTGCTTATGAGTGGGGCAGGCCCCATTGTAACAGTAAACTTCCCAGCATGATGTGCCATTCTCTTTGGATATGTTTTCTGGACATTTAGCCTGCTGGTCATTGCAGTACTCTGACAAGTCATAGGCATCCTGAGCATCCCAAGAGAACTCTCCATCTGCTGTAAGAAGGCATGACTGTCAACATTCCCCTTCTACACAATCTGTTCCTGAGGCCCACTTATATTTCATAGGATTGCAACAGTGGTTCATACATTCTTCTGGACAGCCACAATCACAGTCCTCCCCTAGCTCCACAAACTTGCTCCTACACATAGGCCCTTTCTCAGTCTGCTACAGACTTGAGAAGTTGGTTGGGCAATTCACCTGGAATATAGTCTCCCTTAGAAATTTCTGCAGATTGTCCTTACTGCAGCTACTCAACTTCTTAGGGTAGACATTATCATCTTCTCTGGAGTGCATGACATACCACCTTGCATCTTGCTGACCTCACACTGGCAGCCCTTGATGTTGTCATCAGGGTTCATGCCAAGGTTGTGTACCATTTCATGAGCTATAGTGATTGCTAGTCCAAATGAATTGGATTCCTAGTCCTGGTTCACACCCTCAGAACTCTGTGTGCACATAGAACCCAATCCAGCTAGTCCCACACCACCTCCTCCAAAATCCAGTGCAGTGATCAGTTGGGATAAATTATGCTACTGCTTCTTATTCAGACAATTTTCCCTTCATTTCAGGTAGCTGTTCAGAGAATACTGTATGTCATAGGTGATTATAGCCTTGTAACCTTTGTCCAATTAGAACTCCCCGGAAATTGAACAGCTGACAAAACCTTCCTATATGATTTAGGACCTCCTTCACCCTATTGCAAATCTCTCTAGGTTCCCACATTTCTTGCATTCTGTGTGCTCCACCACTAGATAGAGCTTCACATAGTGAGTTTCTTTTGGGATGGATCCAGGCACACAGCTCTTAGGCATGTAAACTGTAGTCATTTTGTCTCCAGGTCTCCTTGGAGGGAGGCCCTGCAGACACCATGGGAGCACTGTTTCTTCTTGACATGCCTTTCCCTATAGACTACATGTTTCCTCTGGGCATTACTGTGTCTCTCCTGGATGCTGTCATATTTACACTGGACTAGTGGCTCAATGAGATGGATGGCAGGCCCAATCTGGGAAAAAAAGCCAAATACCTTAACAGGTGCTGATGCTGACAGGAATCCCAGTGTCTCTCCACATGGCCAAGGTAGAAGGCTTTGCTTCTTTTGGGTGCTCTGTAACCTCCGTGCCATTGGTAAAGGTATAGATTTCTGTGTAGTCTGATCCCACCAGGTACCTGTTTCTAAAGAAATAGAGGGTAAAGTTATTGTGTCTCAGGCCTACATGGTAGCAGATAGTCTCAGGATTCATGGCTGTATCTGAAGAAAGTTGTCTCAGAATCCCTAAAATAGGTATCTGGAGGGATTCATATTGTTGCACATGGGGAAGTGGGCCTATCAGTGGAACTTGTGACTGAGCAATTTTGGTTCTCTCCAAGAGAACTCCTCAGGCAGAAGAGAAAATAGAAACAGAAGCTGAGGTGACAGGGGAACATTATGTAGATTGAATGTGTCTGCCACCTTCCTAGGGACCAGCACTGCCCAATCACCTATAGGGTAGGAATATGACCTTGCAAAACCAGTTGTACCTCACTGTGCTGAGTTAGATCTTGCTGCAGCTCCCTCAGCTATGCTTTTCTCCTGACCCTCCTCCAGAGGGTCTCTCCTCAACCATTTATGTAGGAGCATCACACTGATCTCACAAAGGGTTGTTCTTCTGGGAACTCTGTGAGGTGTCCCAGGATTAGAACAAATTAATACTATAGTCTATCCATTTCTTAATACAAAATAAATTTACACTGAAGGGACAACAGTTTCCATTTCCTTCTCTTTCAGCCCAGTTAGTACTCAATTCAATATAATTTCCTCAAGTTTTGAAGTTTTGTTTTGTTTTGTCTGGGGCACATAGAAGGGACCTGAATAAATATTTGTTGGGTTGCTTTTTTCCTATAGGTATCTTTGAATTTCTCTCTTTAGACTTCTTATTTGCTTAACCTGCTCATGGGGAGAATGATTACAAGAATTTCATTTTTTAACTTATTTTCTCTTCACTGAAACTCTTGCATCAGAGGCACATATGATTATAGAAGGGACCTCAGATGCTGTTAAGTCCAGCCCCTTTCAACTAAATTCAGGATTTGCTCAAGATTGTATAGGGCATAGAATGGAATCAAAGCTCTCTGATGCTAACTCCAGCCCCTTGGGACTATACCTCCCTGACAGTCAATGTGGTATAGTGGAAAGGGCTCTGATTTTGGTGTTGGAAGCCCAGAGTTTGAATTGGGTTTCTATGACTTTCTTAGCTGTGGGATTTTAGGCAAGTCATTCTGCCTCTCTCTGAGGCTCATTCTGTAAAGTGAGAGTAGAAATTTTTGCATTTTCAATCATTTACAGACTCTTCTGAAGCAAGTTCCTTATAAATCTTAATATAATATGGTAATTCAAGTTATTGGATTAATACTACTCCCCCACACATTAAAAACATACTAACTTAAAACAATTGAGGAGTGCCCCATTCCTGTTGCCCCAAGGTCCCACCCAGAAATTTTATAAATCTTTCTTTTAAGTTCTGAGGACTCTCCCACATATAACTGATTATCCCCTCACCTCCAATCCATCTTTCCTCTCATTTCTGTCAAGACTACTCCCATTATTTATTCCAGGTTTTTATTAAAAGCCCATCTCTAAGCAATTGTCAATTGTTATGTCTTATCATCTCTACCTTTACACCAAATTTCATATCCAAACTTTTCTCTCCCCTCATGCATCCACTACTTTTTTTGGATTATTTCAGTGAACTTTCTGCTTCCTCAAGTGCCTCCAGTTCATCCTCTCCATAGCTGCCAGACTCACCTTCCTAAATCATGGGTCTGACAATGTCACATATCCTCTCAAAAAGCCCTAGTGGTTCTTCATTGTTTCTAGGATAAAATACAAATACCTCAGCCTGGCTGGCATTTAAGGTCCTTTTCAATTCCAATCTACTTTTTCAGCCCTGTTCTAGTGCCTTCCCACTTTTGATATCCCCCAATTTATGTTGTATATAGCTTGTCTGTTCATAGTTATTTGTATGTTACCTGTCCCATCATATTCAAAGATCCTTGAAAGAAGGCACTGTCTTTTGCCCTTATTTCCCCAGAGATTAGCACAGTGACTGGCCCTTAGTAGATGCTTAATAAACACTTACTGACTGAATTTATTGGCTAAATATTTAATGTCTGAGCTTCACTGACTGTCTTAGCATTATATCCTCCCATCAGTCTCCTAACTTTATACCTTCTTCTTCCACTAACTTTGTATTATCTTCATTTAAGTTTTTTGGATTATTGAAATTTTCAAATTGTTCAGCTATAATCATATCAGATGATGTTGGTCTATGGCACCCCAATCATCATATGTAGTAAGGATATTCCCTTGCTTTCCTGCCTGGTGTGCTGACCTAGATATCCCCTTATTCCCTTCTCCCACACATTTTGCTCCATCAAGAGATCTTTGAAATCTATTAGAAAAGGAACAAATGAAGTTTGGATTCATACCCACCCAATCGTGTGTTAGATTATACATGATTGACCTGAAAGTGGAAGTGTCTTATTAAAGGACTCTGACAGATGTGCCAGTTTCCTTGTTTTATTGTCAATTATTCCAATTTCATAAGATCATATATTAGAGCTGGAAGCAATGACTCTTTCCTATTAACCTCCTGTTGTGGACCAGGTCTGACTCAGAATGGTCCAGTGATTCAGGTTCAGGATTAAAAAAAAATGAGTCAGTTATAATCTATCCGACTATTAATAAAAAATAAATTTACTTAATAATAACACAGAAAGCATACTCCACAGGGAGACTACAGTGATTTAGGGAGATGTAGTCTCCCTCATCTCCATACAGAAATACGCCTAGTCAACAGGGTATATTTGAGTCACATAGGTGTGACAGCAAGCAAGATATTCATTAAGTTTGAGGAGTACTGACTCCTTGTGGGATGATATGTCTTAGGTATTAGGAAGTCAAGTCAACATCTGAAATTCCAGTTATCTGGACAAATCAGGGTTCAAGGGTACTTCCCTCCCCAAATCTCATGGCAGAAATACTAGTAGATATTACTCCTACTACAGGATTGTGTCTCACACTCAGAATTGTGTCTCATACTCAGGATTGTATCACACTACAAATTGATTTCCTTAGAATTTAACTAGTTTCTGGAGTCAGTATCTCATGTATTTTAGTGACTGTCTTTTTCAAATTATGGTTTAAAGAATTTGAATCTTTCAAGATAGAGTTTTTAAATGGATGTAGTTTAAATGGGGTCTTGGAGCTTCATCCACTTTTTATCCACTTGGTATGAGTTGAAAATATTTAATATTGGCAAAAGAAAGGTCTCTGAACTGAAATTTAGTAGCTTAAAAGCCCCAGAGATTTCTTGTTTAAACAAAATTCTTCTATTTATTGGTTTTTGTCTGGGTATCTTAGAATTTCCTAGTCCTGTTTGTCAGGTCTATCTGTCATATCTACAGCTGACTCAGACTACCCATCATTTCTACCATACCTTTCTTGTTTAAGTCTTATGTGAATGTCATCTGACAAAGGGAGTAGGGAGCTTTAAAGTACTGCTCTCCCAAAAGGAATACTATCCTACTGCTTGTGTATCTAATGTAGTCCCAGGATTTGTCATTTTAAAAGGAAAGAAAAAATGCAAATCAAGAAAAAACTGTTAAAAGAAATTGTAGTTAAATCTTTTAAAATGAAATAACTAGTTAAGTGCTGAGAATGTGTTGGGACCAAAATTGGAATGAAGCTCAGGAAAGTCTTAATCATCATTTTAATGGTTGTATGAATGACTGAATCTTGGCAAGCACTTTTTTCCCTCTTACATATATTTTTCCCTTAGGAAGGATAAACAGCTCTGATTTTTAAAAAGAAAAATGGCTATTTTCTAATTTTTCTCTCACCTGGTTAATTAGCAGAAATAGATCATGCAAATTGTAATGAGAATAAAATTAAGTTAGGAAAAAAGACTTGATCTTGAGATCTGTGGAAAACATTAAATTTATGACACCAAAAGAAAATAGCAAAGTCATGATGTTTTGAATATGAACTTGAAAATCAAAATGGAAACAAAACTGAGTTTATACTGAAATTCAGAGTGAAGTTTCTATGGATTTGCTATGGGGGTGTTATGTTGGAAATTTTAAAATGTGTAGACTAAGCTCCATAATGGAACTATCTTACTACACACTTCTCTCAAAACAAACAATTTAAGATGATTTAATTAATCTATTAATCTAATGATTATATAATCTATATATATAATATATAATCTAATAATCTAATCTATTAATAGAAAGTATTTAAATAAACTTTCTCCTAGTGGCTATTGTGACTAACTAGATAGCTATTGATAATTGTTAGCTACTGCCACTGAAAGGAATTTTTTAAAACCAACACTCCATTTTCTTTGATCTGGAAAGATTGTAGTTGCTCTGAGTAAATAATTTGTAGGAACTC